>NC_085862.1:43707899-43760399 GCF_034702125.1 Engraulis encrasicolus | reverse complement strand
TTCACAACACAATTCTATTCCGTTGTACCAAGAAGCTTAATTTATTCCTTAATATGATGTGGATGTTGTTTGTGTTGTAGGAGCTCCATGTGGGGAATAACCAGATAGTGGGAATCGAGGCAGAGTATCTGAAGCACCTGAGTGCCCTGAGCGTGCTGGAGCTGAGGGACAACAAGCTGACGGCCCTGCCCGATGAAGTCACTCTGCTGGAGGGGCTGGAGAGGCTGGATCTGGCCAACAACGACCTCAGCAGGTGACACGGCTGCACAGAGTTACTGATACAGCACTATTACTACCACTACGTCTAATACGTAGCATTGCACATACAAACTCGCCACAGTAGAGCAGACAGCATCTCTACCAAAAAGCTTTAAAAAAGTTTTAACAGCTTCTTCCCAGCAACAGTGAGGCTGATGGCAAAAAAGAACACTTGACCCACTTAGATTTTGTTTTATTCTTTTGATCTCTTTGATTTTCATCACTTTTTAAATATATGTTGTCTTTACCCTGTTTTTATATTTAATTCTATTTATTTATTGACTCATAGGGCCTGCACAAGAGTTCCTATGTGCTTGGACTACTAGTTCATGCACAAATGGCAAATAAAGAACTTAAAACTTTGAACTTACCATACACCATCCGCCACCATCCCACCACTTTAGTAATACATTGCGACTTGGTCATTGCCATTCTGGTAATAGCTCATTTATAACGGGTAGTGTCTTAAGGGGTTTAAGGTGCACTGCGTAATATTCCTAGTAGTTTATTTCTAGATATCATACTGCCCATTCACTAATGTTACATTTTTCATGAATATTTACCATATTTACTAAGCATTCATTATGACTGGGAAAAATACACTTTTCATACATGAAAAGTGGGATCTTCTCCATGTCTGCCATTTTGAATAGACATGTTTAGCTGCAAGTCTTACTGTACTTTGGTCATACTTGTATTAGTTTATTATGGGTAGTCATGGCTAAGTGGTTAGGGCGTCCAAAGGTTGTGATTGTTGCCCGAAGGTTGCCGGAGACTCCTGTCCTGACCCACCAGGTTGGTAAGGGGCAATAATTAACCAGTGCTCTCCCCCGCTTAACCCTGTGAAACCTGAACCATGAAAGCAATGAGAGAAAATTCAATTTTTTTGGAATTTGCTTCAATATTGGTCCCTTATAAGAAATGTAAAAAAAAAAATCAAAATTTTGTTAAGGTCGCTGAGATATTTAATGCATCATATATGATGCATCAGGCTTTTAATGAATGGAAATTCCAATTTCATGACCATTGAAAAATGACTTTTAATGCATTTACAACTTTTTTTTTAATTTAAAAAAGTTGTCAGACAATTTAATTTGAGGATTATCTTTAAATATTTAGTGAGATCCTGCCATTTTTTAAAGCCTATCCTTGTTTTAGCAGGACAATCTTTTACATTTCCCACAGCCTGGTTGGGTAATTTTTTAAATCTATGTAAAAACATAGCTGATCGAATGATGCTCAACAACCTATTTATGAGTGTAATATAGATCATTATTCATTTTCGATGTGTAATTTGAATATATGGGTCCATTACTACAATTGGACCACTTCTCCATTCACTTCAATGCATTTTTTACGAGATCATAATTTCAACATTTTGCATTGCATTTTCAAAATTGCAAGTAAAACCTGTTTCTTAAGGCAATATCTTTGTCTTGAAGTAAAACAACTTGTGTGTTTTGTTAAACGATCGTCGTGGTGTGCTTTGTAAGTTTCCCTATGGAGCAAATGCATTGATGGCTGACTTCCTGCCACCGCCGGATGGTGCTTATATGTCTCATCAGTTTTAGCACGATCTCTCTGCAACACGGTGTAAAAATATAAACTCTTCCTTGCTTAATTGCACAAAGCAAGTGTTCAAATTAAAGGATGTAGAGTTATATTTCGGAAATTTGTACACAAACCTTATGCAATTTGACGAAATCTCAGCGTCGGTCAGGGAAACCGCTTCTACCCCATTTTCCTGTTTTTCGCCGAGCTGTGGTCAACTTGTTGTCGACCGCTGCTCTCTTGTGGCGGTTTCCGTGTACTGCAGGACGTTTGGAAATGACACGCAGGATGTTCTCTTTCGGTCGAATCGTTCGACACAGACTGTGACTCTATGGGGTTTAGCGCCCTCGCGCGACCGCTCTTGAAGCCTTTTTAAACACGCCTATTGGCTGAGTTGAGCTGTCACTCATAGGCGCCCGCCTCCTATATAAACTGTGACAGCTCGCTCATCTTCACATTTTAGCTCTTCAAGACTCGCCTACAAGCCTTCGGAAGAGTACCACGCCGCAACTTTCTTGACTATACCCCGACTCAACAGCTAGTTCGCTGGCAAGAAGACATTTTCTTGCCACTTAGCGTCGAGGTATTGAGAGGAAAAGAGAAAGAAAGAAAGAAAGAAAAGAATATTTTTTCGTGAGGTGAGTATTCGCCGCATTAGCTTGCGAACCTCCCTGCTAAGACACCTGCTAGCATTTGGCCGCCAAGGCTCGCCACCTGCCTGCTTCACCTTTTCTTCATACCGTTTTTTCGTTCGGTCAGCCGCACTAGCTCGCTACCCCTACGATAACGATATTGGAGATATTTTTTTATTTTATTTCATTTTTGGACGGACTCGCCATGCACTCCGCATCGCGCCCAAAACGGCGCCCATGCCCGAACGCATGCGGTCAGTTCATCGACTCCAAGGACCACCACCCGGCCTGTGTTACCTGTCTGGGTCTCCAGCATGCCCGCGAGGCCCTGGAGAACCCACGGGGATGCAAGGACTGTTCTCGGTTCTCGCTGAGAACACTACAGCAGCGCTTCGAATGCTTCGGGCTACCACTGGAGCCCCAACCTCACTCAGGCACAACTGCTTAGCTGGTCTGGCGACGAGACAACGGGTCACGTGAGCCTACTGCCCCCCGGTCGGTTGCTGATATGGAGGACTGCTCCTTCACAGAAGGAGAGACTAATATGGAGTGTGGGCGGCGAATCGCTTCTCCCCTTCACCCAAGTCACCCCCCCTGCCTCCGTCGCCACTTCGGTCTGCGAGGAGCCAACTGTCGAACATCAAACGTCAGCGGGAATATTATTCCTGAAAACCTGCCAACGCGCCGCCCAGCGCCTCGGACTCGTGTGGCCACAACCGCCACCGGTCCAGGCTAGCAACAGGCTCGACGGTAATTTCCTGCCCCGCTCGCACCGGCACCCAAGGCTTCAGTCCCCACCGTTTAAGGACTGCCTGGATGACGTGACTAGACTTGGAACAAACCTACTCCAATCGAGTGGTTATCGGTGGTTTTGGTTCTTTTTCTGAAATGGAGGGGAGCGACAGAGAGTGGGTTATCTGACTGCCAAAGTGGAAAACAGTCCGTAGCCTCTTACCTAGCCCCAACTCCAACACGGGTTTGTCAGCCTCTGCACAACTGCCTCACAAGCAGCCAAAGTTTTTCCTCCCAGCAATTGGAGGAAAACGTTTTAAAGTCCTGGGACAGGCTTGCGCGCGCTCAGAACACGGTGTCGCTGCTCTTAGCATACGTGGTGCCGAGCTACAGGCAGAAGTGGTGCCGCTATCAACGAGGACAAGCCAGTGAAGGAACTATGGACCGAGATTCTAACGGCAATGGACTTTGTTATGAGGACCACACGTTGTTCTAATCAGGCCATAGGTCGAGCAATGGGTCTGACAGTGGTAGCCCAGAGACATCTTTGGCTCAACATTCAGGACAAAGACCATCCTGCGTTCCTGGACGCACCAGTGGACCCAACCGGGCTATTCGGTTCCGCTGTGCAGGCAATGCAGTCGCGGTGCGAGTCAAAGAAGAAGGAGAACGAAGCCTTTGGCTACGGTCTTCCCCGCAAATTGGCCCACCCAGTACCCACCCGAAACCCGGGCGTACAAAACCCACCTCCTACCCAGCCTACTACTACTGCCGGACCCTCCCGCCAGTGGCACACGGCTAGACGGACCATACTGGTGACCCGCCCTGCTCAGCCACCTCCACAGCCGACAGTGGTTCACAGTGCATGGGCCCACCGTCCCACCATCCAACTGGATGCGGGCGCCAGACGAGGATGTGGCCGCCCGATGCCCAAGAAAAAGAAGTCAGCCTAGCTACAAGGCTGCCCTACCAGCCTTCACGGTGTCGGGCCCTGCCCGTCACAAAACCAAGATACCCCCACGTTCAACTCTGGGGTGGTCCGTAAACACACAATGTCGCACAAGCATGTTCCCCTTGTTGACACAAATAAAGCTGTTAAGCCCCAGTGCCCTCACTCACACTCCCATACCCACGGTTCTACCTCTGGGTCTGATAAAAGTCGTTCACACACACCCACGCTCTGCTTTGGGGTCGTTCACGAACAAACACGGTTTCATAAGCCCTCAGCCCCGAGAAAAAATACAATTAAAAGTAAACGCGTGCGCCGAGCATCCCCCTCGCCCACGCTCATACCCACTATGCCCCCCGAATCAGTGGCTAAACTCCCCACTACAGACCGCGGGCGCACGACCAAACACAGTCATACCCCTGTACAGTCCAGAGCCGCTCACACACCGTATAGCGACTTGGCACATACACGTAACGTGTCCTTGGGTTCTGTCTACAATCGAGCATGGGTACAGAATACAATTTGCGCGAAAGCCCCCGAGTTTTCAAGGGCTAACGCCATCAGTGGTGAATTCAAATTCGGTTCGGATACTAAGAGATGAGATAGACACTCTCCACCAGCAAAACGCTGTAAAAATAATTCCCCCACACGAAGCACAGTCAGGGTTCTACAGCAGGTAGTTCATTGTACCGAAAAAGGACGGGGTGTCTCGCCCCATCTAAGATCTGAGAGTGCTGAACCGTCGCATACGAACATATTCCTTCAAAATGCTGACGCACAAGCAACTCATTACGTCCATAAAACCCGGGGACTGGTTCACAAAATTGGACCTGAAACAGGCGTATTTTCACGTCAGCATACACAAACACCACAGACAGTTCCTGAGATTTTATTTCGAGGGCAGGGCACTAGAATTCCAAGTGTTGCCATTCGGGCTGGCTACTGCACCCCGTCTTTTTACAAAGATTATGGATGCTGCCATATCCCCACTGAGAGAAAGAGGAATGCGTATTTTCGGGTACATAGACGATTATCTTCTATGCGCCCCGTCAGCGCAGATAGCCACGGAACACACACATCTGTTCCGCAGCCATCTGGAATCCCTAGGTTTCCGAATAAACTATCAAAAAAGTGTGCTAACCCCAGCTCAAACTGTGCACTTCCTGGGCCTCACACTGGACTCCACCACGTTCCGTGCCAAACTCACGCCACAACGAGTGGAATCATTTCACAAGTGTCTCTCAAATTTCCAACTGGGAAAGAAAGTCAAATTTCGTATTTGCCTTCGCCTTCTGGGTCTAATGGCATCTATGATAGCAGTAGTACCGCTGGGGCAACTGTATATGAGGGACATGCAGAGATGGGTGTTCTCGCTCCGTTTGCACCCCGAGCGCAGAGCACACCTCAACCGGCAGGTAACGGTTTCCCTCCCATGCATCCGCGCGCTACTGGCGTGGCGAGACCCGCACTACTGTCACGGGGAGCCCCACTGGGACTCATCGTGACACGACGTGTGTGGTGACAACGGATGCGTCGCTGAGTGGCTGGGCGCCACTCTGGGGGATCTGGCTGTGGGTGGTGTCTGGACAGAAAACCAATGTCAGCTTCACATCAACGTCCTGGAGCTGACAACAGTGTTCCTAAGCGCTAAAGCATTTCCTGCCTTTGCTGCGCCATCACCACGTTTTAGTCCGTACGGACAACACAGCAGTAGTGGCATACATAAATCACCAAGGGGGCCTGCGGTCGCTTCGGCTTCACCGCATCGCTCACGATATTATACGTTGGGCCACACGCTCACTTACAGTCGCTCAGAGCCACTCATGCTTAATGTGCGTGCAGACAGACTATCGAGGGCATCCCTCTCCAATCAGGAATGGAGGTTACACCCGCGTGTAATCGAGCTTGTGTGGAAACGCTTCGGGCGCGGTGAGGTGGATTTATTTGCATCACAAGAGAACACGCATTGCAGACTGTTCTTCTCCATTCGAGACAGGGATGCCCCACTGGGAACGGATGCGCTATCACACCCGTGGCCGAACACTCTCTTGTATGCGTTCCCCCCAGTCCATCTAATCCCACATGTACTAGCGAGGGTGAGAGAGGAGAGCCTCTCGTTGGTGCTGATTGCTCCCTGGTGGACAAACAAGCCCTGGCTAGCGGAGATCTTTCTCTTACTGGCCGGGCAGCCTTGGCGACTCCCCAACAGCAAAGACCTTCTGTCACAGATGGGGGGGGAGTTAGTTAGTTCACCCGAACCCGTCAGCGTGGAACCTACACGCCTTCCACGTGAAAGGGACACCCTAAGATCAATAGGTCTGCCATCGAATGTTATTGCAACTATTCAGAGTGCCAGAGCTCCATCTACGAGATCTGTGTACGATATGAAGTGGAGGGCGTTTGAGAGATGGTGTGTTCAGAAGGGCGTTATCCCCTTTCAGTGTTCTATCACCCATGTACTTACGTTCCTTCAGGAATTATTCGAAAAGGGACTGGCCTATTCTACACTTAAGGTCTACCTGTCAGCGATTTCAGCATGCCATGTAGGCTACGATGGTGTATCTCCGGGAGCGCACCCCCTGGCTAACAGATTTCTGAAGGGCGCTCGACGCCTTCGACCTGCTGTGCGCTCGACCGTTCCCTCTTGGGACCTCTCCTTGGTGCTGAACGCGCTCTGCCAAGCCCCGTTCGAGCCCCTACAGACTGCAAGCATTAAGGTCCTCTCGTACAAAACTGCCCTCTTGCTGGCCCTTGTCTCAGCTAAAAGGGTGAGCGAGATCACTGCTCTCTCTATACACCCCTCCTGTATGGAATTCAGTGTGGATAATAATAATGTCACGCTTCGGCCCAATGTAGCGTTTATTCCTAAAGTGTCTATGTTGTACGGCAGCTGCGATCTACAACTGACATCTTTCAACCCCCCTCCTTTCTCCTCGCAGGAACAGGAGAGGTTACATTACCTCTGCCCGGTCCGGGCATTACGCTTGTACATGGACAAAACTTCTTCATTCAGGCGTACTGACCAACTATTTGTTTGCTTTGCAACTAATTCTAAGGGACAGGCGCTCTCGACACAGAGGCTGTCCCGTTGGATTGTCGATGTGATTGCAATGGCCTATCGGGCCTCGGGGAAAGACCCCCCTGCTCTCAGAGCCCACTCTACGAGAGGTGTCGCCGCGTCTTGGGCCGCATTTAGAGGAGTGCCTGTCCAGACTGTTTGCGCTGCTGCGGGTTGGGTTTCACCGCACACCTTCGTAAAACACTATCGCCTTGATGTTACAGCGTCCACGGTGGCTCACGCTGTCCTTGAGGCGGGGGGATCAAGACCTGTGTGAACTGCTTTGCACTTTCAGCGTGGTTTTTCACTCCCGTTATTTTTTACTGGTTGGGAATGAGCATTCAGGGGCGTATTTAAAACTCCCATAGAGTCACAGTCTGTGTCGAACGATTCGACCGAAAGAGAACGTATGGGTATATCCTATACCCTCGGTTCTCTGAGGGAGATTAGTGAGACACAGACTTGTGCTGCCCCTTCCTGCTCGCTCGTCTTGCAGAGCTGGGTAATGTGAAGATGAGCGAGCTGTCACAGTTTATATAGGAGGCGGGCGCCTATGAGTGACAGCTCAACTCAGCCAATAGGCGTGTTTAAAAAGGCTTCAAGAGCGGTCGCGCGAGGGCGCTAAACCCCATAGAGTCACAGTCTGTGTCTCACTAATCTCCCTCAGAGAACCGAGGGTATAGGATATACCCATACGTTTTTCAGATCGATTTTTTTGTGTGTCAGCGTGGAGAGGGCTTTGAATTTGATGAGACATATATGATGCATCCGGCGCGATAGGGTTAAATGCAATTCCGTTCTGTGCAGTGTGCACTTGTGTGCTGTGGAGTGCTGTGTCACAATGACAATGGGAGTTGGAGTTTCCCAGTTTGGCCCTTTCTTTCATTATTTATTACATATTTATGAACAGATCAAATTTGGCAACAAGCAGCACGTTACCTATAGCAATACCTATAGTACGAATTACAAACATACTTAACATACAGTGACTACTACTATTATATCTGTTACTGCCATCTATTCTACCACCTAGTTCCACTAACACTAGTTAAAACACTTCTACATATGGGGGGTTCAGTCCTCTACGTAGTTGGAGGTTAATTACATGAAGATGACCACCATTGGCCTATGCATTAATAGTTGCAATCATTTGCGAAGCACCTTGAGTGCTCTGTGGGAAGTAAGGATGGTTAAATGTCCATTTGGTAACTCTCCAAACTAAACTGTAAAATAAAGTGGTCTTTAATGTGAGATAATTGTATCAATAAGAGTTATATTAGACAACGTGTTGTTGACACAAAATAGGTTACCTTGTTAAAATATTACTTTTTTAACTGGTGAAAAGTTAAGACCACTGTCCGCCCACTGACTAATGTCCTGAGAGATTTGGTTCAGGCGCTGTCCTCACAGTAGTCGCCCTGCGCAGGTTCTTAAACTTCAAAAGGAGTGTGTGTCTTGGTCCAGGCTGAATGGACCTCATTTAGTGTGGAGAGTGCGGTGTCTAACAACAGCTAACACGTCTCTTCCTTGTTTTCTCCACCCCCTACCTCCCTCTTCCTCCTCTCCTCAATGAGTCAGCCTGCCCTGCACTCTTGGCAACCTACCCAAGCTGAAGAGTGTGTCTCTGGAAGGGAACCCCCTGAGGGGCATCCGGCGAGACCTCATTGCGGTGAGTGAGCCCCCTTCAGTGATGGCCTGTTTGGCCAGATGGGTGCCCTCTGCAACCACACAAGGGTGGTCTCTGTTTTAGTCCCGCCAGCCTCGCTTGGCTCATCATCCGCTCTCTGTCTGTCTGTGCTCTCTTTCAGAAAGGCACGGGGGAGCTGTTGAAGTATCTAAGAAGTCGCATCAAAGGTACAGCAGTGATGAGTCGATAAATGCGCTTAGGAGTTTTGTTGGGGCAAACTATTGGAATTTGCTAAGATGATACTAATCAGATATATTGCTTGTTTCTCAGAGGCAAGGGTTAGGATTAAGCTTGATCTTCTAAGCTGCTCAATTAAAAGACTTACTTTTTTTGAGGGGGAAAACACAAATACACCTTTTTTTGACACAGCATTTCATACGAAAGTTACAAATTGTATTTGTACGGCACAACGAGCCAGGCTACAACTCATGCTAGATGCAGCTGGAAGAGCTTGACAAAAGAGACTTGACAAAGTGTTTGACAAAAGAGACTAGTTAGGCCAGATGCATGAGGACACTGCAATCAGACATACGTGTGAAACACACACACACACACACACAGAAATCCATTCCATTCTTACAGAACACCTTTACAGACATACAAGAAGACAAGGGTGACATTGCATTCACAACACAAATGGATTCCCAGTCCAAAGTTAGTGAGTGAACATAAAATATTTTCACAGGTTAATTGCACGCCCATGAAGCACTTTCAGCTGGATTCTCTGTGGAAGTCATCCCTTATCATTACTTATGTATTTATGTATCGTTTGTGTCCAATCGCTATTGCCTTCTCCAGAAGAGCCAGGCGACAGTGCAGAGCAGCCCCAGACGGCCATGACCCTGCCCAGTCAAGCAAGGGTGGATGTGCACTCCATCAAGACACTCAAGGCTTTGAATTACAGGTGAGGGTAACACAATTCACAGCTTTATAAACACTTTATAAATAATGAACTAATTATCAACCAAATGTTTATGGGCTAGAAATACTATGTTAACACAGCAGACACAGCGCAGTCGCATCGTCCAGGAAGTTTCTCCTCCAAAGACCAGAAGGCATGAAACCACATAAAACTCACACAGTAGTTAATTCCTATTCCATTGTGCAGTCATAGTTATTACTCATTTACAAACATTTGTAAATGCTTTGTTAAATGTTAATTATTATTAAATGTTAATAAAGTGTTTATAAAGCTGTGAATAGGTAGTTATTCTAAAGTGTTACCCAGGTGAGTTTTAAACATCTGTGTATTTGCTACACAGCCTTGGAGATGTTGGTCATGCTATTTTCAGATTAAATAAACGCTATAGAAAGTAACTGCCTGAATTGCTCCCCAGTGAAAAGCAGGAGGCGGTGATACCTGATGATGTGTTTGATGCGGTGGGGGGCGGCCCAGTCGCCAGTGTGAACTTCTCCAAGAACCAGCTGACCTCAGTCCCTCCCAGGTGATAAGACATTCTTCCTCTTTAACTACTTTTTGAAGTAGGATGAAAAAAATGATTAAGGGTTACATGTGTTTGTTACCATCAGCTTATCCAAAAGATGCTCTTGATTGTAGTAGCAATGTTCTTGCATGTTTTGTGAAGGAGAGCGACACCATTGAATGCCTGGTGTACTCTCTTCCGTGACTCGATAGCGTCTGACTGTGTGTCTTTCCCTGAGACAATGCCATGGCTCATGTAATGTTCTTTGCTCTGCTCTTTGTTTTCTCCTGTGAAGGCTTTTAGAGCTGAAGGACACCGTGTCGGACATCAACCTTGGGTTTAACAAACTGACCAGCATCACTGTTGAATTCTGCTCTCTCAAGCACTTAAGCCACATTGATCTCAGGTAGAAAACACTTGTGAGACAGACTGATGGTGTATGTAGTTTTATACTGAACCTAGTAATTACTTTGATGTTTTAAGTGTTAAGGTTGGCTTGTGGACATCTATGGAAATATTTGAGTGGAGTCAGAACTGATGTCATAGCTTTAGCCTTATACGACACTGCCAGATGGTAACAAATTGTTCTCTTTTGTACAGAAACAACTTCATAACCGAACTGCCATCAGAAATGGAGGGGCTTGCCAAATTGAGGAGCATCATTTTGTCATTCAATAGGTATGATCAATACCTGCACCCACAGTAGTAGGTAGGTATCATGATCCAAGAACCCCATCTCTTTTCTCACTGGCTCCGTGACAGGTTCAAGGCATTTCCAGATTTTCTCTACAAGATAACGGCGCTGGAGACGATCCTCATTAGTAACAATCAGGTCAATGGCATTGACCCGGCGCGGCTGAAGATGCTGGATAAGCTCTCCACTCTAGACCTGCAGAACAACGACATCATGCAGGTGCCTCCAGAGCTGGGCAACTGCACCAGCCTCAGGTACAAGTCATATACTGAATACCTAAATACCTGTTACTGTATCTTCTCAATCATAACCAATATTATATTACATCGTTACTCAACATTACATTGTTACTCTGAGGCAAAGGAACTTACAATAATGTGGTTTGCCAGACCAATGTGAAAATGATAAGCAGTGTCTCACAGACGAAAAGTTAATGGAAACATGGCTTTTGGGTGACGGATTGTGCGCAATGATTTAAAAAGTAGGGTTTTCATCTGTCTCTGAAAATTGAGGCAGAGAACTCCAATGCATAACCAAGTGTTCTGGAACATGCAAATGATGCGCTTTTCTTGGGATGAAAATAACAACCTGGGTTGAAATACGGAACTAGAAGAACGGGGGGGGGGGGTGGTGAAGGTGAAGACCCTGCATCAGCCTCAGCATTGCACCAAAGTACAGTATGCCTTCATGAAATAGTCATTATGTACGGTCGGCTGTGTATTGCTCTGATTTCACGTGGAGGCCAAGGGAAACAATTCCTGAATTATTGAATGGCAAGCCCATCCATTGGTTTCAATGCCTGCTCTTTTTCAATAATCTCTCACCCCACACACAGGGCGTTGATGCTGGATGGAAACCCGTTCCGGAATCCCAGAGCAGCCATCGTGGCCAAAGGAACAGATGCCATTATGGAGTATCTACGCAGCAGAATTCCCACTTAATCCCGTCTTGAGGAAAAGCGTATGCCTGCACGTACACTACAAAGGGGTTGCATCTCAACTCATGATGATGACGCTACACTTTCTTTCCTCTCCATTTATTTAACACAGTGACTTGTGTTTACATTCTGACAATGACCACTACCAAAGGCTACTTTGCCAAAAAAAAAAAGAAAAAAAAAATCCAGCAAAATACTCTTCTTGGCTGACAGCTGGCAGTAATGGTGGTTGAAGGTTTTGTCATAGCACAAAACTAATCTGGTGCACACTGTTATTCATCCAGCACTGTGTCTTGCAGAACATCCAGGCACTCTCTCACCATCCATTCAGCACTTCCTGCCATTTTGTACAATGTGGCTGTCCATCTAGGCCTCCACTATCTCTGCGCTTATCATTAGGCTTACCTGTACTCATCTGGGTGCTGATTAATTAAAGGGTGCTGATTTTCACCAAATTCTTAGTCTTAAATACATTGATGTCATGCACAGAGTGACTCACTGACTGAATCATGATGAAAAATATATTGAGTACATTTTACGGGTTATATCAAATTTCTGCTGATAATTAAACAGAAGTGTTTTTTAAGATGTTTTGAATTGTATTTTGTCACATGTTTCAAATGCATGATTTGCTTGCTTTACATATAAAAATTGTACACTGATGTTTGCACATTCTGCCTTTGACTTTTAAAATGATCTCAATGATCTGTAATTGGGTGAAGGCTTTGCTGGAGTATTACATTTTAAGTGTTTGTTTTGCAGCATGTCAAGCTGGTGTATGTAAGGCATGTTTGTACCTGAACAACGATGAATTTATTGCAAGGTATAACAAATCACAATGTAACACATAGCAACAATAGTGACGTTTTATTAATTTTACAATAAAGACTTTCATACATTATTCAAAACACCCCTTGAATACTGAAAAAAATCTGCACTTCCCCAAAGCCGAAAATGGCTCTGTAATCTGGTGCACAGTATTTAACTTTTTGTCCTTTTTCAAAAGTTTTATTAATAAAATGTATCTTAAATATGTACAGTTGGCATCTGCAAAATGCATTCTAGACACAATATATACCCTTTTTTAATCAATAACACATTTTGTGTTAATTCAGAAATAAAACTGGAAGGATTAAACTTGCATGTGCAAATAAATAGTATGATAAATTGGCACTCAATCCACCCTAGTTAACGGAACATTTTTCTTCTTTCTGGTGATAAAAAAAGACACGCACACACACACACACACACACGCTCACAAAAAATGAAATAAACCAAATGAAGCAGCATTCGCATCCCGGGAATCTCCCACTGCTGAAGCTTTGTATACATTCACAATCTATAGGAATAAATTATCTCCATGTGTCTTCATTCACAAGTATATACATCAATACTGCAATTAGACTCAATAGTACCATATATAAGCTTTATATTTAATAGTATTTTAAACACATACAAAAATGACAGTTTTGTATATTCATATACATATATATGTTTATATGACACAAATTCACATGTACTGTAGAAATAATTTTACATATTGATTACTACAGCATTCTTTCTTGTGTCCTAAATACTCATCCATACACAGCTTCTGTTAACCTTATAAAATCTCACAATTTGAGCAAAGCTAAGTATATCAATATATTTTTTAGAAATTATTACCTGAAAACATTTAATAAAAATATTTATATTATCAAACTTTGTCACAATAGTATTTGAAGTGTATATTTCCCAAACCAAGTTTGTCGTCTGTTATGTCGACTGATAGTTCAAGCTTGACTTGAAGCAAAATATTTTGTGGGAGGGTTAGGGATACGGCACTTTTACAAACAATTTGTAGGTGCTCAGATTTGTTCAAAAACGCTCACGTCTACTGCTACATTATTCAAAATAAAACTCTTTTTTCATTATTTGGGGCTATAATAATCGCAATAGGGATATTGTGACGCCAGTTGTCACAATACTGGGACTGTTTACCCATGAGTACCACATTATTGGTCAAATTTCAATTGAGGGTCTGCTGAAGCCTTCCCCAAACCAGCAATATACATGCTGCGCGACGGGCGTTAAAAAAACTACAATAAAACAGTTTCCATAAAGTGTAGGCATGCTGTAACATTAAAGCTTAAGATGGATCTTCCCGAATATGAGATGAACGTGGTTGCCTATAGCGCTATGGGCAACAAAACTAGTTAAGTTCGACTTGATAGTTCTCATTGCATCACAGTGATAACATTTTATAGTTTCTTTTCTGTGATGCCACTCGTGTCAGTCCATGTTGTACTGTGTGCACCTGTGTCGATTATTCCATGTTTAGTAGTGCACTTAATCCCTTTTGTTCAAATGATGTTTTGCAAAGGTAATTACATTTGGCAAGTTTGTGTGGCACTGTTTTTCCCATTTTAAGCCAGTGGTTTGTTTAGAAACACAACGACTTATGTCACCAGTATTAACAGAACTTGGTATCAACCCCCCTTTGTAAACCTCCTGTCATTTACCAAAATAGACCAGTGGGGGGTGCTGTTGGCCATTCAATTAATTGTCGTGCTGTTGCAGATAAATTAATGTGGCTCTATTGCTTTGGGATTTCTCTTTTTTTTCCCCTGTTAATTTGTGCAAACCCATACATTATTCAACATTTTCTAAAAATTCTAGGACACACAATGCAGCATGGGTAAGTGGCATGAACATCTTACAGCAAGGTCTAAGTAAGTGGAAGGAAATTGGTAATATATGTTCTTGTTTAGTATTTACTGTATCTTCAATAACTTTGATTAAAAAGAAAAAAAAGGTCCCGTAATTATAATACAGGACAAATATTTTTTTCTGCAATAGTAGAACACAAGCGTATAAAAGGAAAGTTGTATTTTCATCCCTCACATCCTTGTTCTTCCTCGTCTTTTCACATCTTTGTAAGCAAAAAGTATTTACACAAGGCATATACAAACTTGAGGCAGTGTTGATGGTGGATGTACCTCTAAGCGCCAAATGTGCTTCTATGCTCTTGAGATCAAAATGAGTAGCTACTAGGAAAAGTAGGTACAAAATGAATAAAAGGCATAGAAATGAGCAGAGAACAAAAAAATCATATCCACTGACAGCCCTGGGCTGGCAAATGGAGGTGAATAGTCCAGTCAGTTTCAACTGGAGATCTGGCTTGAGCATGTTTCCATTTACAGGTGAAGTCCGTATTTAACCTTAGAAGATATGTAACCTATTTTACATTTGGCACTAATATTTGCCATTGGTCCAGCAATTGGCAAATGTTCTCTGTTCCTATGTAAAAACATTACAGTCCTGTATGAACAACATGTGCGTGAATGAGAGTCTCTCAGATGGCAGCCAGCTGTGAAACAGACTTGGCCCATGTCCGGCCCATCTCTGTTCCACAACCTGCAGCTATCTGCGATGAGATCTGTAGGCATGACTTTATACATGTGTCAACATTTTTTCGTTTTCTTTGTCAGAAGTCAGGAAAAAAAACAAAAAACAAAACAAAACACAAAAAAGGAAGGAAAATTTCATATTGTGCTCTCCCTCAAGATTACCAAGTCCACAGTTTTCTGGAAATTCTTCAGCAGAGACACAGCGGTTTCATGTTCGATGTGTAAAAAACTATGTCCATTGGCCTGTAAGGCAAGAACGAAGCACATGATGAACAATCTGCAATGGACTTGGAAAGGGAGGGGCGGAGGAGGGGCGAAGCAGGCATCAGAGGAGCAGTACAGGCCTAGCTCAGAGGACTGAAAGAGACACCACACTGTCAGAAGAGAGGGAGGGAGGGGAGGAGAGGAGAGAGAGGAAGGGAGGGAGAAAAACAGGAGAAAGAGAGGAGAGGAGAAGAGAAGCACAACGGGGGGAGAAGAGGAGATCATGCTGTTAAGAGAAAGTGGAAAGAAGCTGGTCTTTAGAGATCTGTTCCTCCGCTAACACTTCCATCTGTGAAGAGAGAGAGGAGAGAAGAAGAGCCTACACTTGCAGGCGCTGATGCGGGCGGTAGAGAGAGAGAGAGCCTTCTACTGGTTCACATTGAAAGCGACACAGAGAACGCACCAGAGGAGAGAGGAAAAAAGGAGACAGACCAATAACTATAGGGAATCGGGAAGAAAATCCCCCATAAAGTTATTTGGCCACATGTAGCCTAGCGCATTTCCACTAGGCTGCAATGTCAGACATTTTGGAAGCTGGCTGATGAGACAGACAAACATTGTCTGAGAGCAACTTACTTTACATGAAACAAAACTAATTATTATCCACTTAAAGCTTTAACTCTGAGCTAGGAGTGTTTTCTAACTGCTAAGTATGCTTGGGAAGAATAAACGTCTTTCAATGTAATTATCGAGATCAGTTTCGAGTTTCTCAAGTGACCTGCTGTAAGTTACTAGTATGGTTGAAGATGGAGATGGGCATTTCAATGTGTTTGAGAATTGAACTCCATACAAATTCGCCCTTTCAAGCAAATCAAAAAGAAAACAAAAAAGACCAGATTCAATCTGCAAAGTTTGAAAGGTAGAAAGGATAGTTTGAGGGGGGAAGGGTTAAAGGAGTAGAGATTCGACACTGGATAGAAACAATCTAATCTTTCTTTTACAATTCAGTCGCAGTCTCTCTCATGCCATTAGACCAATGACATTCACTAAACCTCTCCTAATCTGCTCAGACAGCAAGACGTCAAAAAAACTGAGCTGAATGACTTACACTTTTGATTACAAGTGAAGCATGTTTTTGGAGGTTTGACACCAACAGTCAAAACAAAACGGGGGTTCCATCATGCTTACTTGACTTGTTTGACACACATCCAACACAAGATGCCACATGCACAGCCCCTGTTGGCGATGTGGCGACAGCAGCACTTGCTGTCTCGGGAGGAGGACAGACGAGGAAGACAACAATGTAATGGGGCAATGGGTGGAGGGACAACACGGTTACCTTCAGGATTTTGTCCCCAGGTTGCAGGGCGCCAGAAGCCGGTCCGTCAGGCTGTACCCTAGTAACAAAGATACCCTATAAGTCAAAAGTGATATGAGGTTAGGAACCACATGGTGGAGATGGTTTAGAATCTTTGCCTTTCATTTATCGATTGCCTTATTATAGTACATGGACGGTCACTCTGCCAATGAATAGACCGACCATCGGACTATTTTCTGGTGCCTTATACTATATCGTGCAGTCAAATGCTATTGTCAATTAGTCCACTAAATGGACTACAAAAGGTTATCGTTTAGAATGAAATGAGCTTAAATGATTAAACAGCATTCATATTTTGGCTTTATAGTAGCAAGACATTGTCTTTGTCTTGTAACTTGGCTTAAATGATTAAACAGCATTCATATTTCCGCTTTATAGTAGCAGGTCTTTGTCTTTGTCTTGTAACTTGGCAATTTGTGATGTGCCACAAGAGCTGCAGCTTTGACTTCAATTAACTTCATAGTTAATGTCAAGGCAGAGATTATAAATGCACCAACAGTTCATCAGCTCATCAGTACAATATCTGATTCTGCTCAAACACTAGTACACCTAGGTATTCAGTGAGTCACTAACGCCTTGACTAGTTAACTGTACACTGCATCACATACTGTCCCATGCAACACGGCACTGTACGACGGAGGATCCCTTGAGGCGTCTGTGATCCAGCTTCACTGTTGGTTCCCACAGTAACCGGATAGAGCAACATGAATTAAGTTCAATAACATGTGGTTAGTGTTGCCCTTTAACCCATTTAAGCCTGATTCTGCATATACGCTGCATTGACCTAAGGCGTCTACTCTGGAGCGACATAAATGCTGCATCCAAGCTCAATTGAGATTGAGTTTTGTATTATTTTGTTTTTATATTATTTTTTTTAATTTTGTAAGAGCTGAATAAATACATGCTAATGAAAGATGATCCTAGCTCCTAGCTTTTAAATGCAACTTATTTCGTGTTTTTCTGTGCTTTGGGGGCTGAGAAATCTAGGTTTTTATACAGTTTTTTTTTAAACCAAAAAGGGCTTAGGCATTCAGCAGGCGTTTTTTGCAGGTGCTTTAGGCTAAAATGGGTTAAATGTGACACCATATGGAAGAAGGCTTCTTCTCATGTCAGCGTAGTGCTATCGTACATTATATTGATAAATAAATACAAAACCACATAAAAGAGTGCTGCTTGAGTATGGAGGAAAGATAAGTTTCAGTAAACTCATAATACACCTGTTTGTCATTCCTTTGACAACATATTGTTGGTATTAATTAAACTGTACTTTCAGCATATGATTTCATAATTAAGCAATACATCACTTCAGTAAATACAGTGATTGAGCAGAGTTTGGCAAGACATGCAGTGATAGCAACATGACGCTTTTGGCTCGTGCACAACACAGTGCATTGCACCACCACGTTTCCATGGTAACTCTCTAGCAATAAAGAGAGACCTGAGCCATCTTCGGTTAAAAAACAAAACAAAAAAAAACACACACACACAGCAGAGCTACATTTCTTACGAAGGCAGAAAGCCTTGTTAAAAAGAAATTAATGCAAGTTGTCACTCCACTTATCATTATGCGAATACATTGGCCTTCGATCAATACTGCGGTTGATGAGCCACAACAAATGGTATGGACTAGCTGCTCTGGACTTTGCAGTCTTACCATATCGGAGGGCTTGAACGGATTTCCCTGTCCACTGATTCCCCCTGAGATGCTGAAGCCCAGACCCGGGCTCTTCTCGATCCTCACACAGAACTGACAGACACAAACACAAACACATACACACAGGGGTATTCAGAACCAAGCGGCGTTGGCTAGGGCTGGAGCATGTAGTGCCTCATCGTGCGTCATTCCTGCAATGTATCTGCCGACCCAACAGCACAAGAATTATTCATTCAAATGATATTCACTCAAATGAATGGGAGTTCAGGTGCTTCTTTCAGAAATGCCACTGCAGTAGGGTAATGTGTATACCAGTAAGTAACAATACTCGACTCGTGAGGGTCTGGCTAAAGGTAATCACACAGTCTTCAGCTGTGGGGACATCATTCACCAACCCTACCATCACTAACAGCATGTCATCAAGTTGCAAAAGAAAAAGGTGTGCACACACTTGTGCACTCATGCACGTGTGGTCTCGTACAAGGAGTGTGAGTGTGTAGGATGACGTGGCATGTACAGCATTCATTCTACTGACAATCAGAGCAACGGATCCCATATAAAATAGAAAAAAGATACAGATACATTTTTCAGGTTCTCAGTGATATCAGAGAGAACATTGTTGGTATGACGTGACACTTGAATAATGTATGCAACTTGCATAGGATATACTGCATGTCTCCACATCACTTACACTTACAAGACAAAATCATAAAAATGGAGAAAAAAACGTAAAAAAAAACTTTTCCATAACTACAACTACAAACTATAGTACCTCAAGCTATAACACCACAATAACCAAACCACACATAGAGGAGAGGTGTAAGACTGCACTTCCAGTATTTGCTGAGACTATGTTCTCTGTCTTTTTGATATTGTGAGAAAGCAAATTATAGCAGCTCTTATGAGCATTAACATAGAGGGATCATGACACCCAAACCATATATGGATGTAAATTGCTTTTTATCAAGCCTACATCGACCACTTTTCCATAGCATAGCTTCAAAATGTACTTAGCCTACTGTATGTTCTTCAAAGTTCTTTAAACTTAACACTATATAGCTATTTAAACTGCAGCACTCCTTCTGACCATTTTTAGTAGAGTTACGATAACCATACCTACAGTACTATCCAGCCTAAATGACCCATTATCGACTATCCAGTGCAGTATGGGGAGTAGAACCACCAGCCTACATAACCACTATCCAGAACATAGCCTCTGCATGTGCATGCAAATCCACGTTTCTGCCTTTCTGACTGCTGTAAAACACACACCGGGTCGGCCCACACCTGCTCCTGGAACCCGTCCATACTCTTCTGGCCCTTGGTCTGGACGAGGCAGCGCGCACTCTGGGGTCGCGGGCTGGTGGTGGTGATGGGCATGGGGGGCAGCGGCGACTGGTACTGCTGGATGGAGATCTTGTTGATGGCGCCCTCGTACTGCTGCTGATGCTGCTGCTGCTGCTGCTGCTGCGGATGATGCTGCGGATGATGCTGTGTCTGCTGTTGATAGGGTTGAGTGGCCTGGTACTGCTGCTGCTGCTGCTGTTGCTGCTGCTGATGGTGTTGGTACTGCTGCTGGGAGGGCGGCGGCTGATAGGACTGCACCTGCTGCTGGAGCTGGTGTTGGTGTTGTTGGTGTTGGTGCTGAAGCTGCTGCTGCTGCTGCTGGTGGTACTGCTGCTGCTGTGGATGCTGCTGCTGCTGCTGTTGGTGGTGGTGCTGCTGCTGCTGTTGATGGTGCTGCTGCTGTTGGTGCTGCTGCTGTTGGTGCTGCTGTTGCTCGCGCATCTGCCGGTGGGATGGTGTGGCGGCCGCCGTGGCGGAGGTCATGACCATGGTCTGGGGCTGGTGGGGGCTGTGGCCGAGACCCTGTGTGGAGAGAGAGAGTTCACACACAATGATGACATTGGCTTTTTTTCTGCTCTCCAAAATTAGTCGAAATACTGTACTGTGTCTGTTGCAGCTTAGCTGAGCAAAGGAGGACTATGTGTTAACATTTGAGATTGGTAAGATTGGCTTTTTCAGGGAAGGGGAGCCTCTATCCTACTCGACTACATACATTGAAGGAGAAAGAGCCTGCTCTGACTGTAATCCTGTATGGACTCAACACATGGTGATAGAGTTGAGTTAGATAGAGTTTTGTAAGGAGATGGGGGTCCTTACTAAGAAATATTAAACATTTCATTCTACAGCATTAATACTGTATAAATACTTTAAGAGAGAGTGAGCTCAAATCTGGCTGGTTGTATTGCTGAGGTGAGGAGAGGCCACTGAACTCCAGAGGGCTCTGATGCAATTTGAACTCTGGTTACACATCCCAGAGGGCAGAGTGTCAGAGAGCAGCAGAAATGCAGATGACAGAGCTTCTGTTATGGTCCAGAGCAGCACTGAGGGTCACAGACATGCCCAGGAGAAGACATGCACCATATGCAGAGAGCCCCACCAATATGCATCAGGAGGAGAAATAGGAAATGATATGGAGCAGCCTTTATATGACTACATTGACACGCTAAATTACTAGAAGACGACGTATTAGTTAGTTGCTACCCTATATTGCTGTTCATATATTTGACGATTGCCTTTCAACTGGGGCAAATTGGGCAAAGTTTTATCGTCATTCAACTGATATAGATACAATAAATTGCCAAAAGTATTTGCTAACCTGCCTTGACTCACATATGAACTGAACTGCTATCCAAACTGAGGTACCCTGAGCATGGTACCGTCCTGCTGCACTGCTCCCTTGGGGAACCATTTAGCACTGCCCCCTTGCACGGGTGAAGCATTAATGCAATTTTGTTGTGTGCTGTTAGCACTGTGTGCTGTGGAGTGATGTGTCACAATTACAATGGGAGATGATGGGAAGGCTTTCACTGTACATTTTTCCCATCTAAACAACATTTAGACTTCATCTTTGTCCATGGTTCTGTTTCAAGAAAATGATTTGATGATTAGTTCTCCTCTGGTCATAGAGTTGATAGTTGTGCTCTGGCCAACACAGCCCACCTCTCCTTCCAAGTGTGTGAAAGGAGTATGGCAATCATTCTGGAGGACCTACATGTATCTGGGGTCCACAATTACCCAAATGACCTACACTTTTTTGAAGATGACCCACATCAAATAAAAAGTCTTGAGAGGCTGGTGATGCAGGTGGCCCAAAGAAATGACTTTCCAAAAAGGTACACACACATGCAACTTCACCATCGTCATTACACTGGCCACTCGCCGGCCAGACTGAAGTGCACACCACCAGTTTGGTTCGGAGTGGCACTCTGACTTTGATGTCATCTCACACTCACATTTCCTTTGGGTCAGCTCAGCTTCCGCTGACATCAAAACCTCTCACATCAAAATTTTGACGGAGAGGGTGTTGCGGTGCTATCTACTCACCGAGCAACTTCACATGGACACATGCGGTGTCTTTTATCTGTATGTGAGACAGTCACTTCAGAAAGCTGAGAGGCTCCTGTAAGATATCCCATCACTGCCCTGTACATGGATATCTCCCCATCTTTCAAAAACAGAGCACACACACAGACACAGACACGCACACACATACGTTCTACTGTACTTTGCTTTGGATCTTAGCTCTGGCTTTCCTACTTCAGACACCTCCCTTACTTTACTTTGGAAATAAGAGTCTGTTACACCCGCTCCACCCTGGAGTGAAGTGCACTAGAGGGAAATTTGTTTGCAGTCCGAAACTGACTCCTCGGTCTTAGGCCTGTGCAAACATGCCAAATGACGCACAACTGTAATCTCTCAGCAGCCTGTCCAACTCTGCCGCTGAGCGTCTGTAGTAAAGTGGATCTGTGTAGCAACCATATTTGTGATTACCAAAGGCTCTCTGTTGTCAGAGACAGTGTCTTTGGGGGAATGTTGTGATGCAACTGGCTACAGACGCACCCCTGTGATTAACAGGGACAGATCTTACCCAGGTCATTTCCTAGTTATTTCAGGGTCATTTCCTACTCCCACTCCATGTCTTTCTGTACTACTTAATTCTCTCTTGCCTGATTAAAATTATTCAAGCGCATAAGCACACCTTTGGTCATTTTTGCCTTTCATTTGACAGGACGGAAGAGACACCCAAGAAGGATTAGAATTTGAACCTCAGGCCATGGCATGGAGAGTTAAAATTGAGCACCTCAGTTGGCTGCATCAAGGCGCCCCTTATGTTTGGCCTTTTGATGACACTACACTGGATTGGTCAGTGAAACAATAACATCCGAACTATCTTAAGTCATGGCCAACAGCCACACTATATTGATCAGTGAAACAGTAACAGCCAAACAATCTACTATAGTCATGGCCACTGTTTCAATATATTAAATAACAGTATGCATATTTCTGCAGCTTGCTTCATGATGCTTTAATTGCATGCTGTCATAATGACATCTTGCTTTCTGGAGCAATCTATTCACCATCCTCTCACATCCTACCTAGCTGCCACCAGGCTCATAAACAACCTCCATTCAGAACAAGTTGCTTTCTAGACTTACATGTCATCTTGCATCCTCTTTGCCCCCGGCATTCGGCAGTGACAGCAATTTGGACTTAACAACACAAGAGGATGCGCTCGGTTCGCTTATCTGTTCCGGCATGAACAGCACAAAGCCCCTTCCTGAATGACAGCCAGAGAGAGAGGCTGACAGAATATGGTCGCCAAGGCAACCGGTGTAGAATAGAGCACCGTGGAGATGATTCAGTGTGCGGCAGTTGCCAATTACTGACATTTAACATTGGCACCGCAATCACCGTTAAAGCAGGCCATCAAAAATGGCACACAGATGGACCATGGCACGTGACTTCAGATACAAGTAGCAAATAGGGGGGGTTTACAAGAGGACAAGTGTGCTTAATCTAACTGTGGCCTCGATGATAGCACTAAGATCCATGTTATGAGATTGCGGTAGGTGAGGTAGGTCCCTTGAGCAGTGAACAGATATGAGGAGAAGATGGATGCCATCTTGGGGAAAGAGACGCGGCAAAGCCTTTCGTGACGATACACTCTCAGATGGCTAAGCCTCGGTTTAAGATCTTAATATCAGGAGAGAGAGAGATAGATAGAGAGAGAGCGGCTACAACCACAGATTCAAGCCACTCTGAACAAACACTCAAGGTTTCCATTGGTTCACAGCGTTGATGAAACACGTTTGTAAGTGTCGATGCATCTGTCAAATGCACTTTAGACAGCACTTCTTTTGGACTAATAGTAGTGTGTAACCACACCACATGCCTTCACTGTAAACATCTGTGATAGAAAATCTGTCCTTTGTTTTTTTTGACAGGTTTTCCTTTTGATCTTGACGTCTGTTCATCTTCCAGGAATCCTTTGTAGCTGTGTACATCAGAGTTGCTTTCATACCCACAGTTTCCACAGTGATTATTATACACACAGTATATGGTCTGCATTGACAGAAATATTATGGAATTATGTGATATGAGACAGTATTGCTATGCAGCAGAGTATGATATTATGGTTAGTAAATCACACTTTTTAAATTGAAGTGCATTTCCCCCAGGCCAGTAGAGGTGGAGAGAGACAGAGACAGAGTGTAAGAGAGTTTGTTGGAGGTTTCATTTGGTATATGGAAAAAGAGTGATGAAGAGAGAGCGGGAGAGTGTGAGTGAGTTTGTTGGAGGGTTCAGCAGAGAGAGAGAGAGAGCTACAGAGAGAAAGAGAGTGAGAAAGTATGTGTTTGTGAGTGAGAGACAGTTTGTTGCAGGGTTCAGCAGAGAGAAAGAGCTAGAGAGAGAAAAAGAGAAGAGAGAGAATGTGTATGTGAGTGAGAGACAGTTTGTTGGAGGTTAGCGAGAGAGAAAAATGGAGGGAGAGAGAGAGAAATCTGGAGGGAGGGAGGGAGAGAGAGAGGTTGCTTACCTTCTTCATGAGACTCTCGGGGGGCACATCTCTCCTACCCAGCGAGTAGGGCGTCCACTGGCTCCCTGGCGACATCACCTCCTGGCCGTTATCTAGAATATTGCTCTGCTGTGAGGGGGTCTGACAGGGGAGATCGTTAAAAAGAGCACATCTTAGCGGGGCCAAGCGTAGCAATGTTTCTCCTCTCTGAAAACAAATCCGGGACTAAAATCCATTGCCGGCGATTTACGGTCGAATGAATTCATCTGTAAATGTGACGTGTTTAGCTATTTTCAAGATGTAATGGGACATACCCCTCTTGTTGAAAATGGGTTTCTGCTGCAAAGTTTTCCCTTACCACCACATTCACTTGAAATAGTCTTTGATTTTCTTTAATGTTAGTGGCTTGAAAGCAAAATTACTTCCTGGAAAAAATGAGTACTGCAGAGGCAAGCTGATGCTCCATGTCAAAACCAGACAGAGAAGAAAATTGGCCCTTTTTTCGGCAATTCTACACCTTAGGCGGGCTGGCTATTTGCTTTCTCTGACTGGTGTCTGATTGCCTCTTAAATGGCGAATGGATAGTGGGGGTCCTTCAGAACAAACGGCCAAGAATGGTGAACTGTTTGAACTGAAACATAGACTGCAGCCATGCAAGACAAAACACCTGACAGTGAGTGAGCAAAGAGATGAGAGATTGAGAGAGGACAGAGACAGAGGAATAGACGAAATAGAAAGAGGCAGACAGGCAGAGGGGCTGTTAGAAAGGAGAGTCAGAAAAGAGGAGAGAGGAAGACAGAGACGTCCGGAAAGAGATACTGGCAGAATAGTGCGAGAGCCTCCAAAAGGAGAGTGGTAGAGAAAGTGAGACAGGCAGGAAGAGAGATAGTAAAAGACAGATGAGGAAAGAGAGATAGAGAAAAAAAGAGTAAAAAGCTAGGCCTGATAGGCACTGCTGTGTCAAACTGGGAGCTATGGATAGTTTTTTACTGAAACTATCAAAGTCAGGACACTTCAGAAAATTGTATTGTAGGCCATCCTGTATTGCAATGAGGTCTGAAGCATTTATTCATCCATCAAGGCTGACTGATAAAAATAAATAAAACAGAATTGAAATCCATACGATTGTTTGCAGTTGAGTAGCCAAACGTCAAGTCATGCAAAACCGTGATTATTGGTACTACAACTACTTTCGTTTGAGATTTGGAGTCTTTTGTTGTTTTATACTCACATTTGGGAGAGGTAGCCACTGTGTAGTTTGGTTGTCATGCTTTGAGTTATTGTAAAAGTTTATGGTCATGCTTCTGCCGGCATGCGGTGCGGCATAGCCTCCAGAGTACAGCATGCCGAAGTTTACTGTGTTGTGCTTAAGGACAGCGCTCTGAGTGAAGAGGAGGGGGGGAAGACCAGACCAACCAACAACCACAGGACGCGAGTGACATGGGAGAGACACACACACAAACAAACACACACACACACACACACAGAAAAGAGATCACACACTGCGACATCGCAGCAGCAAGGCGGAGAGAGTGGAGGAGCCACGTGGCGCCACACACACACTGCGCGCTAGCTGCAACAGAGTGAGGGGCTGGGTGAGGGGGAAGCGGAGTGTTTCCGACAGAACAGTAGCAGTCTACAGCAAGAGCAACGTCGTCAGTGGCAACATCAACAACACAACGACACAGTCAGATACACTCATGGTTAACAGGTATATAGTACAGTACAAGCACTGGAGTGAAAAAGCTATGTCTGCTTAGCTAATGGTGGCTTAGCTTAGCTTATGGTGTTTTGTGACCATTGGACGTACGTACATGGCGCTGAATGATTCGTGTTGTAATAAAAAAATGGTTTGATATCATGTCACAGTGGTAGCAGTGAGGGTTATGGTGGTATTTAATGTGGTCGAACCGAGAAGGAAGGGGTGTGTACTGATTAGGGTGACCAGCTGTCCAGACTTCGGCCGGACAACCCCGCCCCTTAACTTTCTATCCTAGCGTCCTCGCGCGCACCCATTGCTTCGACTTGCCGAATCCCCGCCTCCGTGGAGAAAACAGTGAAGTTGGCACTCTAAACTGTAGGCAGAAATCAGGGAACAGTGCTGCCATCTTACCTCAGCTGCCAACAACAGTTTTACTTGTAAAACAATATTTTTGGGGGGAAGGATTTTCGCATTTCATTACCTCACTCCGATAAAGGAGTCATCAGTACCACTAACTTAATATTGTATCAGAGACGGCAGGTTACGATAGACAAATCCTTCCGTTGTTGTCTGTGTAGGCTGTTTCACATTTTTTAAAATATATTTTTTTAATGTATTTTGGGTAGTCATGCATTCGTAGGCCTAATAGCCAATAATTAATTTGATTTACTTTACTCAAAGTTGGTCAGAAGTCTGTTTATCAGCGGTGTTTTAAGGGAGGCAAACCGCTTCTGTCAACCTTTTTTTTTCCATGCAGACGCTGGATAACCAACAACACGAGCTCAAAATACAGACAGCGCCCGTGCAGAAAGACGTTTCTTTGCCCTGTTTGTAAAGTTGTGAGAACCCTCGTATCGTTGTAAAGGCATTTAGGTCTGGGGTTATATCTGGAGTAACATGGCGGCCGCAGATATCGGAAACGCGACCGACTGTCAAGGTCTAGTTTGCGTCAATGACGTTGGCTCGCATCTCGAGGCCATAAGCAAAAGGCTAGGAGGAAAGGAAAGACAAAGAGAGGGACACACGAACGTCGTGAACAGGTCGTAAAAACGGACCGATGGCCACCCTAGTACTGATATCATTAAGGTGCTTTTAAAAGTGAATGGTGACATCAAAATGGGATTAGTGAAATACAGAACCTAGACAGAAACCTGGATATTCATACCAGAGTCCGATATCGGCTGCTACTATGTAGGAGTTCCATACTGTTACAGATAGACAGATACAGTATTTTCTGTTAAGTTCCATACTTACCCGGTCCAGTCGTTTGGCCTCTATGTGCCTGAGGAGCTGCTGCCTCCAGTCCACCGGCATCTTGGAGGCGATGTCCTCCGGCTTCGGGGCCTGCTGCATGGCTTTCATGGCTTTCATGTCAGCCGTGTCCATGATGACCTTCTCGTTGCAGGTGCCGAGGTTGTAGTCCGACGACGGCATCCTCTCCAGTAGGGCGGCCATGGTGGGCCGAGCCGAAACGGGCCTCGCCTGCGACGCCCCATAGGTCTCGGTGCTGTAGCTACGCGCAGACAGGGGGCGCCGCTGAGTCAGGCTCTTGGTGGGGTAGCCCATGATGGGCTTCTTGGGCTCCTGGTAGGACGAGTAGTCCTCCTCGTAGCGGCCGTTCCTCTTGTGGAACTGTGAGTCCACCATGGTGGACATGCTGTTCTGGTGCTCCAGCATGGGCTTGCCGTACTGGGGCCTGCCGTACGAGGCCTCCGCCTGCATCTGCATCTCCTGGGCCTCGGCCACGCGCCGGAACAGGGCCATCTCCGTGGAGCTGACCAGCGAGTCCGCCCTCCGCAGGAAGCCCGGACGCGAGCGCTGCGGCGGCTGCGCGGGGGGGAACTGCGGGACGACGTTGTCCTCGTTCACCGGCGACTGGCCGGGGAAGGAGAACATCTGATCGGCCGCACTCGGGTAGCCCCGGTACCCTCGCGGGCTCACCAGCTCCTTGGGCAGCGTCTTGCCAGGTTGGTTGATGTACTCGGGGGTGTTGGGGAAAGGCGGAGGCGCCCGACGCTCTATGGGCTTGACCATGTCAACCTGGGGGTTGAAGCCCTGGTCAAAGTGATACACTTTCTTGGGAATGGCAGGCTTCTGCTGCTGCTGCTGTTGGTGTTGGTGCTGCTGATGTTGCTGAAACTGCTGGAGGGCCTTGCTAGAGCCAAATCCGTCCAGGTCGTCATCCAGCAAGGGCACCGACTGGCTCCTGGACATGCTCTGCTCCATGGGCGGAGGTAGGTCGGGCCTGTCCACGCTGCCCTGGTTCTCTATGCTGGAGCTGTAGGTTTCCAGTGGGATGCTGTAGACCTTGTAGGAGCCGATGTCTATCTCATCGATGCTCTGGGACTTCTTGAACTTGGCCTTGACCTCCTTCATCATGGGCGAGAGTCGCTCAGAGCTCTTGCTGATGGCCAGGGCATTCTTGGCCACCATGGGCTCCTTGCGAATGCCCTGGCCACCATGCGCGTAGACGGTGGGGTGACCCCTACCTGCCCCGGCATCCCGCTGGTCCAGGAAGCCCCAAGCTCCAGTCAGAGGGAACGTCCCGGGCAGCTCGCCCATGTTCTCCTGCTCAAAGTCCTTGCGGTCGGGGTTGGGGCTGTTGGCCGGCGTGAGCTCCAGCTTGGAGGGGAAGGCGGTGCGGTCCTCGAAGGGACTAGGCGTGCGGGTCCAGTTCTGCCAGGGGTTGGGGGGAGGAGGAGGAGGAGGAGGCACTTCGGCGGCGGGCTCGGGGGCGGCGCGGACTCCAGCTCCGTGGAAGGGATGCGCGGGCTGCTCCAGCTCCAGGGGCACACCAACGATGCGCTCCTGCCTCATGAGGGGTCGCCTGCCGTGCGCCGAGGCGCTACGCGGCTTCGACCCCAGCATGGGGTTCCCGGCGCTGCTGCTGCCCCCACCACCCCCACCACTGCCGCCGACGCCGTCGCCGTTCCCGCCCACACCGCCGACCCCACCTCCTCCTACAACACCTCCTCCGCCTACACCACCTCCGACTCCCACTCCCACGCCTCCGCCCCCCACCTCCATTGGCGTCTCCTCCGCCACGAAGCCCGTGTTGTCATAGTGCGGGGTGTCGTTCCAGGTGTCAAAGTTGTCGCTGAGCGGGCGCCTCTCCCCCGTGCGCCCCGGACCCGCGTGCTGCAGTGTGCTGGAGGGGGGAGTGTCCCGCTGGCTCAGCAGAGGCTTGGTCTCAATGGGCTTGGGGAAGGACTGGGCCAGCCTGCAGCCGCCAAGGGAGAGATGGGAGAGAAGCAGGGGAGGAAGGGAAGGAAAATGGAGATAAGGAGAAGGAGAGGAACCCAGGAGGAAACGAAAGAGAAAAAGAAGATGAAAAATAAAATAAAAAAACATATGAAAAAATATTCAAAACATGAAAAATTGTCAGAGGAGAGGAGACATGGAAATACACAACAGTGTGAGAGATAATATCTTCGGTAAGATGCCTATCTGCAAGAGAAGGCCCACTGGGGACCCCATGTTTATATTATGTCCACGAAAGAAAAATGGCATAATAATCATCTCCCACTCAGCATATACTGTACACTACATCTCCACCTGCGGGAGAGTTTCAGGTCTGAGTGCTTGCTAACCCCCAAAAGGACTATAAAAATGTGTGTAGAATCCTCTGTGGGCTTTTCCTTCAAATCATGACTTAATTTGAACTTTGTTTCTTCTAGAAGAGATGATTCTCTTTGAAGTAATGGCAGAGACTTTCACTCTGCGATTTTTTTTTCTTTTTTAAATCCACTTTCAGAGGGTCCTTATCTCCGTGCATTTTAATGAGGATCTCAGTGGTCTTTCTTGACTTTAGCTCTGTGAAAAACAGTAGTCATGACCGACTTCCTTGCAAACCCTTATGGGCGAAATATACATTTTAATGAAGTGAAGATCCAAGTGTGGAGAAGACGCTTAACTTTCATTCTAACTCCAGGCTGTGAAAGCCATGGCACTCATCACAATTCCATACAATATTACAAGTATACTGTATAGTCTGTGCACACACTCTTTTCTTTGCCGGCATCGACACATTGCACACACATAGACGAACATACATGTAGAAATACATAACTTGTGATTTACTGGATTTGTACACACAAATATGACCATGCAGATTTTGCAAATTTTGACAAATGCAAATTTTGACCATGCAAATTTAAACATAAAGACACATAACACACATAAACATATGTACACACAGGCAAACTGATACCCATTGGTCCAGGTCTTGCAGTTCCCCTTTCACACACACACACACACACACGCACACACACACAAACGCACACACACACACACACACACACACACAAACGCACACACACACACACACACAGACACAAACACGTAAACACACACACACACACGAGGTGGCACAGGCAAACTGACACCGATTGGTCCAGGTTTTGCACACGACACACACACACACACGTAAACACACACACGTTTCACACAAAAGTCACACACACACACACACAAGGCGGCACCTGTTGGTCCAGTGGGTCTGCAGGGCCCCGTCCTTGCCTGCCACCTGCATGGTGGCCACAGTGCCCCCCGGGGGGTTGGAGGAGCCCGAGGAGCCCTGCGAGGGGGAGTAGTCCGAGTAGGTGGCCGAGGAGCCGCTGTTGTTCATATGCATCTTATCCGGGTCCGAATCGTCTGTGGACTCTGGAAGGGGAGACAGGAGAGAGAGACGTGTCGTGGGCATGTGAGCATGCTGAGGAGCGTTACGGTACCGGTAATCGTCTTTGATCCAGAGTTTAGGACAAGATGGTGGAGGGCCTTCCAAGGCCTGCCAAAGGAAGCATTATAACACAAACAAAAGTGAAGGATGCACAAAATGCACTGCATTTTTCTCTCAAAAGTCAATATTGACCACATTACCACATTTTATACTGGCTAGCAAACTTCAAAATCAGGCTGAAGGAAAAGTTATTGCTTAATATTGTGGGTATAAAACCCCACATTACATGAAATTAAAGAGTTGTGAAATGTTGAAGCACAATTATTTCAACCCCCAAAGCAATTAGGCAGCCTGAGGCATTGGAATTTTTTTTTTCCAAACTTCTTGTTCTTGGCAATGTTTTCTCCCCCGTTTACCATTTGAGCACCTTATGAAAGGGGTTTGTTCTGAATAATCATTATTTGCGCCATTCTACAATAAGCCTCGGCACACTGAAATGCAATTATTGTGTCATTGCGACCTTTACTTAATTGGAACAACAGCAGCCTGCAGAGACGTTTAACAGTTGTCTGGTGGTAAGGTCATTACTGTCCTTCTTAGAAAACCAGCATAATCATTCGCTTGATAACAGTGAAATATGTACATGGTGGTATTTCCAATATAGGGCTACCTATCTGAAACTTAAAAGGAATGGGAAAAATGTTCAGAGGAGGAATTTCTAATGACTGGTTCGTAGACATACCATATGTTTTTTATACGTAGTAGGTAAATCACCCATTGAATAAAGCTCACTCCGTTAATATTGATTCCTTGAAATTAAATGAAAAATTAAATCAAATGAGAAATAAAAACCTGTCTTAATTATTCTGTACGTTACATTTCCGTTACAATAAAGTCAGACCTGTACATCTTCACTCTGCAAAGAATGTTTTGCCATATCTGCTAATATGCTCGGTGGAAACATCACAATCCTCTGGGGTTGAGAGTTACTACCCCCTGCCAACTGGAGATAGCGGATACACTTTACTTGTAAATCCTAATGTGAGGCCAACTAGCAGAGTGTGGCGTGGAACGTAAGTAAACCTCCCTCCTGAAGCCTCTTACAGTATCATAGCGCTGAGCTATTGCACTTGTCCTTTAGCTCAGCGGTATCGTGCTGTGCCTCCCATACCCGAACTGATGCGTTGACTAGGAGGTGGTGAGTTCGAGACCCCGAGGGGATGGAACACCTCAGTTACAGTAACATGAAGGAAAGTTAATTCTCTGTTTTAGAGCTGTATACAATTTAATCAAATTTCTGGTACCAACAGAACACTGATGAAAAACCCGCTTGGGTGTACTTTCACCAGAGGTGTCCATCCCAGGTTCAGAAAGAAGAAACCCTCCCACAAATTTGATCCAGCCAGCTCTAAATCAGCTGATTGTAATGATGACTCAAAGCAGAGGGGTGTACTAAGAAGCTGGTTCAAGAGTAAACCTGGTTAAGTGAAATGAAGTAAATCATCTAATAGAAGAGCCTGAAGAAAATGAGGACTCCAGGCCCTAGGTAGACCAGTTACACAGAGAAGTCACCTGTGTTGTGTGGAAACTGCTGATAGAGTTTTTACTTCGGATCCAGATTTGTTGACATCTCTGGCACTTACAGTGGGGCACAGTATGCTCAACGTACCTTTCTTCTCTTTGCCCAGAAGCACGACCTTTGGTTTGTACATTGGCGGTTCCACAAGGGTGGGTCTCATGTCAGAGATGCGGATGTCATTGGGCGATCCTCCAAGAGAATCCTGGGAAAAGAAAAAAAATCACACTTTCACATCCTTACTGTTCACTAGGGCACACACAGGAAACTCTCTTTACTTTCTCTCTCTCTCTCTCTCTAAATGTTTAAGTGCTTGGATTGGTGCTTTTGTAACTTTAAAAATGGGATGAAAAAACACGATTTCTGTTTGATATCTATAATTGATGTGACATTCCATTTTTTCCACCATTAATATTTCATGGGTCCTGGTAGCACACAGGATGCAGTGAGAATACAGGGGAACGAGGTAAGAGATACAGAACACAGTACAGAGAGGCCATCTGAAAACAGCGGATGTGCACCGAATACCCTGGACTAAACTTATACAACAACCAAGTTACAGTAAAGACATTATTTCCTTTGGGCCGCTTAAATACAAAATAGTGAATAAATAAAAACAAAGGGGAATTGAATGCTATTCATGAAGGCGTCACATGCTATGACTAAACTACTGCAATGCAGATATCTGACTGGCTCAGAAAACTGAAAACAAGATTTAGTGCCAACTGTGCACGGGAGTCAAAATTGCGCAAATAACAAAATCATTGTCAAATAACAAATGGACAAATGGAATTTTATTTTCATGGTTTCTCTAAACTCTGCAGACTTTTAAATTTACGATGAGGAGGACAAAAGGCTAGCTATCATTCAGAGCAGCACATACATACACAAACACATACAGTATAACCCATTCAAGCCCATGCTAATCTGTCCACTAGCCGAACAATAGCAAGGCAACACCAAAAACCTCATCTGTTGTGTGAATAGAGCGGGAAGGCTAGGCGAGCTTGAATGGCACAAGCAAACGAGAAAAGTGCTGATTACTTCAGCCAGCCAATAATTACAACGCTGCACAATGAACACGGACATAAACATTCCCCTCTGACTGTGGCTATTGACTCATCATGACACAGTATGGCCAAAATTAGATCCTAATTATTTTTCAATAAATATTGAAGACACACGCATTAACCAGTTTAACAAGAGCCATTTGACAATGGGGACAACTGGAAATGACAAGTGACCATTTCAGTAGTTAAAATACAGTAGGCCTACAGAGTGGATATTTGTGCTACTCTCAAAAGAATGAACATGTTTATCTGGCTCGATTTTTCATTTCTATATATTATAACATTTCATGTTTTGAGTATTGTGTATTCATAAAGTATTATGAGATTGTGGCTATTGTGATATACTACTACATAGAGTATAAATATCAGTATTAATAGCAGTATAAATTAATTGAATTCATATTGTCCAAGAGACTATACTGCAGGCTCTGCCTATTACACACAGGGCAACATTTCCATTTCGCCCTTGTGTATCACTCTCTGCTCCTCAGACCTGTCAATCAATCATGAGAAGGACGCCTGTCTGCTCCCTATTCTGCATTGTGCCGCTGGGCTGTCATACTCACCCAGACTGAGCCATCCTACCCTTCCTATTCACTCCGGCTCACTCCATGCATACACACATGCACACACACACTTATGCACACACACACACACGCACACATACACACACGTATACACAAACACACACACACACACACACACACACACACATACACACACACTTCCTAACCCCAGACATAGCAAGTTCATGTTAACTAGATGCCCTTACACACACACACACACACACACACACACACACACACACACACACACACACACACACACACACACACACACACACACACACACACACACACACACACACACACACACACACACACAGATTCCTTGCCCTTGACAAGCCAGAAACATGTTCACCTGACCACCTCCAGTCGAACCACACACACACACACACACACACACACACACACACACACACACACACACACACACACACACACACACACACACACACACACACACACACACACACACACACACACACACACACACACACACACACACACACACACACGCACACACACCAGCAAACACATCTTGTGTCAATTCTAATCTATGGCAACCTCCACCTCCAGCAGCATCTCTTGGTTGTGCATGCAACCCTTCCCTTCCCTTCCCTTCCATCTCCCCAGTCATATCCCCACCACCACCACCCTCCTGCCCTGGTCTGCAAGCATCTCCTTGACTTTGTATGTATCCACTCGCTGGAGCCACTTGCTCCCTCCCAGGCAAACACAAGTACACATCAATATTTTAACACTTTCTCCGGGGCTGTGAGTAAAAACTGGTATGGCAGGTGGATCCGCTCAAGACATTACCAGCCCGGAATACTTAACTAGCCAGAACCCATCTCACAGCTGGAGAGAAAAGAAGCCTGGGTGCTGTTTGACAATGCTTTTGGGCAAAGGCGGATGTGTGTGTACGTGTGTGCGTGTGTGTGTGCGTGTGTGCGCGTGTGTGTGAAAGCGTGTGCACACATCCCTGTATGTGTCTCTGGAGTGGGCGGATACTGTTTGGTGCAGTGTGTTGTTGACATAACCAAGCATCCACCTACAGCATATCCACAAAGTTTCAATCTCTTTCAATCTCTTTTCCTAGTTCTGTGAAAGTCAGGGGAGAGGGGGAGGCATAGCTTATCATCAACTCTGATTCATTGTACTTGGGTTTAATTCAGGTTATCAGCGGTCTTTGAACCCAGGTCAGCACCTTCAGAAGAGTTCAGTTGTGGGCAACTTCATTTCTTAGCAGCTTGAAAGACATTTCAGCTTTTTCCACTGAGTGAAAGACAAGTTGTGTCCTCCACAGCACATCTTTTAAGCTACAAAAAGAAGCCCAGTTGCCTAAATCCAAACTTCTTATAACTAAGAGGATGACCTGGGTGAAGGTACAGAATCTACAGACAGACACAGCACAATACACTGCCACCACCACCACCATCACAGCCCCTGAGCTGCAATGCGCACCCTTGTGCTCTCCCTCTTTTTTTTTCCACAGAGGTCCGGTCACCCTGTCAACCACTTACTATGAGGCAGAAGTAGGAAGATGCAATGGACAGGCTGACATTCTCGGGCTGAGGCAGCTGGTGGACGACGTGACGTAAAGAAATCTGAGCAAAACAAACAAGCAAACAAAAAAAGGATGGAGAGGAATTTGGCATGGGACCAGAACGAGGAAGGAGGAGGAAGCGTGGGTGAGCCCCGCCTGGGTTGTAAGAAAAAGCACCGACATTGGGAAGTGCCATAATAAGGGGGCCTTAGCAGCTAGCATTCCCCCCATTAGCAAGACGGCGGTTATGGAACCACACGGCCATTGTTGTTAGCACAACAACCAACCGAGACTCACCCACCATTTCCAAATGACGTTAGCTGACACGGGCAACATGAGGCCTTGGACAACAACATACAGAAGACGTCTGAGCTGAGAACTTGAGAAGCCATTCTGACTACTGTCTGGACTGCAGTGCACAGTAGGGAAAAGGTAAGGACACAAGGAAAAAAATGGGGAAACATAAATACACAAGAATATAACTCTTTCAGGCCCATCAGCTGAGGAGCAACACAAGATGAGATTCAGACTTTATGGGTCATAATCTGCAACAGCAAGTACACATGGCTTGATTGATTGATTGATTGAGCAACTGATTGATTGATTGATTAACTGTTTCATTAAGCTGTTCGTGCAGTATGAAGTTCAAAATCGAACAGAGCTTTCTAGCAGATGTATGAATATGCTAAATTGTTGATGAATATATATACTCGAGATCAGCTGCATCACATTGGGAATGCATCATAAAATACAGCTGCAAGATCCATTCATATTTTAATGACGGTTCCCAAATAGTTTTTTTTGCAGACAGAAGTGGAGCAGTTGCTGTTTATTTTCTCTCTCTTGTTTTCATGTCAGTAGAGTGCCGTTAACACAGTCTGGTATGGTCGGTGTGAGAATAAATCCTCCTGTGTGTTCATTGCGTTCTTGTGCGGGCATTGTTGGTACGCGGTAGCCGTTTCTGCCATGCTCCTGGCTGCTGCCAAATGATGGCCCATGTGGCTTCTCTCTGGGCGTTGGCATTGATGGGGCCAGCTAATGACCCAACAGACCCTCACCTTCGAGGGCCTCACTTGGTCATTGAGCCCTTCGCCGCTGAGCTTTCCAGACTACTTTGGTGCATAAATTGACATTTCTTCCTGACCTTTTACGTCTCCCTTTCCTCAACACCTCACACTTCGGAGGCTATATTTGGAGCCCAATGGAGGGAAAAAAGATAACTTATAATTAGTACTCTGTCCGAAGATAAGAAGAGGAACCAATTTGGTAACTGCAGATGCTCTATTACGGGGAGAGAAAGTTTCAATCACCCCACCACCCCCCACATTTGGTAACAGCCACAAACTCCTCGAGCCAAGAGATGACATTTTCTGCGAGGACATTAGCATTTGTGCTGATGATTTGTGCCGTCGTGTGCTGCTTCACAGACACAAAGGGTGCTAATGGGTCCCTTATTACCCTGTCTGTTCACAAACAATGCTGCAGCTGCTGTTATCAGGGCCAGGGGAGGTGGGAGAGGTGGGCTTGGGGGGGTGGGTGAGGAGCAGCGTGAGGTAGGGGTTGGGGGGGGGCATGGGGTGGTATCCATGGTCTCTGGAGATGAAAGGTGTCCCTGTGCTCAGCGGGACGCACGTCCCCCAAAGCCCTGCTCTTCAGTACGCTAACCTTTTGAAAACTACACCTCTACGCTCCAGAGGGGTGGTTAAAAGATGGTGTTTAATTTTTCATCTCAGCCCTCTTAAAACCGCTACCTGGCAGCCGGTCAAAAGCACTGACTCTAAATGGTATCGACTCCTCTGCTCTCTGGTTTGTCCTCCGTCAAGAGCCCTGTCCTTAAAAGACCTCTTCCAACCTTGAGGAGCGGTGAAGGAAAGCAAAAACAAACCCGGCTACTCCAATTTAAGCAAGGAAGCCCACAGCACTTAAGAGGACAGATATGATACTGTCTTCAAGAAAATATCAGGGTATGAGAGGCTACAGTGACACCACTTCAACCACATGTCCCTGATTTTAAACTGTGTACAGAACATGGGCATTAAGGCGCAGTATATAGAATTTTGGCCAAATGTGTTACTGCAATGAAATCGGAAACACAACTTTACTTGTCCTCATCTCATTCAAAGACAAGAGGGAAAATACAAGCTAGCAAGCTAAAAACGTTTTCATATTTCTAACACAGAATACCTGTAACATTCCCATTAAACATTAAAGCCCTCTCTGGTCCACTTCAACCAACAAACCTATGCAGCACTCCTAGCAGGTTACATTACATTGCCTTCAGAGTAAAAGTAAGGGACTGCTGATATATTTTGGGTCTAGTTCGTCTGGGCTGAATTTCATGGCTTTAATGGTCCTCTCTACTGTAAATCCACACGTTACTGATCCATTAGCATAAAGAGCACAACATACATACTGAAAGGACTCAAAAGAGGTCGAATAGTCATGAATAAAAATAAGTTCAAGACTCCTTTTTAGTCCTTTTCTATTGGCTCGTCTTCCAACATTCCTATTAAACCATAACATTATTCAGCTCTGTGGACCATTACACCAGGGAGTCTCCTCCTCTCCTCTCCTCTCCTCTCCTCCCTTCTCCTCCTGCACAGACGTCAAGACAGGACAGGACAAGGAAAGGGTCTGGGCTTACTTCCGAGCTCTCCGTAAGGTCCTCCTTGTCTTTACGCTTTGGGATATCGATGGCCGAGTTCATCATGCCGCTCTGATCAGCCATCTGAGCCTGCTGGAACTCTTTCACCTCTCTATCTGTAACCTGCCATAGGAGACAAGCCCACAGCATTTCACAGAGGTGTATATTAATAATATATAAACTTATTTATTAATGACCTATAAAGCTATATGATGATGATGAAGAAGATATCAGCCTTTGGCAATGAAAATGACTGTGGAAAAAAGTGAAACAAAACAAAGTTCAATGTGTTTGGCATCATTTCAAAGGTCTGAAACGGACACTGCATCGTTCTGCAATGGGATGTGGACTGTTTGGAAATTGGCAATGCTGCTGTAGGATGGCAAATTAACTATAAGTGAAAAGTTTGAGAGTAAACCAAATCTCATTGATAAAAAATATCAGTCTCAAGAGGTGAGGGTAGGCTCTACACACTCTCCTAAGAACTCCTGAGTAACTTTAGTTTTGACTGAGACAAAATATCCACCTCAGAGGCAGTATTACCAGAGATTCTAAGAGAATTCTCTCTGGTATTACTGTCCTGGGCTGTATGTGGTGTATGTACAGTACATACAGACCCAAGACTGGAAAAAAGCCTCACTGTAATCATTCTCTGCTCTCGTGGTAGATGGTCTGCTATGTTACTTTCACTTGAACGGTCATGTCTGCTTCCAAATTCACAGGGGACTTGCTGGTGGAAGTGCTAAAGCAAGCGATAAAGCGTGGAAAAGTGTCTGTGTCCGAGAGGGTGTGTGACCGACCCCTGTGCTGTACAGTACGCCCTTTGGGTGTCGTACCTCTTTGGGCGGCATGGGCCACGGAGGGTCGTATTTGTCTGCGTTGTGGTGCTCCATGTTGGTCCCTGAGGAGCACTTGTCTGTTGCTAGCGGGTGGTGTGGCGTCTTGCCCACCAGGCTCTGCACCGACTTCACCATGTTCTTCAAGTCCTCTGGGTAGGGCGTCGGGTAGCGCTTCAGGTTGATCTCCACCTGAACAAGCACACGTAGACACATACATAGAAACATACAAGAATACAAACACGTATATACAGGCACACGCACACACACACACAAACAGAAAGACACACACACACACACACACACACACACACACACACACACACACACACACACACACACACACACACACACACACACACACACACACACACACACACACACACACACACACACACAGAAACACACAAGAAGACACACATGCACGCACAGAAGCAAACAGACATACACATACACACATATACATATACACACACACGCACATACACACACAATGAAAATAGATTCAACCACAATGCATAGGAATATTTTTCTCAATATGCATGTGGCCAAGAATAGTTCAGCCAAAATGTCCACGGGCGCTGCGTTGGCCTAAAAATAGAAAGAGAAACAACATGTATTCTGTACACTGCTCCCACGAGTGCTGCCACGCTCTATGAATCATGCTCCACTTACAGGACTATACTGCACACGCCGCACAACCCATTTATGCACTCATATACACACATATGCCATGGACATTACTGTTCACTCAAATGGATTTATTCAAATGATGCAGAGTTTAGAAAACATTTCTGATGTGCAAAATGTGCATTCACTCATGAGGACTAGCTGCCTAGCGCTGGCATATTCTCACTATTAGAGGAGAGGCGCTTGATTGCTGTGTGGGCAATGCTACACTTGGGTAAACGACTCAAGTAAATGGCTGTGCATAAATTTCTCATCAACAGCTTAATCTTAAGGGCAAACTGGGTAAACCGTCACTTTTATTGACTGGCAAGCACGGACTATAACACGACAAGTATGTCTGGCATCGCACTATTAGCAAAATGATGCAACCAACGCTTGGTGTTCGAACCAATTCAAACTGCTTAACTACACATAATAGGTTAACACAGCCATGCTGTTTGCATGCTATGCTGGCCCCAATCACTTGCTGCACAGATTCAAACTGAAAAAAATACCCCTCAGATATAGTGAAATGATTAGAGGACAGATTTCACAGCCCAGCTATGATTTTTTTCTCTATGGTGCGATGCTAGACCAAATCATCAGGCAAAAAATATGTGTGTTAATCTAGGTGGTAACACTTAATAATAAGGGATGCATAAAAAGCATTATAAAGGCTTAGTAAATAATTAAATAATGATGAACAAAACATTAACAGATGTTTTTATCATTAATTAAGTTTTATTAATATATCCACAATCTACAAATAACGTTATATCTTAAATATCTACAAATAAAGTGTTCAAGGTTTTAGAGTACTTTTATTTATTTACCCATTAGTAAATGTTTGATAAATATATAACATTAATGTAACATTTCACACTCCTATACAATCATTTGTTAATGTTTTGTTCATCATTAGTTAATTATTTACCAAGTCTTCATAATGCTTTTTATGCATCCCTTCTAAAGTGATACCATCTACTAGGCTTAGGAGGTTCACTGCATTCGGCATGCTGCTGCTAAACAGCTGATCCTATAGAGAGGCTGGGAAACCTTCACTTTTCCTGAATTGTCCTCCTCTTCCTTCTTCTCCTCGAACTCGAAGGCCACGGTCATGCGCTGCTGCCGCTGCTCCTCCCACAGCGTGGGGTTGAAGCTGTCGCTGTCCGACTGGTAGTCTGGGGGGGTTGCCACGTTCACACACACACACACACACACACACACACACACACACACACACACACACACACACACACAAACATGCACGCACACACACATGCACGCACGCACACACATGCACACACAGGCATGCACACAGGCACGCACGCACATGCACACACAGACGTGGACAAACACAGACACAGACACAGACACAGACACAGACACAGACACACACACACAGTTGGTGTAAGTACTGTAGGTCAATTAATGCCTGTGACACGAGAAACAATGAAAAGACAGATTACAACAGACAAATGTCAAGGTTTTCCAGGTAAAATGACAGTACGTTACATAAAACTTAGCTGACACTTTTACCCAAAGTGACTTTATGATAGGGTATTCGTCACAGTCCTTAAAACTGGCTGGTGACGCATCATTTTGTATGGGACAGCAACAGACGCTAACACACACACACACAAAACACACGCCTGAATACACACACTATTCATCTCCTGCACTGTAAAACATTACAAGCCAGTTAAACGTAAAAAGTAAGTGCCCCTGCTGCCTAAAGTTTGTAAGTTAACTCGAGACATAACTCAATTCGAGGCTTTCTCAAGTTGAGTTAACTTACAAACTTATGGCAGCAGGGCAACTTACTTTTTACATCTACCTAGCAATGTTTACAGTGTATCCAGCCATTAGAAGTAAATAAAGACAATAGTCTGAGGCCATGATGTACTGTACCCTCTTCATGTCGCGGCTGCTGGGGGAACATGTAGTTGGTGAGGACTCTCTGCTTGGTCTCCGGGTGGGCCTCCGTCTGAAGTGGGATCAGGGCCTTCGACTGCAGGTCACAGACAACAGGTCAACAGAGGTCAAAACTTCAACTAGTGCAGGTGGTATACTAAGAACATGGTTAAGTGATGAAGCAGACTTAAAGGAAGTGGTAAAGCTGTTAGGAGATATACCTGCTGTCATTATTTAGTTAAGAAAAAGAGGACTCCAGGGTCCTCTATTACAGTACATGATTGACCTCTACCACAAGGTTAACTTATCATTATTATTAACCTGGTTTACTACTTAACCAGCTTCTTAGTATATCTCCCAGCTTGTGAAATCATAATTGAAAATCTCCAAGTCATTCTAGTCTGGATATCATCACTTTGCAATTTGGTGAAAAGAGACAATAAAGGAGGATATTTTGATTTTAAGGATGGGACTATCCCACCAACAAGTTGCACCATGGCCATAACATTTTTCAAACCATTGTACTGTATATTACTATGTTAGACACAAGCTAAAACAGTGAAAGTAATCATAATGCAACAAAGTGTTGTGGTGATTCCTTCTTCATACCTGATTGTCTGAGAGCCACAGTGCAGCAAGATCTTTAAGTTTAGTGAAGGTGAAGGGTAGATTTTTCAACCTGTTAAAAGGAACAAGATAAATCTCGTTTGAGCAAAAAAGGAGGCAATTTAAGTCTGTTTGTATTTCCTCACTCATAAACAAACAACCCAACAGCACTGCAGACGGCCCTTCCCTAAAAGCTGATAATTCCTGTTAGGCACCCCTCCCACACACACTACTCAGCCCAGACGTTATTATCCAACTCCACCAATCACAGCAGTAATAGCCAATAATAGCCTCAAAAGACCCTGGCTACAAAACACAAACATTAATCCATCAGGGAAAAAAGTAATGCACCGATGTCTCAATGGAGGATGCTAACAAGCTACGAAGGTGGGTGGGTGGTTCTGTGTAAGCACTGTATTGCAAGGTTCGGGCGACGGTGCCTCTGGTCATTTCCCCCTCTGTCAGAAGAAGTGCTCTGGGCACTGAGTGGCGCGAGCGTGCGGCCCGTCTTGCTTAATGGCAGCCATGTTAAGTGACGGCGCCGCCGAGGTTTAATTACCTCGGCAGCGGTTAATCACAGGCGGAGCATCTAAACATCCCATAAAAAAGCCTCCTTAATTAGCCGCGGGCAATGAGGAAGCGCTCGCTAATGCCGCGCTGTTGGGTCCCCTTAATGCAACCATCAGGAGAAAAAATAAAAGATATAATAAATGAATAAATAAATATACAATAACATTGGCCTGGATGGCACCCACGTAGAGAGTTATCTATGAAAAGGTACACTTAAGAAGATTTAACATCCTCTGCAGACAGCCTCCCAAACACAGTCGGTAATTATAAAACACCAAGAAAAAAATCAAAGATGCTCTCATATAGGAAATCTTTAAAGGCTTTTAATGCCTTGGCTCGGCCATATAAAGACTTTTTTTACAGACTGGAATGGAATGCAATACAACACATGGAGAAACTAGAGGTATGATTCCACAAGGTTAAGGTTCTGATTCATCCATCATGGAAGCCAAAGAAGCTAACTTTTGGCTTTTAGCTTGAAGATATTTCAACTTTCTTCTAAAGCGTTTAATCCAGTTCCGGCTGGTTATTATGATGGGAGCCAGACTGTGTCTGTGCACCTCTAGAGGTAGTGGTGTAGACTTACGCTCCCAAGTCACTACACTACAATGGCCAAGTAATGTTTCAGATGCTTGAGACGTAGCAACATGGTTGCAAAATGAGGCACATTTCAGCCGAGAAATACTATAAACTGTGAACTCGCCCAAAACCTTCTTCTAGTTGCTTCCTTCATCCTTCCTCTTCTGGCCCCGTGCCTCCAGGCACCACCTCATCGAGGATGTGTCAATACACAAAAAGGTGAGAGGATGTTTTTTTTGCTTTCTGGCCTGATTCCTCCATCCTCCCTGCACTCCTTCTTTGATTCCTCCACGGGAGGAGAGGGGGCGACACAGAGGCACAAGGCCAGAGGACGCAGGAAACGACTAGAGGAGCGATATTGACGTGTACTCAAAATGTCACATGAGTCACCCAAGGTCATGAGTCATCAAAAGTGTGAATTGGCGTGAGGATTACTATGACAACGCGATCCAGAGAATGACAACAGATGTGGCTCCTGCGTTGCGTGACAGAATCTATAATGGGACAGGTCTATAATGCTGCTTGTGTGGTGAAATTGGTGGGGCGTTATGCTGTGTCAGACCAGAGCAAATGAGCCCAGAGGGAGGGAGGTTAGCATCAGGTGCCTGTACCTATTGTCGCTCAGGTTGAGAACGCGGAGCTTCGTCATCTGACCGATCTCATCAGGCAGAAACTCCAACTTATTGGAGCGCAAGGACATGACTGTTACATTCCTGCAGTTGCCAATCTGCGACATGAGAGAGTGAGAGAGAGGGGACATGATATAAATAATGTGAAAACAGCATACAAAAAACACACGCATGCATATACTCTATGGGCATACACACACACACACAAACATACACACACACACCAATCACATGCATGTGCGCACATATGCCCAAACACATGCAAGTGCGAACACAAGCTTCCCCCCCCCTCTCTCTCTCTCGCTCTCTCTCCATCTCTCTCTCTCTCTCTCTCTCTCTCTCTCTCCATATCTCTCTCTCTCTCACACACACACACACACACACACACACACACACACACACTGGCAGACCATTACAGATATATGCTAAAGTGATCAGTGGTGAAGACCATCTGCTATCACACAGGAAGGCATGTACACACACACACACACACACACACACACACACACACACACACACACACACACACACACACACACACACACACACACACACACACACACACACACACACACACACACACACACACACACACACACACACACACACACACGCTGGATGGCACTGTGCTCTTTCCTGGCCAAACAAAACACCACAAAGCAATGAGCGATCCATCAACCAATGAAAAGAGAGGACACCACATCATATTTCACTGCCACGGCACATTAAAAAAAAAAAATAATGCACCCCTTCTCCATTCCCCACCCCAGCCCACCCCACCCCTTTCCCAGCACGCTCTTGTCCTGAAGCCCAGGCTCAGGAGCTGAGTTATGGGGCTTGGAGCACCAGATCCCCCATCAGCCCCCTATTTTCAAGGGGAAAGGAGAGGACAGCCGACACTGGGGGTTGAGGCTCAGCCAATCAGGCCACAAACAGAGGTGTCCTTCCTGCCCCCGCAGCCAATGCCTGGCCCTGAGAAGAGCCATGACAGCCAGCCGGCCACTGCCAACCAGGAGAGGAGAGGAGGAGAGGAGGAGGAGGAGGAGAAGGAGGAGGAGATGGAGGAGGAGGAGGAGGAGAGGAGAGGACAGGAGAGGAGAGGAGAGGAGAGGAGAGGAGAGGAGAGAGGAGAGGATATGAGAGGAGAGGAGGATAAAGGAGACAAGAGGGGGATAGAGGAGAGCAGAGAAGGATGGAAGAGAGAAGGGGAGTGTGTAGGAGAGGAGTGCTGGGTAGGAGGTGACAGAGTGAGATGGGAGACGATAGGAGGGGGAAGTGGAGAGGAGTGGATAGAGAAGAGGAGGGAAAGAAGAGAAGGAGAGAAGAGACTGCATAGGATAGGCTGGGCAGTAGCCAGCTTCCTGAGCCCGACAGGCTGGACTGTTTAGAATGGTGATGATGCTCAGAGAGAGAGAGAGAGAGAGAGAGAGAGAGAGAGAGAGAGAGAGAGAGAGAGAGAGAGAGAGAGAGAGAGAGAGAGAGAGAGAGAGAGAGAGAGAGAGAGAGAGCAGATATAGAGCAAGATGGAGGGAAAGAACACAGGAGGGAGCGAAAATGAGAGACAAAGAAAGTCAGAAGGAAACAAATGACCAAAAACGAGGGGAGAAGGATCGAGTGAGGTGGCATGGCGGTCACATGGTCATGGTGGGCACAGACATCAGTCCACGGCCCGCATGTGCTCGGATGGCTGACTGGCAGCTTGGCTGGCAGGATGTCCGGCTGGCTCCGGCACTATCCCCACTATCTATCTACCCATCATGCATCTCATTCAGGAGCAGGGGACACGAGCCGTTGCCAAAGCCCTAATGAGTCACGCTCTATGGCACTAAGGAGGGCAGCACCGTCACAGAGCAGCACTGCAAGTCTGTGGCACACGCGCCTTTACAACCAGACCGCTAGATGAGTCCATTATTTGGCAGTATCACAAGACTGTTACGAACATGAATTCCATGCTTCATGTACAGCTATGCATTTTATAGAATTTTGTTATACAACTGGTAGAGAGTGTAACCCAAATGACCAATATTACATATCCATCAGTTCCCATAGGTTAAGTGCATGCACACATACAGTCAGGGATGGGTAACCTGGATTCAGAAGCTACAACCCAGTGCCACATATTCCAAATGACCTGGTTTTACCTGTTCAACTAGGCAATCAGCTGGTTGAATTGGAAAGGTAAAACCACCAGGCAATTTGGAATATGTGGCACTGGATTGTAGCACCTGAATCCAGGTTGCCAATTACTGCATACAGTACAGGCCAACCTTGCATACAGTACATCACTTGCATGCGGCAGCAGGCGGGTTCCTCACCTCCCTGGGCAGCTCCGAGAGGAAGTTCTCGTCGGCTGCGAAGGTGCGCAGGCTAACCAGGTAGCCTATGGTGGGAGGCAGCGACTCCAGTTCGTTACAGCTGATGTCAAACTCCTCTAAGAGGGACAAGCTACGGGGGGGCAGAGGACAAGCCACATAAGGAGCACACATACAACATATACAGTGTATATAGTATGCCATAGACATAGACACTTAGGCTATTAGTACTATCTACATACTGTCCACATAACATTATATGAAACTCTTACGTTGCTTAAAACAATTCAACATGTGTAATACAAGTGATGTGAACTTATTTCAGAGATGTACTGAATTTTACAAATGATGAATATACAGTATTTGCAGTGTAATATGTTGAATAATGTGTAGCATCACACTGATCATTTTACTACACACAAAATACAGTGGTGCTCATATGTTTACATACCCCAGCAGAATATATGCGTTCTTGGCGATTTCTCACAAAATATGAAGGATTACACAAAACCTTTTTTTTCACTCATTGCCAGTGACTGGCTTGAGACATTTATTAGCAATTTTCTGTGCTTACTCCTTCAAAAGCATGTTCACAACCCAAACTACCCAAATGACCCTGTTCAAAAGTTTACATACCCTAGTTTCTGATGCTGAATATGGCCCTGTTTAATATCAGGGACCGCTCTAAATTGTTTGTGGTAGTTGTGGATAAGGCTCTTAACTTGCTCAGATGACAAAACAGCACATTATTCCTGGCAGAATGGTTGTCTCCAATATTATCTTTGGGTGTCTTGCTGGAACCTCACATCTGAGGTTTCCCCTGAGTGGTTCAATGATGTTGAGATCAGGAGAGTGAGATGGTCACTCAAACACTTAATTTTATTCTCTCTGAAACTAATGACGGGTTGATTTGGCTTTCTGTGTAGAAATATTGTCATGTTGGCACTGTTGGACTTTCAATTCAGAAGTGCAATATGAGGGGTTTGGTTTTAATCAAGCCATTAGGCAAGTAGATCAAATACAATTTCATCCATCATTACAAGGGAAATTGATCAGGAGGCATAGGACAACCAAAAAATAACTTCAGGTGAAATATAGGACAACATGAAAAAATGTTGTAAACTGTACAGTAAAGAGGCACTTGAGGAAAGATGGGCTGTTGGGGGTTGCCACGAGAAAGCCATTACTACAAAAATGCAAACATGTTATTTCGCATATGATGCACCAAATTGCATAGTGAGAAGCATCAGAATGCCTGTGACAAAGTCATTTGGAAAATTAGATCAATATGGAACTTTTTTCAACCACTATTAATACTACCATTTGGAGAACAGTCAACGGAGCCTATGATGAAAGTTACACCATCCCTTCTGTGAAACATGGTCATGGACCACTGATGTCATGGGGACATTTGAGTTACAAATGCGCTATACTTTTGGTCCATACTCACAGAATGATGAATACATTGTCCTGTGAGAAATACGGGAGGAAACTCAACACTCATCAGCCTTGAAACTGCACATGGTCCATTGTTTGGACATGCCAACATGACAATAGTTGGACACAGAAAGTCAAATCAACCCGTCATTAGCTTCAGAAAGAATAAAATGAAGATTTTGAGCGACCATCTCACTCTCCTGTTCTCAACACCATTGAGCCACTCAGGGGAAACCTCAAATGTGAGGTTCCAGCAAGACACTCAAAGACAGTATAGGAAACAACCATTCTGCCAGGACGAATGTGCTGTTTTGTCATCTGAGAAAGTCAAGAGCCTTATCCACAACTACCACAAACAATTTAGAGCGGTCCCTGATGTTAAACAGGGCCATATTCAGCATCAGAAACTAGGGTATGTAAACTTTTGAACAGGGCCATTTGGGTAGTTTGGGGTGTGATCATGCTTTTGAAAGAGTAAACACAGAAGATTGCTAATAAATGTCTTACGCCAGTCACTAGCAATGAGTGAAAAAAAAGGTTTTGTGTAATTCTTCATATTTTGTGAGAAATCGCCAAGAAAGTGTATATTCTGCTGGGGTATGTAAACATATGAGCACCACTGTAATTGCAAAATCAGTGGTAGTACATAGTAGAAGTAGAACTACTAGTAGTGAAAGAAGCAGTAGCAGTAGTAGTAGGCTAGTAATAGTTGTGGTAGTAAAAGTAATAGCACTATTAGCATCGGTAGCGGTAGCAGCAGTTCAATTACACTTACTATTAACCACAAGAACTGATTTTAGTGTACTTTTCCAGATGCCTATTTGCACTGATTATCATTGTATTTCTCAGTGGAAATTAATGGCACTGTGCAGACAATACAGAAAGGGCCATAGAAATTGAATCATTTATGTGTACAAATGATATGATAGCAGAGACTACAGAGATAGACTTTCAGGGAAAAGACTATGGTGTATAAAAGATGTTCCTATTCCATGCATATGTGTATATAGAATCAAAAAATGAAGAACTATGAATAAGTGAATATGGTGAAAGTGGTGAGGAGGAATGGCAGTGGTATGGTGTTACATGTGTTAGTGAGATATATTTTAGAAAGATATAACTGGAGATCACATCCATACAAATGTGTTACAGACAGAGTTTTTCTTAAAAGAAAGTTAATACCAAGATTATGAGCCTTCATACTTACTTTATGGCTTCAATAACGGCAGTAATAACATCTTAAAAGTTTATCAAACGTATATAGTCAGTCTGACCACAGGGTTCATTGAGTCAAGCGCTTCATCTATACCAAATCTATACCAAATCAGTTATTGGAATATATTTTCCAAATATCTGTGTTTTCAATTGCATACATCGCTACTGTGAGTGAGAGATATATAGAAAATGCATGTATATTTCTCTCATCCATGCAGTAGGGTCATTAGTGTAACATTTGTCCTGAATAAGGACATCCAGCTGGTCTTCCATATGCACACAGCACTCGTTGTCATGTTAACCTGAGCGTATGGTCTCTCTCTGGAGACAACAGACAGCAAAAAAAGCCATGTAGCTTCAACACTTAGAGTCGATTTAACACCTTCGAGAGTGTATTTTGTCTCTCTCTGAGTGTTGAATTAACAATGCATTTTTTGCGCTGTGCAGCCAGCAAAAGGTGAATCGCTTGAATAAACACGCTGTGGTCAAAGAGGACATGGGGTAAGTAGAGAATAACGGGACTGTTTAGAGGAGGCTACTTACCCTACTTTTGGGCGTCCACTAAGAGGGGGTCATTTTAGACGCATGTGTGGACGACATAACACAAAAGAAAACAAAACAAAAAATTGACCAATGACAAACCAAGAAATTCAGAGAGAAGGTGCACAGAATCACAGGCATGTTATGGGGGGGGGGGGGGGGTGGGAGTGACGTGTTGCCATGGAGATGAGTGGACGTTATGGCAGCTTCGCTATCACTACGGCAACTGGTTTTGATTGACAGGCTAGATTCCATATCAGCTGCATGTAGTGTCCAAGTCAGGTGGCCTCACATATTATAATCCACTTAGACATGGGCGGTTAACAATACTCGGTGAACTGTGAATGGAAGCCACATTTGGACTTGCTCAATAAAACATGAACATGAACTCAAAATCAACTGCTGTGTTCAAAACTGCAGCCTACTTGGTGTCGTTTTGTTCTGCTGAGTGAGGGAAAGTAAAATGAATATTTATTAACAGCACGAAGAAAGGTGACAAAGTACTTTTTCTCGCTTCTGCTGGTGCAACCGACGCCATAGCCAATCAGCATTTTCCCACACAAGGTGAGAAAAGCAGGCAGCTAAGAGGTGTCAGACACATGCACACATGTATTCACACACACGCACACATACGCACACATACGCACACACACACACACACACACACACACACACACACACACACACACACACACACACACACACACACACACACACACACACACACACACACACACACACACACACACACACACACACACACACACCAGAGAGATGTTGCTTTTGGAATGAAGGCAAAGCAGCCCTGAGAGTATTCCATCGCTGCAACTAAAACTTCAGCACCAATCACCTCAGCTCAGCACCTAGCTGTGTGTGTGTGTGTGTGTGTGTGTGTGTGTGTGTGTGTGTGTGTGTGTGTGTGTGTGTGTGTGTGTGTGTGTGTGTGTGTGTGTGTGTGTGTGTGTGTGTGTGTGTGTGTGTGTGTGTGTGTGTGCTTGTGTGCATGTATGTGTGCGTCTATGCGTGCAAGCATCGCTGCAACTAAAACTTCAGCACTTATCACCTCAACTCAGCACCTAGCTGTGTGTGTGTGTGTGTGTGTGTGTGTGTGTGTGTGTGTGTGTGTGTGTGTGTGTGTGTGTGTGCGTGCGTGCGTGTGCATGCATGTGTTTGTGTCTGTATGCTTGTCTGTGTGTGTGTGTGTGTGTGTGTGTGTGCTTGCGTGCTTGCGTGCATGCATGCATGCGTGCAAGCGCATGTGTGTGTGTGTGTATGTGTGTGTATTTGGGGGGGCTGTGTGGCAAAAAAATGAGCTTGCTAAAAGGGTGTTTGAAACAGTTTTGCTTTGGGGAGTACAAAAGGACATATGTCTCTGCTCACCTTCCAATGTTGGTAGGCAGTGAGGTAAGCTGGTTGTCATCTACTTTTAGCGTCGTCAGCTTTTTCAACATTCCTGTGACAGTGAAAGACATCGCCGTGACAAGAACAACCTGGATAATTTGGCATATGCTGAAAGACACAATCGCTCAGCCCCACCACACACACACACAACCTTCTGAAATACACAAACATTTTGAGTCTTGACAACGTGAAAATGTGTCCAAACCGAAAGGATTTGATAACCTTGCATCAGACACCCTACTGTTTGTCCAAGCTGCAGTGTCTGTCAAATTTTAGCATTTGCTGTGTCATGTATATATACCTGAATTGTACAGCCACATTGTCATCACAATGAATGCAAACACATTCTTCACATAAAATCTTGTGCATGACAGAAACAGGGAGTTTGACCAAAGTCTCCCCCCCACCCCCCATATATTGTGTAGTATTTAATTGCAAACCACAGTGTCACTAGTTAGAACATACTGTTAAGCTGACTTTTCTTCAATAAGATGCAAAGTCTAGACCACACTTTTAAAGTGATCAGTTACAATACCCTAACCAAAGACACACACAGTGCACTTGCATTAGTAAACCAACGGATAAAATGTTCATTCATTAAATTCAACTTCATTAGTAAGTGCCATTTTTTAAGACATCTTGCTTTGAAAAGTACTAACTATACTCTATTTTCCCCATGGACTCCATAGTACCACATGGTTAACAATGTAACATAATACAGCATATACTCGTCACCAGACAGTACTGTGTATTAATAATCATGTTGGTTAATTAATTCACTGTGACAGTGGAAGTCTGTGTGTACAGTGAGACTGCTGTGTACTGAGAGTTGCTGAGGTGCCTACTGTAACACAGGGGACATGTCCAGTGCGGAGTGTAGGGTTCATCTAAACAACACCTCAGCAGCGGTGACCGCAGCGTAATGTGAGCAGGGGCTGAGGGACCAGACACGCTCAGCAAGAACACACACGCAGCACGCACACAACACCGCACTCTACACTGTACACTGTACAGAGCATATACCCACCCCACACACACACACACACACACACACATACACAAATGCACACCCACAAAAGCACACACAGACACTGATATAAACCTACACACTCGCACAGACACAAACACAAACACAAATACACACGTGTGCATACACATACATGCACACACACACAATCACAAAATCACACACACACACACACACACACACACACACACACACACACACACACGCACACACACACACAGACACACACACACACACACACACACACACACACACACACACACACACACACACACACACACACACACACACACACACACACACACACACACACACACACACACACACACACACACACATCCCCTCTGTACGTATGTAGTGTATCTGCCGTGCATGTGTAGTGTAGTGTACCTATGGTGTCGGGCAGCTGCTGCAGCATGTTGGAGGAGAGCAGGAGGTCCTCTAAGGACTCGCATCCTGAGATGTCGGCATCCAGGGCCTCAATCCTGTTCTTGGCCAAGTCCAGGTACCTGAGCTGCCGCAACTTCCCTATAGACTAGAGGAGAGTAGAGTAGAGTACAGTAGAGTAGAGTAGAG
>NC_085862.1:43697899-43702899 GCF_034702125.1 Engraulis encrasicolus | reverse complement strand
GAGAGAGAGAGAGAGAGAGAGAGAGAGAGAGAGAGAGAGAGAGTGAGCAGAGCAGGCTGGCGGTCCAGTCTATGGGTGTCCTCTACGGTCTTCTATAGGGGACTCAGTGAGCAGTAAAGCAGTCCACTGTAGCCATGAAGCCAAACCATCTGCTCGTCTTGGAAGAAGTAATGAGACAAGCGCATAATTTTCCTTTGTCCTCTCTATCTCTTTCTCTCTCCCTCAATTCAATTCAATAATGCTTTATTGGCACAACAAATAGGGCATCCATTCCTATATTGCCAAAGCAGTCATACAAATCATTAGAATCCCAAAAAGAAAAGAAAGAAGGCAGAGATATGGCTGTATATACATCCAACTATATGCAACAGTGAACAGTGAACTCTCTCTCTCTCTCTCTCTCTCTCTCTCTCTCTCTCTCTCTCTCTCTCTCTCCCTTCTTGCATGCTTTTCCTTATTTTCTCCTTCTCTCTCTCCTGTCTCTCCATCTCTCTCACACACACAAACGCTCTCTCTTTCTCTCTCTTGCACTCGCTGTCTCTCTTCCTCCCTCACTCACTCGTAACCCAAGGACAATGTGTCCTGAATAATGTGCACTGTCCTTCCTATTTCCCCATAAAAGTCAGTTTATGGCCAATTAAGAAGAAGACTCTACAGTAGACAAGGCTGTGTGTTGAGTATGGCCATTCATTCTCTATTCTCCTTTAGCAGAAGACTCTGATCTCGGCAAGATTTTGCTTTGTACTGGAGCATGACATGCACACACACTCGGAAGCATCCATGTACAAATGCACACAAACACACACACGCACGCGCGCAAACGCAATCGCATATGTGTGCGCATGCACACACACAAACACACAAACGCACATGTGTACACAGTACAAACACATACACGCAAACGCACATGTGTACACAGTACAAACAAATACACGCAAACGCACATGAGCGCACACACAAACACAGGAACATATGGAAACAGGGACACATGGAAACAGGGACAGACACACATGCACACACACATGCACACACACACACACACACACACACACACACACACACACACACACACACACACACACACACACACAGAAGGACAATCACAAGCTCCACAGTGCCGTCCGACATGCATGAGTAAGAAACCACACACAGCCTGATATATAACACTGCCAAGGCACACACACACCTTGGCAGGGTTATATCAAGCTGTGTGTGTGTGTGTGTGTGTGTGTGTGTGTGTGTGTGTGTGTGTGTGTGTGTGTGTGTGTGTGTGTGTGTGTGTGTGTGTGTGTGTGTGTGTGTGTGTGTGTGTGTGTGTGTGTGTGTGTGTGTGTGTGTGTGCGCGCGCGCGTGTGTGTGAGTATGTATGCTGTGCAACCATGGTGATTCTGACGAAGCCAGGCACAGGTATCCATGGAAACCAGTGTGAATCGTGGAGCTAAAAGTGGGTGAGAAAAATGCCATTTGACACTTCTCAAACAAGCCCAAATGCCAACGAGTGGCCCGGACATGCCTGGGACGTGAGGTCCCTACAAAAACACAAAGGCGGGGAATCAGATGGGGAAGCTGCTCACAGAAAGGGTGTCATGGTGGGTTATGTGTTTTTAATGCAGCTCTCTGTGTTTCTCTCAGCACTTGGCAGTTACAGCAATCGCCTTGACAACAAACTCCTCTCACCTTGATGAGGTCCAATGAAAAGAGGAAGATTTTGTAATGTGAATCTAATCATTCCTAAAGGTGCTTTTACAAGCACTGTGATATCGGCTATCCATCTACCCACCTTGACAAACAAATGTTCAGCGGGAAGCTTTTCTTTTCTTTGAGAACACATTACATGACATAGAGGGCCAATATCACATCAGGCAAACAGAGCTGTCTGTGACCGTGACTTTCTTGCTTTCACCCAGGATGGAACAGGCCACCCAGACAACAATTGCCATCACCCCATCAGTGAGTCTGCACAGTGCAAATCCATCAGTCCAATCTCTGCTCCATTTGATTCTTGTGCTGCTAATCCTTTTCAAGGATGCTGGCTGCCAATGTCACTGCTAGACATCTGAAGGACAGTCAGGAATTAAAACAGCTCTGCCCAGTTTGCTTTGTACTATCTCGCTAATGAAGCCATTTTGTTTACTGTATAAATGTTTATAAAGTATAGGACACACACACACACACACACACACACACACACACACACACACACACACACACACACACACACACACACACACACACACAGGACTACTGACAGGCGGGGACAAAGGGGTATGTTGTCCCGGGCCCAGGGAGATAGGGGGCTAAGAATTGGGTCCCCATTACATTGCATGTATTGGGTAGGGGGCCCTTTCAGATGACCTTGTCCCGGGCCCAGCAAAAGCTGTCAGCGACCCTGCGCGCACACACACACACACACACACACACACACACACACACACACACACACACACACACACACACACACACACACACACACACACACACACACACACACACACACACACACACACACACAGGACAGGACATACAGTGCTTTAGCCGAAACGTACACATTGACCAATCCGTACATAAATCTCGGCGTGCTAAGCCATAAATCATACTAGGTAAGTGCTCCTGTTTCCGTGGCGACACTCGACCCCAGCGGATGCTTACGGTGAACCGCCGTCTCTCCAACACCGCGCGCAAACGCGCGTCCCTGGAGCTTGCCGCAATTTGCAGCCTATAGACTGGATGATTGATTAGACTGGGAACTAAATAAGTGTGACACACCAGCCAGGGCCAGAAGCGGGGAGAGTACGTAGGCAGGGTTGGTGTGCTGTAGGTGTGGGTATTACGTAAATGTGGAGATGGAGATTGGTTGTATACAGTAAACAATAGTGATAATTTAATACTTAGAGAGTTGATTTAATATCTTCTAGAGTGTAATTCGGTACTCTGTAAGGGTTGAATTAACACTGCATTTTTCTTACTGTGCAAGTGTGGGTGTTACGTAAATGTGGAGATTGGTTGTTGGTTGGTGGTGGTAAGGGGGGGGGGGATGTGAGCTCCAGTGCATTCCGCCAGTGCAAACGCCACAGTTGCGTTTAATCCACAAACCAATTAAAGTCTGTCCATGCAAGAGAAGGCATAGAGGCCCCCCACTGAGACTGGCTGGACGTTAGCCGGTCTAACTGGTCGAACAACCCTGGAAGTGGGCCAACAAGCTCTTCAAACTACTGGGAGAGTAGTGGGCCTCCTCCAGCTTACAGTACACACACAGTAATATGCTCTGTTAATTCACCACTTCATAGATACATTCTACTATAGAAGATGAAATTAACTCTCTACTGTACATGTTGAGCAAACACTGTGAAATTGTGGACTTCTCCAGTCCAAATAGTGGATTTTTACAGTATCATCATGAGGCTCGAAACTATATTTGGACTGTTCATTCCTGAAGGACATTATTACAGATGGATTGTTGAAACAGTTACACAGTTAAACTACAACTATAATGTGATAGACTGCATATTGACTGGTTGCGTAAACTTCTCTTTTTTTAACTTTTCAAACTTTGTAACTTTTAACTTAAATGTTTTGACTGTTATAAAAGTAAAGACTGCACTCTGCAGCAGCACCCTTTGCATGGATCATGTAAAACAGCCCTCAGCAGGGTTTCATTCTGTAGCCGCCTCTGTGTCTAGTCATCTATGAATGCTGATGTGACATTTGCTGGTACAACATCCCTTAATAGAGACACTCAGAGCCCCGTACAGTAGCAGCCTTGGCTGGTCCCAAGACAAAATCATCTGAAAGGGCCCCCTCCTGAACACATACAATGAACTGAGCACCCAATTCCGGGCCCCGTCCCCTCTCTCTCCGGGCCCAGGACAACTGACCCCTTTGTTGCCGCCCCCCCATCTTAGAGACATCCAGAGCCCCATAGCAACCTTGGCTGGTCCTAGGACAAAAACCAACTGAAAGGGCCCCCTCCCGAACACATACAGTGTACTGAGTACCCAATTCTGGGTCCTGGGCCCCCTCCCCTCTCCCTGGGCCCAGGACAACTGACTCCTTTGTTGCCGTCCCCCACCAGGGACATCCAGGGTCCCGTAGCATCCTTGCATACAGTAGCTTTGCATGTCTCCCCCATCTCCATCTCCATCTCCATCTCCATCTCCATCTCCATCTCCATCCCCATCTCCATCCCCATCTCCATCTCCATCTCCATCCCCATCCCCATCCCCATCCCCATCCCCATCCCCATCTCCATCCACATCCCCATCCCTATCTCTATCTCCATCCCCATCTCCATCTCCATCCCCATCCCTATCTCCATCCCCATCCCCATCTCCATCCCCGTCTCCATCCCCATCCCCGTCCCCATCCCCATCTCCATGCCTCACCAGATCTGTGAATTCGTTGCTTCCCAAGTCTAGGCGCTCCAGCTGTGACAATCTGTGTATTGACCTGCAACAAACAAGAGACAAGAGAGAGCAGCTTCAGACAACTGGCACACTCGCAAATGTACACGTGCGTCACGCAAATGTCTGTTAGTGTATGTGTGTGTGTGTGTGTGTGTGTGTGTGTGTGTGTGTGTGTGTGTGTGTGTGTGTGTGTGTGTGTGTGTGTGTGTGTGTGTGTGTGTGTGTGTGTGTGTGTGTGTGTGTGTGTGTGCATGCCTGTGTGTGTGCCTGCACGTGTGTGTGTGTGTGTGTGAAAGCAGTACCATGTGTGCTCTGTGCAGTGAGATGATGTGTGCAGTGACAGCGTACCATTTATAGAATGCAGAGTCATGATACTGTATCCTGGTGCAAGAAGCCAGTATCGTGATATGCCCTTTCAAAGTTCTGTTACCCTTCAGCCCGGAAACCATCCACATGATATGATATGATGTGATGGTGCTTCCAAGCTTCAAATCATCATCATTATTGTTTTTAAAAACAATTTCTACATTATTAGTAACCCTATAAACAATCATCAAAAAGATGCATCGAACCATAGGTCAAAAATCATGATACGAA
>NC_085862.1:43687899-43690399 GCF_034702125.1 Engraulis encrasicolus | reverse complement strand
CACACACACTCAAACGCACAATTTCCTTACTTGGTTATGGGGTTGACACTGGCCTCCACGACTGACAGGCATTTACAACATTTGATGTTATCGGGGAACTCCTGAATACCTGCAAATGGAGGGCGAAAGGACGACATCTTATCACAATGCAGAAGGACAATATCTTCCCACAGTGTATTGTAGTGGCACTTCACTTTTTACATAATACAACCACACAAGCAGTAGCTACCAGGACAATTACAAAACAACACTCAATGCTATGAAAAAAATCAAATTGAACAGCAATCTTAACGGGGGCAAACCATACAAGTATGCCATTTATTCTATCATGGTTTTATCTTTGTTCTTCATCCTTCATATATACAGTATCAGTTTTATTCAGGACATTCCGACCACCCACATCAGAAAAGAGACAGCGGTGCGTATGGCTAAGAATGCCTATATCGACCATGTCAGTCAACTCACCATTTTTACTGATATCTAACTCCTTGAGGTTGACAAGGCTGGCGATGGTGGTTGGCAGGCTGGAGAGGTCGTTGTCAGGCATGCTGAGTTTCCGGAGGGCTTGACAGTTGAAGAGTTGCTGAGGAAGACAAAACAGAGTAGTCAGTGTCAGTGGTGGTGTCGCTGCAGAGTGAAGATGGGGGGAGGGGAGAAGGGGAGGAAGGGATGGGAGGTGATGAAGGGATGGGGAGGGATGAAGGGGGGGTGTGTGTGAAAGAGTGGTCAATGTCAGGAAGGGGGACTGCTGAGTGTAGTGGACAAGGGGCGTTGGCTGGGGGCATTGGGAAGAGGGATGGGAAGTGTTGTACAGTAAGCAGTTGAGAAGTGTCCCTTCTGAAAAAGACACAATATTGCAATATACCTTGTACAATATCATTTACTTTGTCTTTTTGTCTGGGTGGGTTATGCCTTTATTGTGCCAGGACAGTTACAGGGGGACAGGAAATGACTGGGGAGAGAGAGACGGGGAAGGTTTGCCAATTGGGTGGCAGGCATGGTAACCCAGTGCCCTACCGTTCGGCACCATCATCTACTTTATTACAAACATACATACTTGTGTTGTAAAAGGGAATGCTGTGGACATAGATTGTGCTGTGACAATAGCATGTAGGAATGGGCAGTGGGGTGGTGGTGAGGAGGAATGAGATATTGTTCTTCTCTTGTTCCCCTAGAACCCCAACGCAGGTGGAATAAATGTGAAATGGCGTACTTACACATATATCTGGACAAGCGTTTGAGAGTGTCTGCGCTCCGGCCAGAGCTGTGGCAGTGGAGGGCTCAGAGGGACAGCTAGGGCTAATTAGCATGGAGCTAAATCTATTCCGCTCGGCACTCCTCTTTGTCGCCAGGCCCGTTAATCATCTGCCGAGCAGGGAAGGGAGGGAGGGAGTGTGCTACACATACTGCACCTGCCGGGGGAGCCTGGTGTGTGTGTGTGTGTGTGTGTGTGTGTGTGTGTGTGTGTGTGTGTGTGTGTGTGTGTGTGTGTGTGTGTGTGTGTGTGTGTGGGTGTGTGCGTGTGTGTGTGTGTGTGTGTGTGTGTGTGTGTGTGTGTGTGTGTGTATGTGTGTGTATACCACGTATGTGTGCGTAAAGTGTCTGTACATGTGTGCGTGCGTGTGTGTGTGTGTGTGTGTGTGTGTGTGTGTGTGTGTGTGTGTGTGTGTGTGCGTGCGTGTGTGTGTGTGTGTATACCAGGTATGTGTGCGTATGTGTCTGTGCATATGTGCGTGTGTGTGTGTGTGCACGCGTGGGTGTGTGTGTGTGTGTATACCAGGTATGTGTGCGTATGTGTCTGTGCATATGTGCATGTGTGTGTGCGCACTGTGCATGCGCGCACGCGTGTGTGTGTGTGTGTATGTATATCAGGTATGTGTGCGTATGTGTCTTCATATGAACATGTGCACACATCAATGTATTTGTGTGTATGTGTGTTTGCGTGCGTGCGTGGGTGCGTGCGTTTGTGCGTATCCAGCTGCTCCTCACACAAGGGGGAACCCCATGGAGCAGCGAAGCCACTAATGGGGCTTTGGTGTACATCTAGCCCGCAGTTAGCTTAGCTCAGCACACCACACACAGGTTAGCGGCCTGCTAATTCAGCAAACATTCAAGGCCAACACGTTCTCTTTGAACCATTAAATTCAAACTTTAGCATTATGGATATGGACTTTGCTAAGAGAGTTTCTTTTTTTTTTATCAGTAACCCACAGTCAATGTGTGCTTTGCCTATAGGTATATACGTAAAGCTTGTTCAAAAATGTTCGCTGCGACCTTGCAAACAACCGGGAGTGCTACCTTTTGTGTTTTACTTTCTGTATTTTGCAAATCGAACACATTAACTGCCTGAAGAGGAGGCATTCAGATAGAACATGGCTTTTTGAACATGTTGTTCTGTCTGCCACAGATTGAAGCACTGCCTAGCCTAGTTCAAAAGCATGGCTCATCACAGATACAGATACATTTGCACTTTTACGTAACATTCCCCAGCCCCACCCTA
>NC_085862.1:43647899-43685399 GCF_034702125.1 Engraulis encrasicolus | reverse complement strand
AGGAGAGAGCGCAGAGTAGTGGAAGATAGAGGAAGGCGGGGGGCAAGAGAGAGAGAGAGAAAAAGAGAGAGAGAGAGAGAGAGAGAGAGAGAGAGAGAGAGAGAGAGAGAGAGAGAGAGAGAGAGAGAGTACAATTGAAGAGTGACAGCGTGAAGGAAAGAGAGGGCGAGAGATGATGAGAGAGCAGGAGAGACGGAAGCAGAGAAAGGCAGGAAGCAATGCTCAGGGCCTCTCAAACTCATCTATCTCTCTTCTCTCTCACACAAACTCTCTCTCTCTCTCTCTCTCTCTCTCTCTCACTCTCTCTCCCCTACTTTCTCTGTCTTCTCATGAATGCCTCCCCTTTCCATTTCTTTGTTCTCCTCTGTCCATCCATCCACCTCCTATCTTTTTTTTCTCCTCACTTGAATGTTCCCCTTTTCGCTCTCTCCTTTGTTCTCTTTTATGAATGCCTCTTGCATAACGCTCTCATGCACCGAGCTCCATTCGAGCTACAGGCAAAGAGCACACGAGCTCCAGACACCGTGCGTCCGTCCTGCATAGCTGGAGAGGCACTTTTCATCTCATCTCCCCATCACTTTCCCTCTGTTACGTCATGAAGAGTGCAGTCTGAGGCCTCTCTTGCATTTACGGCTCAGAGTGATGACTCTCGATTTGAATTGAAGACAGAGATGGTCTGAATGTATATACGTATGTATGTACATCCCAGATGTTGTTGATCTAAGGCTAAACCCTAATGGACATCTTTGTGAGCAATTTCAATATTTTTGTCAGATCCTTTTTTTTCGTCTACTTTACAGGTTTTTCTGTGAAGTGACCTGTGAACCAAAAGAATCTCCTCGAGGCATAGTACCGACATACTATTTAAAAAATATCAGATCGATACACTCCCTTTTCAACCCCATTTGCAAACAGACAGGCACAAGAAGATATACAACAGACACAAACACGATCTTGTCAAGGGAAAAATATGCCAACACATGCCCGATGGGAAAGACTATCCTAACCTATCTCTGTATCTCTCTTATCAACATGTGTTTTGGTCACTCTGCCCGTCTTTCCAGTGACAGGGAATTCCCTCTGGCCGTGGAGATAACAAGCAAGGCCTGTACACCTCAGTTACTCCCTCTCTCCATGCTAGCAGGATACTGTCCTTCGGCCCCTGTTAAACTCAAAACTGAGTGCATAAACAGATATGGACGGGGGGATTCCAAGTAGACTGTTTTTGTTAAGTTAGGTAACAACATACTGTAATACCCCCAGAACATAGACATTAACTACAGTACAGTACAGTTCTGACACAGTCAACTAACTGCTTGAGGTTTACCAGCTACATTAGGCCCTCTGAGGTGCTGACAACGTCTGAACTGCAGCAGTGGCAATGCAGTTTTCAGTGGCAATGCAGTTTTCAGTGGCAATGCAGTTTTCAGTGGCAATGCAGTTTTCAGTGGCAATGCAGTTTTCAGTGGCAATGCAGTTTTCAGTGGCAATGCAGTTTTCAGTGGCAATGCAGTTTTCAGTGGCAATGCAGTTTTCAGTGGCAATGCAGTTTTCAGTGGCAATGCAGTTTTCAGTGGCAATGCAGTTTTCAGTGGCAATGCAGTTTTCAGTGGCAATGCAGTTTTCAATGGCAATGCAGTTTTCAGTGGCAATGCAGTTTTCAGTGGCAATGCAGTTTTCAGTGGCAATGCAGTTTTCAGTGGCAATGCAGTTTTCAGTGGCAATGCAGTTTTCAATGGCAATGCAGTTTTCAGTGGCAATGCAGTTTTCAATGGCAATGCAGTTTTCAATGAAACTGGTGGTATTTGCTTGACTGGGGCCCAAAGGGAATCTGATATCACCTTTGTCCTCTGTCTCTACTTTATATGTCCTGTTCCATCTTCAACAGCACACAAGTCTGTATTATCTGTGCCAAGTTATGGGTAAGAGTGGACAGGACCATAGGCAAATCTGCACTGTCTATCAGATCTTCTGTCTGTAGGTGCTAAGTCAAGTCACTGTACTGTGTAGTGTACATTGTAGTGTAAGTCACTGCACATGAGACATATGTGGAGTGAACGCACACAGATGGAACATACTGTACAAACTGGTTCACAACCTTTTTTGAACAAACATCCCCTCAACCTCATCCTAAGCCTGCCAAAGTCTGCCAAATAATAGACTATTGCCCCCCATTTTGGTCTGAGCTCCCCCCTCTCAGCTGACCCCCTGGGACGCCCTAACGCCTCCTGGTGGGCAGTAGAGCCCCCGTTGAGAAATACTAGTGTGGAGGGAAACATAAACGAGGCTGCACAGTACCTCACACAGAAGGCTCTTATTTAGCCGCTGTCCTTGGTGCTGAAACGGCTACAGCTCCTCATACAAAACCCTCACAAGAATCAACAACCCCTGCTTTCTATTCACACACGGATATGGTCCTCAGCACACAACTGACTATACTGTGTATGGCTATAATGATATTTTGGCATATTTACTGTTTTCCTAGCCTCGTGCATGACATTACATGCATGAGACTCCAGACAACAGCCCCTATGGAGAGTCATAAAGACAGATCAGTTATGCGAGTCACGGCCGAAGGGTACAACCAATACAGCAGCACTCAGGTAGAATCAATCTGGTTTAATCAGTATGCAATGGGCAAAGAGTAGGCTAATAAAATGGCTGCCACAGCTCACCATTTTAGTTCACCATCAACACCAAGCTACAGGCTCTTACTGTATGTACAATAGCTCACAATGTTGGGTCCCAGTGCTGTATACGATGGATGCATTTGCTTCAAACTGAATGTACATTGTTCTGCTACAACACCTTTTTTATCCGACATGTGTGTTCTTTTAACTGTTTGATTATATGCATTTTATGTGTTAACACTTTGAAAGCAATATGTAATAGAGATTCAAGAGTTTATTGACACAACGGAATTGTGTTTGGAGTACAAACTACTCCAGGGCACTATGTGCACGCCACCATGTTTTGGTTGTTTCAGAAGGTGACATAACCTACGTTCAATAGAATCATCCTTTTCCAGACCAGAGCATCAGCCAGTTGCTATCTTGTCCTCAGTACCACACTGTGTGCCCGTTGCAACACTTCCTGATACCCCACTCAATACAAACAACTCCATCCCCTTCTCTAGGCCTCACCTGTCCCCAAAGACAAAACAACTAAAACTCAGACACTCCTTAATTTCATTCTGGTCCAATTGGGAGGTGATCCACAGGAGGACAACAATAAAATGTTCACCAGCTGTCGGTTTGCCAACTGTTGGGTCCCCATACAATGCCCTATGGTGCCACCTCTCTTGTATCATAAGTGAAAGCCCAACTGGGAAACTCCAACTCCCATTGTCATTGTGACACAGCACTCCACAGCACAAAAGTGAACACTGCACACTGCACACAATGAAATTGCATATATGCCTCACCCGTGCAAGGGGACAGCCCCCAATGGCGGCCGAAAGGGAGCAGTGCGGCGGGGCCGTACCATGCTCAGGGTACCTCAGTCATGGAGGAGGATGGGGAAGAGCACTGGTTAATTACTTCCCCCACTAACCTGGCAGGTTGGGAGTCAAACCTCTGGTGTGCGTTGGTTTCCTCCCTCAAAAGGTTGGGAGTCAAACCAGCAACCTTTGGGCTACAAGTCTGACGCACTAACCGCTTGCCCATGACTGCCCAACCCATTCCCATGTCAATTCAGTCCCAGAACTGCAACCAACTTGTCGTCATACAATGCCTGATGCCCCCTGCCCATGCCAACATCAACAATATCCCGATCCCTCACCTTGGGCATCCCTTATCTATGCCAAACCAACATCAAACCCCATGTCCAGTCCTCATCTTATTCCCAGAGGTGTATGAAATAAAAGTGGAAGTACTCTTAGTTTATCGATCTCATTGGATACAATGGGAAAACTATGTATAAACCTATCAAAATGTACATATAAACTATGGCAGCTAAGGCAGCTCCTCAATCTGGTTGGCATCTCCTTTAACTACAATAGCATATCAATGCCAAACCCCATGTCCAGCCTTCACCCTATTGCCTGCCCATCCCATCTCAAATCCCTGCCTCAAACCCCATCCACAGCCATCCCTGGCCCTCACCTTGCACAGCTCCTCTGTCTTGTTGCCACCCACTCTAACTACTGTATATCGATACCAAAACCTATGCACTCGCCATATCCGCAAACCCCACCCCTAGTCTTCATCTTATGCCCCATTCTTAGCCTTCACCTAATCCCCCAATCCTATTCGCATCCCTTCACCTTGGGCAGCTCCTCAAACTTCTTGCCACCACTCCTACCCACACATATCAACACCAAAACCTATGCCCTCACCTTATCCGCAAATCTCCCCAGCCTTCATCTAATCCCCAATCCCCATCCCCATTCGCATACCCAGCCTTCCCCATTTCCCCAATCCCCATCCTTCACCTTATCCCCAGTGCTCCCATCCACCATCCTCCATCTGCATCCCCATCGTTCACCTTATCCCCATCCCCATCCCCATCCGCATCCTCATCCCCATCCCCATCCGCATCCCCTCACCTTGGGCAGCTCCTCGATCTGGTTGGCGTCCAGGTAGAGCTCCTCCAGCGTGCGCTCGAAGCTGAAGATCTCCTTGGGCACCTGCTGCAGGCTGCAGTGGGAGTAGTCCAGCACCGAGATGACCTCCTCCTCGCCCCGGAAGCAGCGGCAGGGCACCAGCCGCCCGATGATCTTCCTCTTGGTCGTCATCTCCAGACACTGCACTGTGGAGAGGAAGAGGAGGGAGAGAAGGAGGAGAAAGGGTTAAGAATCAGGAAGTGACTGGTTAAGAATCACAAAGTGACTGGATAATAGGGAACCTAAACAAGACCATTGCCATGGAAATTGTCTACTCAGTGCAGTGCTACGTGCACCATGGAGAGGAGGAAGAGAGGGGAAAGGGTTAATAAAATCTGGAAGTGGTTAGGGAACCTGAACATTACCATTGCCATGCTAGCTGTCTAGTCTGTACATTGCAACATGGGGAGGACGAAGAAGAAGAAGAAGAAGAAGAAAAAGAAGAAGAAGAAGAAGAAGAAGAAGAAGAAGAAGAAGAAGAAGAAGAAGAAGAAGAAGAAGAAGAGAAAGAAGAGAAAGAAGAAGAAGAAGAAGAAGAAGAAGAAGAAGAAGAAGAAGAAGAAGAAGAAGAAGAAGAAGAAGAAGAAGAAGAAGAAGAAGAAGAAGAAGAAGAGTTAATCAAAGCAGGAGGTGGTTGGAGATCAAAGGAGACATAAGAGAACCCTACACAAGACCATTGGCAAGCTGATTGTCGTGTCCAGAGTTTCCCAACGAGAGGTATAACGCATAGTAATGTTGGGATAAAGGAAATGATATAGAGCATGTGTTAGGGGGTACTCATGGTATGACAAAAACAGGCTTAGGGAAAGGTTGGGAAACATTGGTCTATTCTGTACATTGCAATGTGGTGAAGCACACCCACTCTAACAATCAAGTAATGTCTAACAATCAAGTAATAAATAAATTAAGTGTCTTGGTGCTTTTTAAAACAACCCGAATGACATAAAATAATAAATATTGCGTATCGGCCAAAACCACACGTGTATCGGCCCATACCGATACACTTTAAAAAATGCAAATATCGGCCCGATACCGATATATATATATATCGGTCTATCCTTAGTATTAAGTAGAAATCCTGTACACATTCCCAATGCATTCCAATGTAATTTGTCTGATATTCATTCCAGAATGGCGGCCGTGGCCGAAAATCATGGGGCAGAATGTTGCAATGGGGCATTGTATTGAGTGTCGCTGCTTGTTAGATCCACCTTCTTTGATTTTGCACTGTGGTGAGGAAGAGGAAGTGTTAATCAAAGGAGGAAGTGGTCGAAGATCAAGAGACGCATCTGGGAGCCTGACTAACACCATCGTCATGGTGATTATCTACTCTCTATGCTGCTCTACAGAGGACCAGGAAGGGGAGGGGTAGCCTGTCTGACCTGTCTGACCATACTTCCAGTGATGCTACATTGAATTTCACACTCCTGTCAGTCTGGTTTATTTTTAGTTATTCCTGGTCTGGAAATATCTGGAACTAATGAGAAATTACTGCTTCACAAACAGGACTGAAATCAGGGCTCCGATCTGGACACAGCACTGTCCAGTTGTGTACAGTCTGAGGAATGTGTTCCCACACCTGAGAACTTCCTGTTTGTGACATTTGAAGAACCATCTTCAATCTTGGCGTCAAAGTCGCACTACAAGATAGAAGTTGAGTAAGCATTGTTGGCTTATAGTCCAGAGATTGAAGTCAAAACCAGACAAAACTGCCAACACAACCTCTTCATGATAGGTGGTGTAGCCTCTTACTGCAGATGGGCTTGTTGACAGGCCTATTCACTCTTTGCTGAAAACACTCAACTACATCATGACAACATTGCTATGATAATGCAGGGAGTCTTTGGTAACCAATTACGACTTGATCATTACCATTTTGATGAAAATAAGCTTAAATCAGAGGCTCTCATTAAAGGGGTTAAGCCAGTGTTTCCCGTACATTAAGGAAACTATGGCGCACCGCCATAGTTTAAATGTGGCCGCCATAGTTTCGAAAATGTAAAAAAAAAAATATAATATATATTTTATTTTATTTTTTTAAACGATTTCCGTTTTCTATTAAACGATTTGAAAAACGATTTCCTTCGCATTTTCCTCCTGGAGTAAATACATCCTATAGAGAAAACCATGAGTGCTTGAAAGACAGAGGGATCAAAAGCCTAGTCAAGTTGTTGTGGTTAACTCGGGTTTGGGAGCAATAAAAAAAACCTTGAGAGAAGGGACAGTTGGGATGAGTTTACTGACACTCCCCTGGCTTTGTTTTACAGTTGTATGATAATAAGTTAGGCAACAGGCCTTCATTGACACAGCAGAGGAGACATCGGGCTGCATATAGAAATGCATGTGTAACGAATGTGTATAGACAAAAATGTGTAATATGTTGTTCAACCCTTTTACCTTTTTATGGGAGGAATGTTGAAAAACTGGCACATAAATACACATGCAAATACACATGCATAATTGACCAGCACCCCTCATGTAGAATGTGTATGCCTATGTGTGTTGGGGAAAAGGTATAGCCTACTCTCTTAGACCATTTTTGTCTGTGCGTTGTCTGTGCATTTTATTTTACGCCGCGTGAACACGAACCCCCCCGCCCCCCCCCCCCCCCCCCCCCGCCCGCCCCATTCCCCCGTGTGAAATACAGCCCCCCCAACAAAAAAATCCCGCTGCCCCCATAGTTTCCAAAAATTCTGTGGGAAACACTGGGTTAAGCCAAAAACTGAAAACATAGCATTAAACATGAGAGATGGGGGGGTTATTCCAGGAAGAACATTCTAAATCCCATGAATAGTGTCGTCAGAATGGAACACACCTCCCACACCTCTGACTGTGTGGGGGCAACCAAAAGCATGTGGGGGTACACCAAGGCAGGTCATCATAGGGTGATCATAACACCATACTAAAAGGCTTACATGTACAGGGAGGGGATTTAAAACATTGGATGGATATGTAGTCCATTTATCATTCCCGCAGATCTATACGTCAATCAGCCGGTCCTCAGTCAGTTGGCCATTTCATTCAAGGTATAATTTATATCCCACACACACTCTCTCTCACACACACTCTCGCACCAACCTGCTGCTAATATTTACACCTAAGTGAAGGCAATGGTCCATCCATCAAGCGCTGACATCTCAGTTCTCAAGGCAGCAGTTCCACTGAACCAAAGAGCCACTACATTTGCTTTCAAGCTGCGCAGGCAGGAGCACTGAGGCACTGAGGCTTTGAAAGGTGTGTGTGTGTGCGTGTGCATGTGCGTGTGTGTGTGCGTGCGGGCGTTTGTGCATTTTGCGTGTCCACGTGCAGCACCCATGCAAATGAAGATTGTTTCTGGTCTCAATACCGCCTCTCGCCTGGCCTCAGCCGGAGTTTCTCTGCATTGCATCACCCCTGACCCTATACACACGCGCGCGCGCGCGCGCGCACACACACACACACACACACACACACACACACACACACACACACACACACACACACACACACACACACACACACACACACACACACACACACACACACACACACACACACACACACACACACACACATGCACACGTCGTCTGCTGGAGTTACTCCTAGACCATTGCCCACAATACTTTGGTATAACTGCCGGCCACTGACAACTCTGTCTCAGCAGCAGTGTATTGTACTGTAGTTTTGTTCTAATCTACACACAGTACATCTTTCAGTGTTAATTCAATACTCAGAGAGTGGATTTCTGCAAGCATTTTCACTCTAGTCTGTACATAGGCTACTACTGCTTGACACTACGCAGTGTTGTTACTCCACACACAATACTCCACACACAATCATAACCTTCAATGACAATGACTACAAACTCTTTGCTCTTGAATCGTGAAAAGTATTAAAAAAGCACAGCTCCGTATTGAGCTGAAACAGGACACAATTTGGTTAAAATGCAGGAAATTGCATCTAAGAACATTTCTCCCAGACCCCCTGTGAAAATGAGCTGCCCCGTATTTTTTCCACAAAGCATTGGCAACCCTAATCCAGGCCCCTGAGAAACAGAAAAAAACATCAACCCCCTGATGCCAGCCCAGCGTTATTTAGTCCATCCCTCCCTTTCCCCCCTGATTCCACATTCTCAGGCATAGGGGTAATACGAGAGGCAACCTGGCATGAAATGAGATATATAACAACCTCACTTATGGAGCTGCCTTGGAAAAACCACATACCGTCAAAAAAGTGTCATGAATGCTGAGGTACAGTACATATGCTGAATGGCGAAAACATTTTGCAGAAAGAGGTGGTGTCAGGTTAACCCGATCAAGTGAAGTCATGAAGGGCATTTACATCTCAGCCAGGCTGACAGAGTGACATCAGCAATGAGCTTTTCTTTCTGCAGTCTCACAGCTTTCCTTTTTAGGTGGTGCAGTTTCAGTGTGATTCTGCAGTGACTTGGTTGGACTACTGTGATTCAGCATATTAGCATGTTAACCATAATGTGATTTTTACTGTGGGGGTTAGCATATTTAAAATTATAGCACATGGCATTTAGCATGGTGGAGTAGGCTTGCTAATACCACAGACACCAAAACCAATTGAGCATGGAAGTTTTCTTTCAATGTCATGGCTATTATCAGGGAATCTTGAATAGCCATCTGGAGATAAACTTCTAATTACATTAGCACACAGTGTTTAGATTTGCATGCACCATAGCCTACACCACAAATTGTAATCATAGTGTTGTCCTGAGAAATTAGCCTATCTGAAGAAAAACTGCTGAAAAACTGCTGATCATCAATTTTACAAATACAGTAGCGTATATTTGCCACACAGTCAGGAATACAATGTCTTTTCAACCAAAACGATTGGGGGTAAAGTGGCCTAGTGCACTGCACCATTACGGCGGGGAGCCAGGCTCAATTCCGGCCCGAGGTCATTCCCAGATCCTTCCCCATTTCTCACACCACTTATTTCCTGTATCTATCAATGTCCTATCTGAATAATGAAGGAATAAAAGACCCCCACAAACGACAAACTAAATAATTAGTAGGCCTATAAACCACACCATTCTTCGCAAGGTAGAACAATGTAACATTCATTTATGCAAAACTATCAAATTCGCAACAGTCATCATCAGAGAGACAATTGACTTTTTAAACACCCATGGAGGGCTCAACATGAAATGGGATAAACTGCAGGTAGCCAAATGAAAGGACTACACTGTATTTTCATATGCATGCAAATTTATGACAGGCTTTGTGAGATGAAAAAAGGCTAGTGCAAAGAACAATTGTGTAATCTTAATGAATGCAACCACTGTTCCGTTAAGTCTGGAGAAAAGTTTCCCAGTGAAACTGATTATTATCGAGAGAGAGAGAGAGAGAGAGAGAGAGAGAGAGAGAGAGAGAGAGAGAGAGAGAGAGAGAGAGAGAGAGAGAGGAGGGAGGAGAAAGAAAAAATATTCAGGAGTGGAGTAATCTAAAAAGTGTCTAACCTTCAGGCCTAATTTTGAAAACTTCTCCACTTGCTTCATTTTTTTACACAGTGAAAGCATGCAGAGTTAATCTAACATTTACAGATTCAATTTAACATCTTCTTAAGTATATTTGACCCCAAAGAACTCTCTAAATTTTGAATTAACACTGCATCTTTGCTGTGCACTAATAATCTCCCACGATGAACGTTCTTGAGCCTACAAGCAGACCTATAGCCTATTGCTGTGAATCAAATATCCAATAACTGTAATTGGTCTGCAGTACTGTGTAACAATGTCTTGTATTAGTGAATTGATTTTAGTCCAGCACTTGTTCATGTGAGATGTATGGCTAATTGTCCTGTGCCTACTGACATTTGGGAACTCATCAGTTCTGTAATAATCAGTGTACTGCACACTGTACAATCCAGTGGCACATATTCCAACATATTCAATTCATATTCATTCATATACAATTACAACATCTTACCATCCAACCAGGCAATCACCTGTTGGAATTGGACGGGTCAAACCAGGTCACTTGGAATACTGTATGTGGCACTGGATTGTAAACTATTGAATCCAGGATCCCCATCACTGGTAATGACTACTGTATGTATCATTTGGTGTTTTGATAGTGTGGGGTCCTGCCTGTCGAACTGTGTGGACAGCTTCATGGGATAGAGAATGAAGAGGTTGAAAAGAATGTAATGGCAATATAACGCCTGATGAACTCTATCATACCTAAAATATTCAGATTGAGATGATTGAACAAAACACCCCTTAAGACACGGCCCCTGTTATTAGATGTTACCAGAATGGCAATGACCAAGTGGTAACGTAGCACAAAAGGCCCTGTGCGCTCAGTGGCGTAGTACTATGGTAATACATTTTGTCAGTGACTATTACAATATTTCAGTCATGGAATGATGTGCGTTAAGGGGCTATGAAAGATTTGTAAAATTATAGTCCTTTGGGAACAAAGTGGATACATTGTCTTTTCAAAGGAAGGGAAAGCCATTCTTTGCTCACAGTGGTCAATATCTCACTCTATTGATCGTGGCAGGGTGGTCTGAGAACAGGGTGCAGAGCTCAGCTTCGGAGGGCTCCAGCCCAATTTAATCTCTACATGACTCCAATCTGTAATCTGGCCCAGAGAATAAGATCCAAAAATAGCATCTATACTGTACACTGGTATGAAATACTACATGATGTACATGTATGAAGGGATTCAGTTTGACATCAAAGTGTCATAATACTGTTTCAACAAGCTATACAGGGGTGCATTTCTCGAAGCCATAGTTGCTAACTGTGTTAGCTACTTTGATGCTTGCAATGCAATTTCCCATTGGTAACTACCCAAGTTGCTAACTGGCTAACAACTACGCTTTCGAGAAATGCACCCCAGGTATGTACAGCGTATACTGGAAAAAAATACAGCAACTGCACCTATAATACACAAAGACATTTTTTTTTAAATGGGTTTTTACGTCACATTGGCAGCCAGATAAGAATGGTAGAGACATACAGCAAGCTAACAGGAGCCTCAGTCCTTTCGGATGAGTCATAGGGCAAGGACCCCAACCAGTGGAGGAGTCTAAGCCTCATTCACAGAATGACCAACAGTCAAGGACATTTCATTTTGAAGTAACTGAAGTTGACAGTAATGTTTAGAATGTCTTTACTTGACGCATATAGCTAGTGGTAAGAGAGGACGATAATAAATGCAGTGCTTCCTGGATGAGACAATGGACTTACTCTCACTTAAAAGTGGCCTCGTCTATAAATTAATTAACAACTGCTCTAAAGACAAACACCCCTACAGTAATTGCAGAGGGGAGAAAATGGGACTTTGTTTAGCTCTCATGTGAGACCAAATCTCATTTAGTGTCCGGGCCTTTCCCCAAATGTCACACCTCCACTGCCCAGAAGCCTGAGTAGAACAAACTAGTATTCAAAGTCTTCTTCTTCTTGTAAGGGTCACATGAGGACATACAGACTTAAAAAAGCACTCGTTCAGGGCCTGCGACGAGATGGATGACAATGAACAATTGCCCCATTACAGACACGCACACAGAAAAAGAAGCACTCTGGCACCTAACACACTCTGGGAGATGTTAAATCCACTCTCTAAGTGTTGAATTTCATTATTGGAATGAAAATAGAAAAGAAAAAAATCATACATGAAAAAGGCAGAGGAAGTACACAGAGATAGTGAATGGGGGGAAATCCCCAAAGCTCCCACAACGGAATTTCAAAGGTACATGTAATACTCTATTAATAAAGATATCCTGCACATTTACACTCAGCACCTGGCTTGCAACATCACACAGAGTAAAAAACACATCATGAATTTTCCATCTCATATCCTGTGTGGGTGCCTGACAAGTCACCACACATATGAATAATACATGACCAATAAATTAGACTCACCCAGGCAATTCAGGAGCACTTAGACTAAACAAGTAAATATGGAGGAGCAAACTTGGCCACAGCTTGTTAAGAGCATACGGCCATGCAAACATCTAGGGTTCTAAAAACTATATATATAAGCTATTAATTTATTACTGCCAATGTACATTCACAGTAATGGGGGGGAATATTCACATTTACCTGAGAGGCAGCTGTGTGCACTATGTGTGGTGGTGGGGGTTAGAGTCTTGGTGGAATGCTTGTGTGTTTATGACAGCATGAGCGTGGTTAGTTTGGACTGTGTCCACGCACGTGTGTGTGTGTGTGTGTGTGTGTGTGTGTGTGTGTGTGTGTGTGTGTGTGTGTGTGTGTGTGTGTGTGTGTGTGTGTGTGTGTGTGTGTGTGTGTGTGTGTGTGTGTGTGTGTGTGTGTGTGTGTAAACTACTGTACATTGCTGTGGCAGGGCAGGTGAAGGCTGGGAGGCAGCTGGATGATTCAGTGGTGCAGCCAGCCGGCTAACCGTGACTCAACAACCAACAGTTCTCCCACTACACACACACATGAGCATGCACGCACGCACACGCACACGCACACGCACACGCACACACACACACACACATGCACACTAGGGTGCATCAGATGCCCCCTATGAAAAGATATTGCCTTGGCCCTATAGTAAAAATGTTCTACACCCAGTAAAAACACACTGTGTAAAATATTTTGAAATTTGGATGAAGTCTACCGGGGCCACCAGCCCCATGAAAATAGAAAATAATGGTGATAGTCAGAATCTTGGAATAGAAATGGACATTTTGCTGCATAAAGCTACCCAATAAAAAACATATTGTCTCAGCTCTGTGATAAAAATGTTCTATGCACAGTAAAATCACTCTGTGTAAAATATGTTGAAATTTAGATGAATTCTACCGGGTCCACCAGGCCCATGAAAGTACAAAATAACGGTGATAGTGATGGGCAACCTGGATTCCAAAGCTGAAGTCCAGTGCCACATATTCCAAATGACATACCTAGTTTTACCTTTCCAATTTGGACAGGTAAAACCAGGTAATTTGAAATCTGTGGCACTGGATTGTAGCTTTTGAATCTAGGTTTGCCATTGTCTTAAAACAGAGGTGGACAAACTGCGTGATACATTTGCCCCAGCCAATATAATGAACCAGCTGAGCCTAATTACCACTTAAGCCAGGTTGATGAGGTAATTAGTGAGATCACCTGTATTGGGAGCACAAACAGAAGGAATATCTAAGCAGGTTGCGTATTCAGTCGATCCACTTACACAGACTTCAGTCTCAGGACAGACTGATGGTCAAACTGCTATATTTAGGCAAATTTGCTCTTTTGCAACACAATATCAATTCCTTGCTGCCTTGGACCACTGCAAGTATCAAGCAAGAGATTGCAAAGCTGCATGACTGTTATATTTGTGTGTTTCACCTGTGGGCCTACAATTCATGGAGGAACATCTGTACCAAAGCTGAGAATGTTCCTTGGAATGCCTAGGCTACAAAGCAGTCAATACAACTATATTGAAGAGTGCCATTACTTCTTTATCCCATCGCCTGTGGAAGTATTTCACTTTACTCCATCAGATGAGTACTATAACTTACCTGAGAGGCCCTTGGCAATGGACTCTGGACCTGGTGATACCCATGACATACCTAGAAGCCACTTAAGTACAGGTTTTGGGAAGCCACTCTTTCCAACATCATTTACAGTTGTATTGTATGTACTCTATTGAACTACTGCAGGGATTTCTTAAAAAAAACACAAGTCATTCCAAGGAGCATTCACAGCTTTAGTACAGATGCTCCACCAGGTATTAACAGCTACCTGTACAATCCTGTAGGCCCACAGGTGAAGCACACAAAAGTCATACAACTTTGCAATCTCTTGCTTGATACTGGCAGTGGGTCAGCTGGTTCATTATATTGGCTATATTAGGAATATGTGGCACTGGACTTTGGAATCCAGGTTGCCCATCACTATCACCATTGTTTTGTATTTTCATGGGCCTGGTGGACCCAGTAGAATTCATCTAAATTTCAACACATTTTCCACAGAGTGATTTTACTGTGCATAGAAAAAAAAATTTATCACACAGCTGAGGCAATATGTTTTTACTGGATAGCTTTATGCAGCAAAATGTCCATTTCTATTCAGGGCTGGACTGGGCGATAAATAGGGCCCGGGCACTTTTGGATTTAAGGGGGCCCCCTCATTATTACTAGTGCCGGAGAACTGACTCACCGGTGTGCCCCGCACCCTCATGGGCCCCTATTTTCAGTAATGTAAAAAAAAAAAAAAATGGGGGCCCACGAGGGTGCGGGGCTCACCGGGAAATGCCCGCCATGCCAGATGGCCAGTCCAGCCCTGTTTCTATCCAAGATTTTGACTGTCACCATTATTTTCTATTTTCATGGGGCTGGTGGCCCCGGTAGACTTCATCCAAATTTCAAAATATTTTACACAGAGTGATTTTACTGTGCATAGAACATTTTTATCACAGAGCTGAGACAATATGTTTTTTATTGGGTACCTTTATGCAGCAAAATGTCCATTTCTATTCCAAGATTCTGACTATCACCATTATTTTCTATTTTCATAGGGCTGGTGGCCCCGGTAGACTTCATCCAAATTTCAAAATATTTTACACAGTGTGTTTTTACTGGGTGTAGAACATTTTTACTATAGGGCCAAGGCGATATCTTTTCATAGGGGGCAACTGATGCACCCTAATGCACACACACTATACAAAATCATACAATACACATTCACTGGGACAACCTCCCACACACAAACATGCAGAATCTCACGCATTCCAAATACATACAGTATACACTATTTGTATTGTACACACAGATAAGGTACATATACCTCTCTCACTCTCTCTCTCTCTCTCTCACCCATACACACAAACATGTACACTCCACCAATACACACACACACACACACACACACACACTTACACGCATACACATATACACGCACACTAGGGTGCATCAAACGCCCCATGTGAAAAAAATATTGGCTTTGCCCTATGGTAAAAATGTTCTACACCCAGTAAAAACACACTGTGTAAAATATTTTGAAATTTGGATGAATTCTACTGGGTCCACCAGGCCCATGAAAATACAAAATAATGGTGATAGTGATGGGCAACCTGGTTCCAAAGCTAAAGTCCAGTGCCACATATTCCAAATGACCTACCTAGTTTTACCTTTCCAATTAGGACAATTGGACAGGTAAAACCAGGTAATTTGAAATCTGTGGCACTGGATTGTAGCTTTTGAATCCAGGTTTCCCATTGTCTTAAAACACAGGTGGACAAACCCTGTGACACATTTGCCCCAGCCAATATAATGGACCAGCTGATCCTAATTACCACTTAAGCCAGGTTGATGAGGTAATTATTCAGGGCTGTAGTACTCGAGTCCGGACTCGGCCCGAGTCCGGTCTCAAGTCCGTTTTTTTATGGACTTGGACTTGTCTCGGACTCTGTATTGTTTGGACTCGGACTTGTCTTGGACTCGGACAATGGTCTTGCCAAATTAGGCTTTTGGACTCGCCGGGTCTGTCATTAAGTTTTGTTTAGAACACTGGCCATCATAGATTGTAAAGTGGAGCTTGAAATCCAATAACAAACAAGTTTGTCTTCACATCCATGCCATATAGGTTATCTTCTAAGGTTCACACTATTGACATTCATCCTTTTCATTATTAAACACTGACCGACATGTGACTCGGACTTGACTTGGACTCTAATCTTTTTGGACTCGGTCTTGTCTTGGACTCGAACCTCTTTGTACTCGGACTTGTCTCGGACTTAACTAGTACTGGTCTTGGACTTGTCTTGGACTCTACAAAGGTGGACTTGACTACAGCCCTGTAATTATTGAAATCACCTGTATTGGGAGCACAAACAGAAGGAATATCTAAGCAGGGTGTGTATTCAGTCGATCCACTTACACAGACTTCAGTCTCGGGACAGACTGATGATCAAACTGCTATATTCAGGCAAAATTGCTGTTTTGCAACACAATATCAATTCCATGCTGCCTTGGACCACTGCTAGTATCAATCAAGAGATTGAAAAGCTGTATGACTGTTATATTTGTGTGTTTCACCCGTGGGCCTACAATTCATGGAGGAACATCTGTACTAAAGCTGTGAATGCTCCTTGGAATGACTAGGCTACAAGGCAGTCAATACAACTGTATCAAAGAGTGCCATTACTTCTTTATCCCATCGCCTGTGGTAGTATTTCACTTAACTCTCATCAGATGAGTACCATAACTTACCTGAGAGGCCCTTGGCAATGAAACCTGGACCTGGTGATACCCATGACATACCTGGAAGTCACTTTAGTACAGGTTTTGGGAAGCCGCTCTTTCCAACATCACAGTTGTATTGACTGTACTCTATTTACGTACTGCGGGGATTTCTTGAAAAAACACAAGTCATTCCAAGGAGCATTCACAGCTTTAGTAGAGATGTTACACCAGGAATTGTAGGCCCAAAGGTGAAACACACAAATATAACAGTCATACAGCTTTGCAATCTCTTGCTTGATACTAGCAGTGGATCAGCTGGTTCATTATATTGGCTATATTTTTGGAATATGTGGCACTGGACTTTGGAATCCAGGTTGACCATCACAATCACCATTATTTTGTATTTTCATGGGCCTGGTGGACCCAGTAGAATTCATCTAAATTTCAAAATATTTTACACAGTGTGTTTTTACTGGGTGTAGAAAATTTTCACTATAGGGCCAAGGCAATATTTTTTCATAGGGGGCGTTTAATGCACCCTAACGCACACGCACACAGGAAGGAAGGATGGGTTGATCTTGCTAATGAGGACTGAGGAGCTTAAACCCAATCAGCCATTCATCTGCTGTGCTGTGCCGTGCCGTGCGGCTCTGCTCTGCTCTCTCCTCTCTCTCTCTCTGCTGGGTTCTACTCTGCTCTGCTCTCTCCTCTCTTCCACGCACGCCTGATGTCTGCTGCTGCTTTAGTCAAGGAGGTCATTAGCATGCAATGGGGAGTGGAGGGGGAGGGAGAGAGAGAGACAGAGAGAGAGAGAGAGAGAGAGAGAGAGAGAGGATCTGACTACGGGAGAGAAAATGGAGAAAGAGAAAAAGAGAGAGTGCGACAAAGAAACAGGAAGAAAGGAGAGGATAATGAGGACAATAAAGTGAGGGGGAAATAGTAGACAAGCTGTGGTGGAAAGGAATAGAAAGCAGGAAAAAAGAGATGGAGAGGCAATGGAGGAGGTAAGGAGAGGACAACTGTGGGTGTACACCAGAATTGACCCAAACTACAGAGTAGTCGAGGTCATTGAAGACATTTCGCCATGAATTCGCTGTATTCTGGACAAGACATGGATATGTTCAGGGGTGGGGAACCTGTGTCTTGAGGGCCGTTTGCGGCCCTTGAGGCTGTTTGATCCGGCCCCCGATGTACTTCTAATGTTATGCAGCTTCACATGAAATATGACATATTTTGTCATGGAATCTTAGAAAATACATTTGCAAGATTTAAAATTTTAGCTAATCACATAACGGCTCTGACTTGTCAGCCTGGGACATACGAAGATGTGAGCATTCTAATTGTTTTTTGCTGAACCACTTCATAGCTCATTTCCATAATATTAGCTGAGTTTTAATCACTGAAATTCACTCTGGGCGCGTAGGGTCACTTCGCTCCTGGCAAATTAGCTTCGGTTGCTTTATTCGCTGACCCTCCATAGAGAAATAATGACTTCCATCGCTCCGGTAGCAAAAACTACTTTTGGTGTATACACACGGATAGACAGAGGAGAACAGGAAAATACTGAGGGACAGAGGAAGACATGGTATGGAGAGAGTATGGAGGAGAAGAGAGAGAGGATGGGAGGAAGAAAGGAGAGAAAAGAAAGGGAGAAAGAGAGGGAGAAATCGAGAAAAGGAGAGGGACAGGATAAGTAAGGGGTGAAGAGGAGAAGAGAATATAGAGGGAAGAAGAGAAGAGCAGAGGAGTTGAGAAGACAGGGGGGCGGAGTGAAGAAAGGAGAGGAGTGAGGATAGTGAAGAGAAGAGAGAGGAGGAGACAGAGGGAAGAAGAGAGGAGAGGAGAGGAGAGGAGAGCAGGGGAGAGAAAGTGTAGTGAAGAGTTGAGAGGGTCAGGGCAGGTGCCTGTTGAGCCAGATGCCCTATCTGCAGCAGAGCGGAAGAGAGCAGAGTGGTGTGTGTGTGTGTGTGTGTGTGTGTGTGTGTGTGTGTGTGTGTGTGTGTGTGTGTGTGTGTGTGTGTGTGTGTGTGTGTGTGTGTGTGTGTGTGTGTGTGTGTGTATAAATGAGAGCACTGCTTTTTAAAATGGGGCCCGCCGGCACTGCGGAGGCGGTGAGCGGAGGAGGACTGCAAACTGCTGCAAGCAAAATATGTGTGTGGGTGTGTGTGTGTGTGTGTGTGTGTGTGTGTGGGTGTGTGTGTGTGTGTGTGTGTGTGTGTGTGTGCATTGTAGTTTTGTAGTGTTTGTGTATGTATGCATGTGTGTATTAATGTGTATCTGTGTATGTGCGTGAAGGCGTATGAGTATCTCTGTGTTTCTGTGTGTGTGTGTGTGTGTGCGTGTGTGCGTGTGCATTGTAGTTTTGTAGTGTTTGTGTATGTATGCATGTGTGTATTAGTGTGTATCAGTGTATGTGCGTGAATGCGTATGAGTCTCTCTGTGTTTCTGCATGTGTGTGTGTGTGTGTGTGTGTGTGTGTGTGTGTGTGTGTGTGTGTGTGTGTGTGTGTGTGTGTGTGTGTGTGTGTGTGTGTGTGTGTGTGTGTGTGAGTGTGTGTGCATGATGTGTGTGTGCAGATTTGTGTGTGCATTGGTGTGTATGTGCGTGCCTGCATGTGCATGTGTGTGATATGTATCTGAACAAGGTCATTGTGCGAGGCCCTGATGTCAGCTGTAGCCAGGCTTCTGCAGCAGAGGTGTGTGTGTGTGTGTGTGTGTGTGTGTGTGTGTGTGTGTGTGTGTGTGTGTGTGTGTGTGTGTGTGTGTGTGTGTGTGTGTGTGTGTGTGTGTGTGTGTGTGTGTGTTTGCCAATCACAACGCTGTGCAAACAGGAAGTTTCACTGCAGGGCCTGTACAGTACGTGCATAAAGTCGGTAGCAACTGAGTAGCATTATTTGCAACATGTTTCCTTGACTGTACTGTACCATGATTCCTCCTTGCAAATTCCAGTAAGATACACCAAGGGAGTCTCATGGAAATGCACATGGAATGGGAAAAAATGCTTGTACCACGTACACATACACACAAAAACACACGTACATGCACACGAATACACACACAGTTGCCATTTCTATTCATATAGGATAGTAATGTTGTAATGTAGTAATTATATAATATTATATAATATCCTTGTCTTGTGGTTCTATCTCAGTGGGGATATGTATGTCTCATACCTGTAGATTTGCCAGCTACAGACAGACACCCACACACGCACGCATGTGCACGCACGCAGGCACGCAGGCACGCAGGCACGCAGGCACGCAGGCACGCAGGCACGCAGTCACGCAGGCACGCGCACACACACACACACACACACACACACACACACACACACACACACACACACACACACACACACACACACACACACACACACACACACACACACACACCACACCACAAAACAAGAGCCCTTTCCAAACAACTGGGGGAAAAAACACAAGGCCTGCCAACAAGCGATAGCCATCGTTGCTTGGGCACTACATGTTGAACAACACAGCACAGGGCATCCCCCTCAAGAGGAGACCTGTTGGGTGACAGAATCCAGCATGACGTTTTTGGGGTGGTTGGTTGGAGGCACTTTTTTGTTTAGTTTGCTATCCCTCCTTTACAACAACAACAACAAAAACAAGAACAAAAAACTGCATTTGGGAACAAATAATCCTAATCTGGCGGACAGGACATGAAAAACAAGGTGGAGACAGTGCGGGGGGAAACAGAACGTAGCTGAGCGGAGGAGTCCAGATAAGATTCTTTTTGTAAGAAACGCCTCGCTTGACTCCGTTATCTCCTCCGCAGTAAATAAAAGGTCTCTCTTACAAATCCCCAGGCGTCTGCTCTCCTCCTGGCCCTGCCTCCTGCCTGCCACCGCAAACAGCCAGCCCCAACACTCCACAGCAGCACAGCACCGCACCGCACCGCACCATCCCAGCATGGCTGAAGAAGATCGATCAGGTTTTGGGTAGCAGAAGCAGCGCGAGACGAGAGAGCGCCCCGCTATCTTATACACGGCTAGGCTACTCCTCCTGAGATGCTGCTATGCGATACAGCCGGCCCAGCCCACCCGCAGGAAAGAACCGCAGTCCTTCAACTAAAGTGGTCGCCGCAGCAGCAAATGATCTGTGGTAGATTAACTCACTGTTTTATTATCCACTAGGGTCACCGTGGGGGGGAGAGACACGTCGGCGTATATGTTCCTCTCTACACAGTCAATTGTGCCGTGTAAGTTCAACACTGACAGAGTAGGGCCAACTCCATGAGGTGCTAAAATCACCTCAACAAGTGCTGAATTAGCACTGGAGAATTTATTGCGTGTGCGCCGCTTGCTTGACCAATGGCCTCTCAGGCGCTTGCTGTACTGTACAGGACTTTGCGGTTTCATTAACTCTCCGACGTGACTCTTAAAATTTACAATGTTTTAATTGCAATAATGGTGTCATGCATTATGGATGGCCTCTGCATTTGGGTTGCCGAGGTTAATGCGCTTTGAAGATGGAGAGAGAGCCACTCGACTGCTGTGAAGTACATTATAGCAAGGCTGCAACATTTGTGATGCAGTATGTCCCTTTCTGGTTCTAATTTCCGTCGTTTGACTGCTCCAACAAGCTTTTCCTGCAAAATGATAGTAAAGGTTACATTTCTTCACTGCCAGGACAAACATTTACCCGGGTAACACTTCCAAATAAGGGGCCACAATAAATAGTGAAGCTGCAAAACTTGGTGGTGAATTGCTTGCTCTTATAAACGTATATTCATACTATTCATCTGCCTTTTAATAAAGAGAGTAGACTATGGGGATTGAAAATCATACGAACTTGAGCATTGTTTAATAGCATTAGCTATGTAAATCTATAAAATCCATTACAGTCCTATTTAATACATGTCATGTACGAGGCATTTACTACTGTAGGCTTCTATGCAGATTAATCTTTTGTCATCTTGTTTTCCAGACAGAAAACTTCCTGTATCTTTTTATAATTAAAAGCATGACATATAAATTATGTACTGTGACATGATGTGCAAACAATGTCTGAAACTATTCAATAGTATCTATCTACAGTATACTGTAACAATGTTTCTCACTTCGCTACACCTGTGGAATACCATGTCACTTGGTCTTAGCCATTCATGAAGCCCACTTTCATAAGTCTTAGGAAGAGGAGGAGAGAGTACATGGAGATATGAACAAAAGGAAGGGGGTGAACAAAGGGGAATGGAAGGGATTCAATGAGAGAACTAGATACATACTGTAAGACCAGGAACAAAGAAAGAGAAAGTGGATAAAGAGCCTAACAGAATAGAATAGAATAGACTAGAATAGAATAGTTTGTAGACTAGAATAGAATAGAATAGAATAGTTTGTAGACTAGAATAGAATAGAATAGAATAGAATAGAATAGAATAGAATAGAATAGAATAGAATATATACTGAAGAGAAATGAGAAATGAGAGCAGAAGTATTGTAAACAAGACAAGAAAGAGAAGAACAAAGGAAGCCAGTGGAGTTGAATAACTATAAAGGAGAAAAAAGGAAAGAGCACAGATAGATTGGAAAAACACAGGGAGAGATACAGTAGCCATGGTCAAAACAAAACATGAGAAAAGAGCGAGATGAGGAACAAAGAAAGAGAGAGAGAGAGGAGGAATGGGATGCAAAAGAGGATAGAGAGAAAAGAGGAGGGGATGAGATGCAAAGCAGTGGAGAGAGAGTGAGGGAGTAGAGTGGGAGTGGAAGAGAGAGGGAAAGGATAGATGGAGAGGAGAGAGGGGGAGAGAAGAGAGGTAGAGGAGAGTTTGGAGGGGTGATGTGGGCAGGAGAGGGGGAAAGGGGAGAGAGGGAAAGGAGAGATGGAGAGGAGAGAGGGAGAGAGAAGAGAAGTAGAAGAGAGTTTGGGGGGTACGATGGGGAGGAGAGGGGGAGAGGGGAGAGAAGGAAAGGAGAGATGGAGAGGAGAGGTAGAGAGGAGAGAGGTAGAGTAGAGTTTGGGGAGAGGAGGAGAGACAGGAAGGAGATGGGGAGAGGGGAGAGAGGTGAAGGAGAGGCGGTGATGAGAGAAGAGGAGGAGAGATGGGGAGTGTGGTCTGTGCAGTCTGAGTGGCGAGTTCTGCCTAGGGTACGATAGAAACTACATGACGCAAGACCAGACTCTGTAGAGGAGAGAGAGAGAGAGAGAGAGAGAGAGAGAGAGAGAGAGAGAGAGAGAGAGAGAGAGAGAGAGAGAGAGAGAGAGAGAGAGAGAGACAGAGAGAGAGACAGAGACGGAGACAGAGACAGAGACAGAGACAGAGACGGAGAGATGGAAGTCAGACGGAAATGGAGAGACAGACACAAACAGGGAGGCACAGGGTAAGACCGAAGAGGCAAGAGGAGGACAAAGAGAAAGGATGATTGGAGGGGGAATTAGGGAGAAAAAAAGGGAGGGGTATTGTAAACAAGGAAGTAAACACAGTGAGAGGGAGAATAAGAGAAGTTGAAAAGAGACAAAAAAGTAGAGAACAAGAGAGTGACAAGGGAAAGGGGAAAACAAAAGACAGACAGAAAAGAAGGAAGAAAAAATTTAGAGATATAAGAGAGAGAAAACATGAAAGAGTAGACGAGAACAAAGAGAACTTGAGTGAGGGAGCGAGCAAGCAACAAAGAAGGGGGGAGAGCGAGAGAGAGAGAGAGAGAGAGAGAGAGAGAGAGAGAGAGAGAGAGAGAGAGAGAGAGAGAGAGAGAGAGAGAATGAGAGAGGGGGAGAAGTCCCCTACCGCTGTCTTACACCAATTACCTACATTCATCAGTAACGTCAGATGAAAACGCTTACACCGCCGCCGACAAAAGACAACAAAAACAAACCACGACCCTCCCTCTCTGGAGGGAATGAGAATGAGAGTGGGAGAGGAGAGAATGGCACCTCACGACACAGACACAAATGCCTAGTCCACCGTTGATGGCTTTATTTGTGGGTCTCAATAATTCCAATTGAAATCACTGCTGATTAAAATCCATTTTATTTCCATGAGAGTGGAGTTTACAGAGAGAGAGAGAGCTACAGGACACGCGCCAATCACGCGCTAACTCCACCGAAATCCCATCAGCCCTTCCAGAACCCCACTCTGCGTAATTCCACTGACCGCACACTAAAAGTAGCTGAATTTCTATCACAATGCTTATCTTGCTACCTCTTCATTGTCCTCCCTCAAAACGGGGGTAAATTGGGCTTGCAATTTAAGCAGCTAGTATGTGTGTACATGTGCTCTCAAAGGGGCTGTGATGTGTCAAACTTTACACGCGGTCATTAAAAATGTATGCGAAGCCAACAAATGAATTCCTCAGGGTCAGATGGCTGCCAACGGGACACACACACTGCTCATAACGGCCGCAGTTACCTAGGTAACCGTCTCTGGAGGTCAAAATGTGTTCAATTTCTTTTTCCTAAGCGACAATATAATGAATGAGTGAGTGAATGACGATGGAAAATTGCCTTTCCTTGAAGCCACGTCACGGACAGTGCAAGCATCAGTCATTATGGGAAATTAAACAGGAGGGTGACAATGGCAACAACTAAAATCATTATTTAACACATGCCAATGACCTACACAACGTTACATGGCAGCATTTTTATCCAGGTTCCTCTGTGTCCTGTCATCATCACTGTGATATTCTGTACAAAATGCATTCAAACATGAATGTGCGGTGCGCACACAAACACATGGAGCGTGCACGCGCTCCCGCACACACACACAGACACACAGACACACACACATACACACACACACAAATACAGAGAGAGAGAGAGAGAGAGAGAGAGAGAGAGAGCGAGAGAGACGCTCACAGAGCTATCTGACACTGTGCACTCAAACCTAATATCAATCTCCCCAGGAGGTAGCCTCTCTCTCTGCTTGGTTTGCCTCTCAACACCACCAGCCCTACTGATCACGCTCACTATAAAAGGCCATCCTCACAGATGGTTTCTAACACGCCCTGCTATCCACAATGCCTCTGATTTATTCTTTTTTTATTGTCGTCGTTACATAAAAGGAGGGAAAAAAACGACAAAATATTCCATTTCAAGTTGAAAAGACCAAACGGATCTAACTCGCATAGGCCTACAGTTAGATCTAGCAGACTAGCAGAGAGAGAGAGAGAGAGAGAGAGAGAGAGAGAGAGAGACAGCATAACATAAGAGGCCACCAGCCTGGTACGTAAAGGTCAAACACACTCACACACTTGCCGTATCAGCAGATGAACATAAAACGCCCCCACAATGCATCTGAGGGGCTAGCTAGCCGTGCGGCGTCTCTGAACAAACCAACAACTGAGAGCATGCCCGGCGGGCAGAACGAGTTCTGAAATGCGGAGAACAAGGGTTCTTCTGAGCACCTCAGAAGAACAAGAAGAAGCTAGGACTAGGTTTGAAGAAGGCGTGTGAGAAACGCTGAAGCTGGCATGAAGGTTATTTCCCAGAAGAGACACATTATTACAGTACATAAAATCAAATGATGAATTTTCATGTTCGGTGGGTTTAATTCCCTGTGCATTATTAAAGTCATTCCATGGACACTTTCATCAACTGTAGGCCTACGTGTTAGATCTGGCTACTGATCAATGGGCTGCTGGGTTATCGATTTAGGTTAGGTCGATGACTGTGTGCCATTTGTTCCGTTTAGCCTCGGTCGCAAATTCAAGCCTGATTCATATTTACACTGTAGAGTGAGATATGTCTACCCATAAACTTAGATTGCCATCCCACAAGTTTTAACAGTCGTCCCATGACATTATTTTTACACTTGCCTTCCACTTACACTCTGCGAAAGGTTTTTTTTCCTTCTTTCAAAGCATTCCCCAAATAAAAGGCTGCATTTGTGAGCATTTTATTTATTGCTAACGTATGAACTATTTGATTAAGTTGTTGCTAGGATACCAGAACCTGTGGTTGATAGTGGTAATGAAGATTACCCAACACAGAGAGAGAATGTGTGTCATCTCTTGGGAGGCATATAGGCAGGCTTGTGTTAAGTGCACCGTGCATCACTGTGGATTAAGAGAGGAACACTGCCTAAATGAGGGAATAGCCACAAATTATATATTATATGAACAGCATGCGGTAAGATAATCCATCATGGCTGACCAATGATTTTATTTAATTTTATTTATTAGTTTATTTATTTATTTGGGGGGGGGGCTTTTTTGCCTTTATTTGACAGGATAATGAAGGTTATGACAGGAAGCGAGTGGGAAGAGAGAGACGGGGAAGGGCCTGCAAAGGACCCGGGACAGGAATCGAACTCGGGTCGGCCGCATAGCAAACGAGTGCCCTACCATTTGTGCCACGGTAGGGCCGACACATCATTTGTACCAGACGAGATGCCATTACTTTTCATCTCAGATATGCCTCTTGACACAGCTGACACACACAACCATCATCAAATGGATTCAATAACAGCAGCAAGCCAAATCTTATGACAAAACCCAACCAGTTGCATTGGTAGGTAAGACACCTGTCTGTGATACTCATACTTATGGAGTTGAGCACAGGAGCCCAGCTACCGTATGCCTACATTGACCCTTGAGGAGAGGCATGAGCAGGACAAGGGGATGAGCAGGATGGTGATTTCACAGACGCTCTCAAAATCATCCAATGCCACTTTAACTCTGTGACCCATTTATGTGCTATATAATCTGACAGTCTGTCATAGTAGCATGACATAATCGCGTTACAAAATGCTATTTTCAGTCATAACTTTATATAGGAGGATAACACTGCAGTCGTGATGAGTTAGTGGTCTCAATACACAAGCCCAAAAAACAAATACCCAGACAGGGCCGCTAACAGTTTCGGCTGGGACCAGGACAAAGTCCTCTGAAAGGGCCCCCCACCCAATACATTCAATGTAATGAGAACCCAATCATGCCAACCCCCCCATATCCCTGGGTCCGAGACAACTGACCCCTTTGACAACCCCCCCAACCCCCCCCCCCCCCCCTATCAGCTTCCCTGCATGTAGATTCCAGGTTGACCGTAGCGGCCAAAATAATAAACACATAAGGAGCTGAGCCAAGAGGAGGCAGGATTTTCTGTCTGCTTTCTTTCCGTGTGACACCAGGGCTCCTAGGCTCTTGGTATAATATCTTGGCTAGCGTGTGGGAGGGAGGATGCAGCAGGGAACATCTTGTTCTGCTGTGCGATATGTGCTTTAATTCACAGGAACGAGAACCACGCAGGGAAAACACAATATTTTGTGTTACTGCAAAAGAAAAACAGGGACACACTATTTGCTGGTCTGGTAGACCATCCCCTCGTACCTTTATTTGATTCCGTACAGGCCAGGGGGTCTGGCTTTCGGTTATGATCACAAGGATTCCTAATGCAGAATCTCAACTGACCAATTAGCAAACAGAGGAAGTACGTATGAGTAATGGCAATGGCTGTGTGCTACATTGTAATTGTAGCGCGTAGGCAAGCTTATTATAAACAGGCTTATGGCATACGTCATGACAAGATGCTGGAGGCTGGCTTGTAGCAGATCCAATTCATTTAAGCTACAGACTCTACAACTCTACAACAAAACGTGTCAATACAGCACATCCAGACCCAATGCGAAATAGTTTCACTATATTCTACAATTACAGTTAATACAAATGTTAATTGTTAGCTGCTAACAATGGTAATAACTGTATTCTGCGTGGGGCGCTGTGGCGCAGCGCGCTAAGCCCCCCGCGTTTGGGCTTGTATGCCCACCCACGGGGACCCCGGTTCGAGTCCGGCTGGGGTCATTTCCCAATTCTCCCCTGTCTCTGTCCCATTCGCTTTCTGTCACCAACTTAAACTGTCCTGTCAAATAAAGGCATAAAAAAACATTTAAAAAGTGTATTCTGCATTCTAATCTGGAATGGACAGCATACACAGCATACTCAGAGCAGTGTATGCCTTTGAGGAGGGCGACTGAGGAGAAAGTGGCAGGCTATGTCTGCGCTACATAAAGGTGTATTTAAAGGCCTTTTTATGGAGTAGAGAACTGGCCTCATTCAGATGACCTGACTAACATCCGGTGGCTGCCTTACTTGAAGGAGTTTAGAGTTTGGCTGATGAGTTTGTGCAGAGTGTATGTTATAAACTTATTCTCACCTTATTCTCTGTGATGACCAAGTCTAAGTCTGTTACTTAACATAAGACAGTACCCCTGTTATAAATGAGCTGTTACCAGAATGGCAATGACGAAATCGTAATGTAGGCCTATCACTAAAGGCCCTGTGCACTGTCATAATGGTGTAGTACTATGGTAGTAACGTTTTTTTCAGCGACTTTTACAGTACGACGTCACAGTGGCATCCCAGTGGGCTCCAGCTCGCTGTAATGTCATATCAATGCTGTTATGATGTAGTTGAGTCTTTTTAGCAAAGAGTGAATAGGCCCGTCGGCTGGCCCATCTGCACCAAGAGGTTGCACTGTCTTATATCATGCTCTCAAACGGCTTGAGCAGTCGGCTCTCAAGACATCTTCCGGATCTCCCAAAGAGTATACAGTTAGGCTATTTACAACGCATTCCACATTGGCATAATGTTGACTGTAAGTATGGTACGTTATCTATGACTAAATATCAAATAATTCATATGAGATGTACATATACTACAGAATATTAACAAATAATGTGTTGTGCTGCACTCATGAATATGACTTTTCATCCTTTTTTGTTGCTTGTTTTGTTTCCTTTTTGCTTTTCCTCTGCTGTGAGCGACTGGCTGCCCAAACATGCCTTGTTTACCGTAAGTGAAACCGAAAGCCCAACTGGAAAACTCCAACTCCCATTGTCATTGTGACACAGCACTCAAATTGCATTTATCCCTCACCCGTGCAAGGGGGCAGTCCCCAATGGTGCCCCAAGGGAGCAGTGTGACGGGGCGGTACCAGGCTCAGGGTATCTCAGTCATGGAGGAGGATAGGAGAAAGCACTGGTTAATTACTTCCCCCACTGACCTGGCGGGTCGGGAGTCGAACCGGCAACCTTTCGGATACAAGTCTGACGCCCTAACCGCTTACCCATGACTGCCCTAGTGGCCTACCCGTAGAACCCTGCCACAATAACTATGATTGGGCCTTTTCCCACCAAAACAGTCATCCACCATGCATGCATTGTGTGAAGCAAGGTGTCGTTTTACTCTCCTGCTCTACCTGTCCAGCAAACCTGCAGTTATTCACCATTACCTCCAAGAAGTGCTCATAAAAAAATCTTATTTCACATCCTGCAGTATCATTTCACAGTCACACTATTGTGTGCAGTCAAGTACATTAGATTGCTTTCTTTGGCTTCAACATAATGTATTAAAAATGGTGAAGATAGAATTGCTCTCAACCACAGCAAGAGACACCGTGAAAACGGTGCCATTTGGGCAGCACAAAAGATGGTCACACACTGTGTGTGTGTGTGTGTGTGTGTGTGTGTGTGTGTAGATAGATAGATAGATAGATTATTTATTTGTCCTTTCGGAAATTTGTTCTGTGCCATTTTCAGTGCATCTGATACAATTACAAAGACATTACAATAAACAAGAACACAATAGACAAACACGATCGCCCCCCCCCCCTCCCCCCCCCCCCCCACCCCCTCCCTCTATAGGACAAAAAGACAGGTTGACAAAAAACCCAACATAAACACAGTAAAGTGCAGTATTCAGTACCAAAGTGCAGTGTGCTATTCAGTCTAACTTACAGTTGTCTTATTTAGGATGGATATACTAGTAGGAATAAATGATTGGCGGGCTCTGTTTGTCTTAAATGAGGGCATCCTAAACCTCCTACCTGAGGGCAACAACTCATATGCTTGCTGTAAGGGGTGGGAGAGATCCTCACATATGGTATTTGCCTTCTTTACCACCCTTGCTTCAACAGTCATGGCCATGCTATTTAGTGGCTGGCAAGCAATCTTGCTGGCCATGTTGATTATCTTATGCAGCTTATTTTTATTAACAACAGACAGGGAGAAGTACCAGGCCACAGAACAGAAACATAAAATGCTTTCAACAAAAGAATGATAAAAAAACCCGCATCATGTCCCTATCCACTTTAAATTGTCTTAGCTTTCGCATGAAGTACAGTCTCTGCATTCCCTTTTTGTAAATAGTATCGGTGTTACAGCTCCAAGTTAATTTGTCATCTATTACAGTTCCCAGATATTTATAGTTTTTCACCACCTCAATGTCTTCCCCATGTATGACCATGTTCTGATGGGTGTGTCTCCCCATTCTAAACTCCACAATGAGTTCTTTTGTCTTTCTTGTATTTAGAAAAAGACAGCTGGACTCACACCACTCTACAAACTGATCCACCCAGGCCCTGTATTGGGTCTCATTATTGTCTTTAATTAACCCCACTATGGCTGTATCGTCTGCGAATTTAATCGTGACATGATCAGTTGTATTGCTTCTACACTCATTTGTGTAGAGTGTGTGTGTGTGTGTGTGTGTGTGTGTGTGTGTGTGTGTGTGTGTGTGTGTGTGTGTGTGTGTGTGTGTGTGTGTGTGTGTGTGTGTGTGTGTGTGTGTGTGTGTGTGTGTGTGTGTGTGTGTGTGTGTGTGCGTGTGTCTGAGTGTCTGTGTGTGTGCATGAGTGTGTGCGCATGAGTGTGTGTGTGTGTGAGTGTGAGTGTGAGTGTGAGTGTGAGTGTGAGTGTGAGTGTGAGTGTGAGTGTGTGTGTGTGTGTGTGTGTGGGTGTGTGTGTGTGTTTCCCACGTCCTTGACATTTTCCTTGCCTTAAACCTTCTTGAACCTGAGCCTCCTGTAGAAAGATAAGAACAGGTTGCATGGCTGAGGACAGACGCACCATCTGTGGCGCAAGGGGCTGACACGGATTCCTAAACTGCAGGGACATTTCTAGCTTTAGGGGGACCAGCAAAAAGCTGTCACCAATATTACAGCATTACCACCAACAAAATTCTCTGCACTCTTCCCACAGGCAATCATCTCAGATTGCTTATTTTCTGGACAGTCCTTCTACCAATGTATTTTCTACAGTAAGTGCTATTGTGAAAAGCTTTCGATCCATGACACACACAACTCCCACCGAGTAAAAGGCAATCTTGGAAAGAGGAGTATGTCGGATGATGACGAGACATCGCACTTATCCAAAGACCAACCGTTCAAAAAAACTAGGTGGCTACAAAGAGTTAAGGCACAACCAACAGCAGTTGGAAGTAGGGCAGTCATGGGTAAGCAGCTAGGGCATCAGACTTGTAGCCCAAAGGTTGCCGGTTCGACTCCTGACCCGCCAGGTTGTGGGAGGAGTAATTTCCCAGTGCTCTTTCCCATCCTCCTCCATGACTGAGGTGCCCTGAGCATGCTGCCAGCTGCCCCCTTTCACGGGTGAGGAATAAATGCAATTTCTTTTTGTGTGTCCGTGCTGTGTCACAATGGCAATGGGAGTTGGAGTTTCCTAGGTGGGCTTTCACTTTCACTAAGTGTTTGCTAGTGCACTAGCTGGCCCACTTTACCCGTTTCTGTAGTACGTAAATGTCTCACAGAATTACATAGTGCATTGCCTTCACTGGGTAGAACAAAGGACATGCGTGCCTGTTTCTACCTGTCCTTAAAGGGACACTGTGTGAGATTTTTAGTTGTTTATTTCTAGAATTCATGCTGCCCATTCACTAATGTTACCTTTTTTCATGAGTACTTACCACCACCATCAAATTCTAAGTATTCATTATGACTGGAAAGATTGCATTTTCATACATGAAAAGGGGGATCTTCTCCATGGTCCGCCATTTTGAATTTCCAAAAATAGCCATTTTTAGCTGCAAAAATGACTGTACTTGGACCATACTAGAAAATATCTGTTTATTACTTAGTAAACGTTCATGTAAAGATCACATTTGGCAATAGACAGCCCAGTTTCAATGAGCAGCATAGTTGCAGTACCTTTTTTGACCATTTCCTGCACAGTGTCCCTTTAAGGTCATAGCTGTTCTTTAATGTAGTTTACCTGAGATACAGCATAACTTGGAACGGATCACTACATTCACAACTAGACTGGCTGCATACAACTGCATTTGAGAGGTCAGGAAGAAACCAATTACATTGAAATGCATGACATGACACTTAGCAAGTACCTTCATCTGAAATTGCCTTTTAATGAGGAGATCAAACCAAGCTACAGTAATTGTGGGCTTTCTGACCAAGAGCAAGGACAGTTGAAGAAGGGAATAGTGGACAGTGGAAAGTGCACGAAGGAGGGATAGGTACAGTAGCTGAAGCCGGAGAGAAGAGGAGAGGGAAAGGATGGCAGGAAAAGACATAGCTTTGTCTGGATCAGATCTGGCTTACAGTCGGTGTCCAATGTGCAGTCAGAGGTGTGCGGTGTCACCGCACCACCATTCATAAGCATTATTGTCATGCCAGTGTTTCAGCTGAATCAATGACAACAGCGTGTTTCATTTCATTACAGTAGCCTAGCTCTGCTGTTGAATCACCGTTAGCGTGCCACCTGTTAATCGACACTGGAAAACAAACTGAGGCTGTCCCGCACCAACACCTACCTGACACCTACACCACCATGTGGAGTCGAAACATTGTGTATCATAAACCGGGAGCAGCAACAGTGTGCAGATCTACCTTCTTTCTTTTTCTTTCCCTGTTTAATTGGATGTGTGTGCAGTGCACTCTAAACGCTAGTTGTTGTCCTGCATCAGCAAATGAAAAAACAACAACCTGAGGCCAGCCCATGGTGGACTCCACTATGAATACAGATGTTGTGTTTACATGCATTACTTTCCATGCATCTCTGTTGCGGGATACCCAATCACCATGGCAGTACTCAACCTGAGCCTATTCCTCTGATCATGCCAGTTTTTAATACCAAATGCAGAATGTACAGCAAAATACACTACATACAGTTCAGTGCATTTGCTTCTGTAAATATGCACGCACGCACGCACGCAGGCACGCAGGCACGCACGCACGCGCACGCACACACACACACACACACACACACACACACACACACACACACACACACACACACACACACACACACACGACACACACACGACACACACACTGTACGCAAGCACACACACAAATGCAGTAAAACAAAAATTAGTCAGTGAAAGAGAGTTTTGCCGCTGCGGAGGGAGCCTGTTGTTGTCTGGCAGGCAGCTGAGCCCACAGCAGGGGCGGGTGTAGTGCGGGTGATTGGGTATTTTGGGTCACCTTGAGGACTGGAGAGAGGGGAGGGAGGCCTAGCTGTGTGGCTGGCTATGTGGAGCTCAGCTCGGGGCCCGGGGACGTGCGCACTAATGGAGACAGAACCAGGACAGCCAGCGGAGGAGAGGAGAGGAGAGGAGAGGAGAGGAGAGGAGAGGAGTGGAGAAGAGAGGAGAGGAGAGGAGAGGAGAGGAGAGGAGAGGAGAGGAGACTTTTTTTAGCCCAGACGCACCAGGAAATAGAACAGGTATTGTTGTAGCTCAGCCTACAGTACAGAAATCCTCGCAACTCACTATGGCTCCTGGCTAAGCTCACTAAGTGGCAAGCGTGCGTGCTAGAGGGGTAAAGCCCGGGCGGGCCTGGGTCACCTCACACAGTCCTATCAGCTTTACTAGGTAAAGAGACTGTGACCATTGTTTTAAAAAGGTATAGATCATGCCATTTTAAATTGTTAATCTTCAAAATCTACTTTTTCATGTTTGAAATAGGCCTATGTAATTTCCCCATTCATAATGGGCAGCACTAAGAAATTGATGGTGGTAAATACTCATGAGAAAGATAAACTTTGTGAAATGGCCAGCTGAAACATTCTGGAAATAGGCTACTGAAAACATGACTTACTCTACCCTTAAAGGGGTATGCCACTATTTTGGAGCAAACAGTTAAAGCTACAGTTAAAATCGTTGGCTGCCCAAGTGTCTTATTTTTCATGTTAAGCGTTGTCTTGCTTTAAGACAAGTTAAAAGAGGGAAAATGTCGCTTAGCTAGTGAAAGTCAATGTATCCGTGTAGCATTGTAGAAAGACAAAACTTAACATGACAAATAAGACACTTTACCACCTTTATAAACCCTGGCCAATGATTTTAACTGTATTAAGCCCCAAAATAGTGGCATACCCCTTTAAAGGCAATTCAGCACTGCAGACCATTACACATGGCAAGGACAATGCACCCTGTGTTGTGTCAGCCTCAGCAACCATGTTCACCCACCAAGCTCACACACACTCTTGAATACCTTATAGACGGTGGACATGCTAGCAACAAGGGTGAAACCCATGGGTGCTAGCCGGCTGTCGCTAACACGTCTGTCTCAAGGTGTGGGAGATGGAGGTTTTCTGACAACACATCTCTGTGCCCACCGGCGGCTATCATCGCCGTGACAACAAACGGAATTAAAAAAACAACCCTGCTCTCCCCCGATGCTGTCTTGTGTCAGACCGTAACCGTGTACGACAATGACAAATTTCAATCTGTTCACAGTGTGTCTCGCTGTCAAGGTTGTTTTTGTTCTGGCACAAAGCCAGAAAAGGCAAGCAAGAAGAATAGAGCTCAATTGGTTTCCGCAGTTCAGGAGAAAAGCTGCTGCCACTGGTTTCTGCAGAGGTGAACTTCACACCCCCAGCAGTGTAAGATGTGATAAGGTATACACAGAATATACTGATGTGAAGTAGAACGCATGTTCCATGTGATGTACAGAGCGGTAACCAGTACAATTTCAAAACTTAACAATCATCAACGTATTAATTACACTAGATAGCTAGATGAGTAAAGAACTGTGAGTGAACTTTGTTCCACATAGCTTATGATGCCTAAAAGTTTCACATTAGTTTGTTTCAAATTAATCCTAAAACTAAAAAAACATTTGTTGTCAGAGAAAACTGTAATTTAGTGCTTTGAAAATCAATACTAATTTTATTCGATTTTTTTGTGTGCTTTTATTGCACATCTTCAGCAGACAAATATCTCGTGCGCAAAGATGAAATATCCAAAAGATAAACCAGTTCTTGACCTACTGACATATACAGTATAATGAGTGACACATACAGTCTCTGCATGCCACTGAGGATGTTTTCTTTACAGTATCTTCCTGTGTTTCTGTTCTGTGTTTCCACTGTAGCATCTCATGGTCATTATTCATTCAGTGCATGTGATCCTCATCTGCAGACATGGACTGCAGGTCATTCTACCTGTCCACCCCCCGCAGGCTACACGTTTGGGGAACATATGCTTCAGTGCCCACGCCATAGTGTTAATTAAATCTCTAAACGGCCGCGACTTTAAAAAGGCACATGTGTAGTACATGACACCAGGTTTGTCTTGCCTGCCCTCTTCGACATGCTTAGGGTTGCAAAATATTTCAACAATACAGATGTCTCCCTGCTTAAGGCCTTGGCTGGTTAAAAACATTGTGGCCTTACTTAAAAAGCGCTTAAAAGTCTCGCTGAGATGAATGACCAGATCCTTTCTTTAGTTTAGATTCATACATGTGTTACACTGGTGAACATGTTCATTGTAATCAAATAATAGTCAATTAACACTGCACTGGACTTGAAATTCTACCAATAAAGTAGCATTTCAGTCAGTTTGCCCATCTACTTTTACGGTGAACAATCATTTGATAGGTCAATGACTTATTCTACCCTTTCAATTGAAGCGCAATTGAAACTCTGGAAGGTATGAATTAATGATGACTTTATAAAAAGTGTTCAGCCACAAAGCTGCTATAACTTCTCGGTGGCAAATGTGGCAGTTGGCATCGAGTGTTACATGGCAACCCAACCTTCCACCGTATTATTCTCCCCATAAATCTCCTCTTTCACAATCCTTCACTCCCTTCAAAAAATACCATCTCCACGTTTATTTTTACCACAACCAAAGCAACAGCCGTAACGATGACAGGAAGAGAGTGGGAGAGAGAGAGATGGGGCAGTAATGGGCCATACTCGAACCTGTGTACCAATGGGTATGCAAATGTGCGTGTGTGTGTGTGTGTGTGTGTGTGTGTGTGTGTGTGTGTGTGTGTGTGTGTGTGTGTGTGTGTGTGTGTGTGTGTGTGTGTGTGTGTGTGTGTGTGTGTGTGTGTGAAATCGCAGGTTTTTTTAATTACATTGCACAACCAAAGCAATGTAACTAAAAAACCTGCAATTTCAATATTGTATGTGAGTTTGCAGAATTAGGAGCTTGTACAATTATCCTCTCAGATAGTCAGACCCATCTCTTGCTATAATGCTGACACAGACTTCCCCAGCTCCATGCCCACACTGAAAGTGAGTGTGCAAGTTTTGCCTTGTCAGGGTGTGCTGAAATAGGCATGTAATCTTGTTCAGCCAGCAGTCATCAGGTCCATGTTTGGCAACAACGGGCCCCATAGAAGACAGCTAGTCGGTGCCTGGCATCCAAGACTGATAAGCAAACAGCCCACCCTGTGTGTGTCTGTGTGTGTGTGTGTGTGTGTGTGTGTGTGTGTGTGTGTGTGTGTGTGTGTGTGTGTGTGTGTGTGTGTGTGTGTGTGTGTGTGTGTGTGTGTGTGTGTGTGTGTGTGTGTGTGTGTGTATGTGTGTGCGTGTTCGTCTGTTTGTGTGTGTTCATCTGTGTGTGTGTGTGTGTGTGTGTGTGTGTGTGTGTGTGTGTGTGTGTGTGTGTGTGTGTGTGTGTGTGTGTGTGTGTGTGTGTGTGTGTGTGTGTGTGTGTGTGTGTGGCTTACGAGTGTGTCATCAGCCCGCGCCTGTAAAGCTGTTTACTGCTACTGTAATGCATAAACCATTCCAGAAAAGACAGGCAGAGAGAAAGGGAGGAAAGAGAGGAGAGGAGGACATAAGGGGACAGGCAGAGGCATACTGTATAGACAGGCCCACACACACAAACACAGACACAGGGAGAGAGAGAGAGAGAGAGAGACTGTGTGTGTGTGTGTGTGTGTGTGTGTGTGTGTGTGTGTGTGTGTGTGTGTGCGTGTGCGTGTGCGTGTGCGTGTGCACTTGTGTGTATATGCACGCATGCGCCTGTACGTATGGGCACGTGCCTGTCTACACATGCATGTGTGTGTGTGTGTGTGTGTGTGTGTGTGTGTGTGTGTGTGTGCGCGCGCGCACATGCATCATGTTTGTCCTTGCCGGTAGTTTGAAGGTATACAGGGGATTACTTATTGGCCAGAGAGGGAGACAAAGTGGTGGCATCAGCTAAAAGGCCCAGTGAATGTAATGAATGGGCTGCTCGCTCTTCTGTGGCTTGCACAGTATGTTTGGGTCCTGGATGCTTAAGCACAGGGCTAATATGGCTTCACGGCTATTCAAGTCAAGTAGGTTTTATTGTCAATTTCTTTACATGCACTGGTCATACAAAGAATTTGAAATTACATTTCTTGCTTTCCCATACAGACATAGACTAATCTAGGTAAGGACATAGACAGTATAGACATAGACAGTACTTATACATGGACTTAAGACAGTATGGACATAGACAGTGCTCATACAGACATTTAAAGTGCAAGACTGGACAACAGAAGACTTGTAGAGGACATACATTAAGAGGTATTGTTGTGCTTTTGTGCTTTTCCTAAAAAGTCCTTTATAGCGTTCTGACATGGTAATAGTAGCATTTTGAAGAAAAATAAATATTAAAAAGGTCTGTCAAGTACACCAGCAGCAGTGTGTGTGTGTGTGTGTGTGTGTGTGTGTGTGTGTGTGTGTGTGTGTGTGTGTGTGTGTGTGTGTGTGTGTGTGTGTGTGTGTGTGTGTGTGTGTGTGTGTGTGTGTGTGTTTAGTGCAGGGAGAGGTCCACAGATCATG
>NC_085862.1:43635399-43642899 GCF_034702125.1 Engraulis encrasicolus | reverse complement strand
TGTATACGCACACAACAAATACGGCTGCACAGATGCATCACAAAAAAATATTTTCCAGCCCCATACAGTATGACAGCATCTGTGGGATAGAGCTTAGGGCAGGGGTTCCCAAACTTTACCGTCACAGGGCCCCCCCATATACCAGCAGATTCCAACCTAGGGCCCCCTTACATGATTCGTGTGTGCAACCCCTTTCACAAACATAGTCTAGGCCTGTGAGTCAGTGCCCCTCATTTATTCAATAATTTATTTCGTTTTTTCTATACTTTTCCAGCCAACCAGCCACAACCCCCCTAGCACTCCCTCTTGGAGCTCCCCGACCCCAACTTTGAAAACCACTGGGTTAGGGAATAATGAAAGAAAGTCAGGGCACAGCATCTTATTAAAGAACCACATCTCATACATACAAATACATACATACATACACAGAGGCACACTTATTAAAATCCCACATCTCATACATACTGGCAGTGGCAAGCAAATTAAAAAGCCACATTTCACACACACAGGCATTTTAATACACTGTTCATCAATCCTTGTGGGACCAGCTACAATGAAAAAGGTGAGATTAAAAAATGTAAAAAAAAAATAGAAAAAGTGTGAAGAAAAAAAGGGGGTACATCATTCGTACTTCCCCAACCGTTAAGGACACAAGCACTGACACCTTTCCCTTGAACTAAATATGCATATTTCATATTGAGTAATGATTTAGTCTTATTAGCAAATCCACAACACCTACTTGAAACCTGAGGTTAAAGTTTAATATTACAGTAAAATGGTAATGAACAACACTGTGTTGTGTTGTAATCCTACAACAAATCATATCTTACTGGAGGACACACTACATGACGGAGTGCAACAGCCTGAATACCTGCTCTTCGCTTCGCATCTTCAGCACAATCACAGCTATATTACATAGCAGCATCCACTCAAACACCCACCCCACGTTTTCCACCCATCATCTCACGTACTGTGAGTGTGCGTGCGTGCGTGCCTATGTGCGTGTGACCTGTCTGTCTTTCTTTCTTCTCTTTCTGTTGCCATAGCTTGTTTGAACACCCAGAGCCTTGAACCTGACATTCCGTCCCTGGTGGGTTTGGAGGGAGGGAGGAGGACGGAGGGAGGGAGGGAGTTGAGTTCTATACTATAATCTGAGGGAATGTGGAGTAGCCCATCAGGAATGCTGTGAACCCTTCTCAATGGAAAACACAACAGTCAGCAACTCTCAGTAATCCCACGAGAGGGTCTACACAGCCTTCCCTCACACACGTGACCTGCACCGTGAAGTATGTTTCAAGTGTGTGTGCTTTGTGTGTGTGTGTGTGTGTGTGTGTGTGTGTGTGTGTGTGTGTGTGTGTGTGTGTGTGTGTGTGTGTGTGTGTGTGTGTGTGTGTGTGTCTGTGTGTCTGTGTGTGTGTGTGTGAGTGTCTGTGTGTGTGTGTGAGAGAGAGAGAGAGAGAGAGAGAGAGAGAGAGAGAGAGAGAGAGAGAGAGAGAGAGAGAGAGAGATACATGTTTATCTGCTTAAAAGTATGAATAATTGAGTAAAGGGCTATGCTCATGGATCTGCATGATGAAACAAGCTTCCCATCCTTATCGAAAAAGATTGAAATCAACATCTTGAAATGCAGTCGCCATGAAACCCACTAAACGGCGTACACGCCGGCAACTAACTGTCACCTCCATCACAGATATTAGGCAATTAATAAACCTCAAACTGTTGATGGCTGGCGATAAAACGTGTAAAGCATTCAAATCACCGTAATCTGCACCCTTCCGCTCAATTACGTCTTTGGGCTTTGCGCCGCAACTTAACATGGGAGATTTACGGTTTCGGCACATCAACATTTCATCAAAGAGCAGGCACCAAAACATTAAAGCGTTGACCAAAGCGATGTAATGGCTCGTTGGGCAGGCACACTCACAAACTATGACCAGACGCACTGTAATAGGGTCGTTATCGTGCCCTCCCGTCTTCATTAATCTAATGGGGCATTTTTGAAGAGGCATAGAGGTCCTTTCACTGAAGGACCCCACAAAACAAATGGGGGGTTGAGTCATCAGTCATCATCTGCATGCTTGTTGGCTGGGGATCAGGATTTTGATGAGGGCTGAGATGCACCAATAGAAAGACAGGAGGGCTTGTTCAACCTCTAGGCTACTGTACCCCAGGGACAAGCTAAACCAAGCCTGATTTTCATTGACTTTCAGATCTCGTACCGAGATTGTGGTCTGACCAAGAAGATAACGAATAACGTTTCCAAACGGCATGGTTAGCCCACCTCCCTCGGTTTGCAACTGGTCGATGCCAGAAAGGGCTGCGCTGAAGTTACTTTAAACCAAACATTTTCTTAGTCCCAATAGAACGTCTCCACTGCCTTCAACACGCCTCTACCCAGGACCGTTGGAGATGCTCAAAGTTGATGACAAAGTGGGTGGAGTTCCCCAGCCCAACAGAGCTCAGAAAGTACTTGAATGAGTTTTGCAGAGCCGGAGGTGTTGCGTCATTAGGAAGGCATAGCCTAGGTATGCTAAATAAACCACTACTGCACCGCCAGATCGCTTAGATCTGCTGAACGAACTCTCCATGGAATTGTCCAACCCTGTGTCCATTCCAAACAGGGACAAGCAAAGCTGCTTTTAGTTTTCATGCTGTCAGTCTTTGGATTCACCTAGCCCAGGGATGTCAAACTCAGGCCCGGGGGCCAAATTTGGCCCGCGGAGCCTTTTTATTTGGCCCGCGAGATCATTTCAAATGTGTATTACAGTTGGCCCAAATAAACCATAGCTGTATAGCGCATTAAGATTTGAACATGAAAATGTATCACTCACAGGAATATGAGTGGGCCCAGGCCATTGAAATGGGTCACACTCAAATGCAACAGAATATGTGCATGCACATTTGAACTATGATGGAAATCTGTCTAAATGTAAATTTAAACGTGAACAATTTTAGTCTGATTTTATTCAAAAAAAATATTGAGTTCGGCCCACGACTTCACTCCTGATTTTGATTTTGGCCCTTGGTCAATTTGAGTTTGACACCCCTGACCTAGCCCATCATATTAAAACAGCGCCCACTATTTCCATTTTCAAAACCAGGTTAAAAACCAAACTGTTTACCGATGTTTTCAATTAACCTGTGTTTCCACGTACTTTGTATGGCTCTGCTGCTTTACTATTTGTTGTTCCAATCTTTTGCTGTTTTTATTAATAAAATGCATTTATATGTGTTTTTGAAGGAATATCCTTTATTTGGGAAGAACATTGAGTTTCCTTGAATGTGTATGAAATGAGCTATAGAAATAAACTTGCCTTGCCTTGCCTTCCACCAATGCACCAGTATTATGCTTTGCTACAGTGTCTTGATTGGACATATTGTTTGGCCGCAACAGAATGCCTCATTCTGAAACAGGCTTTGGGATATGTTTGGCTCCCGTTGGAGGCATGTTTGACCACTTACAGGTAAATGTAATCAGTGACTACTTTTTTTCTGCCAGAAAGGTATAAAGAATTCTCCCTCTTAGTTGCCATGAGCTCAAGCGATGAGTGATACACAACAGGTTGTGTGCACATCTACAGTATGTTTCATCTGAATTGAAGATGTTGCTACCTTTCATGTTTCCTGAACAATGTCATGCTCTGTCCTCCCAGGTGATCAGTTTGAATCAATCTGGCCCCACTACTGTGTAGACACACTGTTTGTCTCTACCCACTGACAGACCCAGGCCCACACTGGAACTGCAGAGTTTAACAGTAAGACTCTGCATATACAAGGAGAGAAAATTGAAAGGACTGAACCATACTAATCATACTGAATATTTTTTGGTGAAAAAAAGACTAACGCTTTGCAGTGCATCATCACACAGCAGTAAATCATGATATGTTGGATGGTAGGCAATAATTATTTCTGGATTGTGATATTTATCATATTGTCGTATTGTTGGCAGTAACACAGTAGAGCCCAGCCCACACTCTAATGCTATCAGAGTAATACCACCAACATCCGGCTGCTTCTCTTCGCATCATATATCAAACCTGTAAACACTATACTAAGTTCCACCATTATCCAATGTTTTATTTCTCAATTTTTTCAGTATGATGCTTACACGAATACACATCTGTGCAAGGAACTGTCACATATGGTACCATGAACAAGTGGTTTTCAAAGTGGGGACCGATAATACATTTTTTAACTCATGGGAATGTAGTTTTTAACTCATTTTTGTTTAGTTTGGTGTACATTAATATTGTTCCATGTTTTATTTTGTTTTTCTTTGCTTTGATTTTCCCACCTATAGCCCCACTTGTGACCCCGGGGGTCCCCATAATGATCTAATGCATCTCTGAACATACTGCTATTGTCATTATTCTATATATTCCAATGGGGCACTGAAACACAGAGACTAGGGCTGTGAAAAGGGGTGCACAGAAAAAAATGTGCGGCATGACCAAGGGGGGCCTTGGCTGGAATCTACCGGTATATGGGGGGCCTTGTCATGGTAAAGTTTGGGAACCCCTGCCATGAACTACTGGTATATTGGCATGAACTATGAACTCACAAGTAGTATACTGTGTGTACTGAAATACTGTGCAATACTTTGTAATACAGAGCGTAGAAAAAATATTTTAAGGACACAAGGCTATCTCAAAATTTCATTTCCATCTTTGGCTATAATCTTCTCTCTCTAGATCTACTCTTCTCTAAATTTTGCAATTCAAATACGGCAAAAAACTGTAATTATTCCAATTACCGTTACCACAAGAGATGTGCTATATGAAAGAGGCGTACAGTGAGTAATTAAACTCCAGAGACTGCAATTGGACTGCAAATGAGATGAACCTTCAAGTTCATCTCGGCTGTTTTCCTCTTCTCCCTTTCTGTGACATTGTGCAAAATGTTTCCCACTAAAAATATCCAAAGCCCCCCCAAAAAAAGAAAACTCAATACGGTCATCCGCATCCCTCATTTCATCTTTGCAAGCCCTTGTTCCCCGCCTTGACACACACACACGCACACACAAACACACGCGCATACACACACACACACACACACACACACACACACACACACACACACACACACACACACACACACGTGCATGCTCACAAGAACACACAAAACAGACCCGTCTTGCCAAACACACAAACACACACACACATTGACAGACACACACACACACACACACACACACACACACACACACACACACACACACACACACACACACACACACACACACACACACACACACACACACACACACACACACACACACACACACACACACACACGCACACAGAGACACACACATACACCCTATACCGTACATCCCTTCAAATATCAAACACGAGTTACTGCTCTCTCTCCCCCTCTCGAAAGCAGAGAAGAGAAAAGAGTGGCCGCCGCTGGATTTAGAAATGACGTGCACTAAGACGGACTTAACTCCCGCTCGCTTCTTATTCACCCGGGCTTGGACGCCGGAGATAATGGAAGCCTAAGGGTGTCGAGACGATGCCCTCTCCCGTTATGTCCCTTGATCGCTCTCTAACGCACACGCACACCCTGTGAATCAAGGAATATATATATACACACACACAGTGTGCATGTGCATGTGCGTGTGCACTGTGTGTGTGTGCGTGTGCTTGTGCGTGCACGTGTGTGTGTGTGTGTGTGTGTGTGTGTGTGTGTGTGTGTGTGTGTGTGTGTGTGTGTGTGTGTGTGTGTGTGTGTGTGTGTGTGTGTGTGTGTGTGCGTGTGCGCGTGTGTGTCTGTGTCTGTGTCTGTGTCTGTGTCTGTACTGTATGTGTGTGCATGTGCGTGACAGTCAGAAGTGCTTTCACAGTCTGAAAAGGCAGGGAACCTAGATGAACTCACGAGGCTGTGCAGTGCAGGGACACTGCCTTTCATCCCCAAGTTAATCTCATTGTTATAGGCACTTCACATATACAGAATATAAAATAATGAACGTAACGTAAAAACTAGTGTTGCAACGATACCATTTTTTGGCCCCGATACGATACCCGATACTCGACTGTACAGTTTTGGCCGATACCGATACCATACCGATACAACTCTGTTTGAAATTTATATACAGTATATATGAAGAGCTGCATAGGCTACTACTTGGATGGAACATCATTGCTATCAGACAACATCATTGCTATCAAACAGGCATATTCCCAGGCTGTCTGAAAGAAGCAGTTGTGAAACCCTACTGAAAAAGAACAACCTGGATGCACTGGTACTAAACAACTATAGGCCCATATCCAATTTACCATTCATGGGTAAAATAATAGAGAAAATTGTTTTTAACCAATTAACTGCTTTTCTAATGTCTAATAGCTATTTTGATAAGTTTCAATCAGGTTTCCGTGCCTACCACAGCACTGAAACAGCTCTTATTAAAGTTATGAATGACATAAGATTGAATTCTGATGCTGGCAAATCATCCGTCTTGGTACTTCTTGATTTGAGTGCTGCTTTCGATACAGTTAATCATTCTATACTACTACATAGACTGGAACACTGGGTTGGCTTTACGGGCATAGTGATCGACTGGTTAAAATCGTACTTACAACAAAGAAGTTTTTTTGTCGCCATTGGAAGACATACTTCATCACCAATGTCTCTGGATTGTGGGGTCCCCCAGGGCTCCATTCTGGGACCACTACTGTTCAGTCTGTATATGTTGCCACTGGGACACATTATCGAGAATAACTCCATAAATTACCATAGCTATGCGGATGATACCCAGCTCTACTTATCTATGTCCCCAAATGACTATACCCCCCTTGAATCACTCTATCATTGCATGGACCAAATTAACAAATGGATGTCTCACAATTTCCTCCAGCTGAACACAGATAAAACTGAAGTAATTATATTTGGGAAAAGAGAGGAGAGACAAAAGATTGCTACTATCCTTGAAACGAAGGGACTGAAAGCAAGGGAAACAGTTAAAAATCTTGGGGTCCTCATTGACAGTGACCTAAACTTCAACAGTCACATGAAAGCTATTACTAAGTCTGCATTTTATCACATAAAAAATGTCTCTAAATTTAGGGGCCTGATGTCTAAACATGATCTGGAGAAGCTAATACATGCCTTTATTTCTAGTAAAGTTGATTACTGTAACAGTCTTTTTACTGGCCTCCCCAATAAAACCATTAAACAGCTTCAACTTGTACAAAACGCAGCTGCAAGGGTTCTTACAAAGACAAGGAAGTTCGACCACATTACTCCAATTTTAAGATCGCTGCATTGGCTCCCAGTAAGCTACAGAATTGATTTTAAGGCTATGCTACTTGTGTTTAAATCACTAAATGGAATGGGACCCACATATCTACTGGATATGTTTCAGCTGTATGCACCAACTAGGTCACTAAGGTCAACGGAGAAGAATTTGCTGGTGATTCCAAAAGTCAAAACAAAGTGTGGAGAGGCAGCCTTTAGCTTCTATGCTTCAAAGCTTTGGAACCAGCTTCCAGATGACATAAA
>NC_085862.1:43605399-43630399 GCF_034702125.1 Engraulis encrasicolus | reverse complement strand
ATCCTCCTCCATGACTGAGGTACCCTGAGTATGGTACCGTCCCGCCGCACTACTCCCTAGGGGCGCCATTGAGGGCTGCCGCCTTGCATGGGTGAGGCAAAAATGCATTTTGTTGTGTGCAGTGTGCAGTGTTCACTTGTGTGCTGTGAAGTGCTGTGTCAAAATGACAATGGGAGTTGGAGTTTCCCAATAGTCTTTCGTTTTCGCTTTCACTTAACCAACACATCCCACTGGCTCCACCAGCCACAATACCATAACAGCTTATCAAGTTAAGGTTTATAGTTCCTAATTTGAGAAAATGCAATCGATTCGTAAACACATTCCCACACAGTAGTTGAAAGTGCAACCCATGTGACATCTGGGTGGTCACAGCAAACAAAACCATCTGGCTCGTTCATGTACCAGCGAGATGGAATAATCAGTGTTTAAACAAATCTGTGGATGAACTTGTGAGCAACATGCATGAGTGTGTGTGCATGTTTGTGCCCACAAACGTGCATGTGTGCCTGCGTGTGTCTGCGTGTCTGCATGTGTGCGTGTGTGTGTGCGTGTGCGTGTGCGTGTGTGTGTGTGTGTGTGTGTGTGTGTGAAAATATTGCAAAAACAACAGCTGTTGACAGAGATGAGACAGATGCCACGATGACAAAATCCACTTCCAGTCCGCTGGCGAAGGCTTCAAAGGTCCGTGCTGCCACTCCCAGTTTAACTCAGTTAATCAACTCAGAAACATTGAAACATTGAACATTGAAACATTCATTTGAAATAATCTACTCTAATTATCACTGAATTGTCACTGAATAGGCCAATAGGCCAAGACCTGGAGATTCAATCAGTATATCCAGTCAGGGTACATGAAAATACCCCTTTTTTCAACCCTCCCATAATTTCAGAACCATGACACATACCCTGTACGTGTAAACTAGCCCTCCTAGTATCCTACTGTATAGCAATAGGCTGAAAGCACTCGTCCGATTGGTTATGACACACAGAGCAATCAGTGACAAATTAGTGCAGGCAATTTGAGGTGCACTTTCCAGGTCGATGCTAATTTCACTATAAGTAAGCTTAGGTGAAAAATTGACTTAGCTTTTTGCAGTTTTTCAAAAATACGTGTATAGTGCTGACAGGAAACATCTGGACTCATGATAAAAACCATTAGACCCAGTATATACAACTCAACCTAATATTAATGGACATGAGAGGAGAGGAGATAAAGAGGTACAGTATATTATAAGTGGTATACACAGCAGGGACTCGAAGAATTGGGTACCCATTACCTGGTATATAATGGGGTGGGGGGGGGCCTTTCAGATGACTTGGTACAGGGCCCAACCAAAGCTATCAGCAGCCCTGGAGGTCTACTATGAGGTGTACTATACTTAATACAGAAGGGAGGTCTTATAAGTTCTAATATAAAATGGCTCCATGGACATGGAGGTGAGGCTAGGACACAACCCTGGACGGCCAACTGTGCCACTCTAACTACATGCTCAGGCAGTTTGAACAGCCGCCGGCAGAGCTCAAGGGCCACCTGAATCACCCACTCACCCACACGCGACACGCACTTGAGTCTGGGGCTAATTCCAGCTAGCAGCGCTCACAGACGTCGCACTCAACGAAAGCTGATCTAGGAAGGATCACTCCCAAGTGGCTCACAGCTAGGGCTAATGCAACATGGTTCACTTTCACAGCCGTGCACAGACTTAAAGATAATATCCTTGGCTAATCCAACACAGATCACTGACAACATGCACACGCTTAATGGCTAATAGAAAAGGTTAATTACAACATGGATTAATCACAAACATGTCTAGATTTTGTTTAAGGTGAGTCCACCAATAATCAGTTTTACATTTACAGGCAGGTTTATAAAAAAATAAAATTAGAAACTTTTTTTTCATCACCAGCCAATTTGTCTCGTAGATGTTAAATCTTACTGGCCAAAAATACACTCACTTTTAGTCAAAGTGGCTTGTAATTTTCTTTTGTACCAGCCAAAGTAAATTGTCACCAGTATTTGGCTGACTGGCTGGTGTTAATGTTTACTAGAAAACTCAATTTACTAGCACTGGCCCAAATATGACATCTAGTAGTGTTAGTCTCCAAGACCTGTAGTATGTGTCTTGGCTGAAAGTAACACTGATCGTTTATGGCACTAGCCTGGCCTTGTCATCCGTAGGTCGGGTGTACCGTAGTTCAGGTATTCTAGGAGGAGCTTAAACATGTTCCCAGACAATCAGCAAACAGTGGGGGAACAAGGGAAACCATTCACAAGCATATTATACCAACCTTTTTTTTAATAAAGGCCCGAAAGTCTACACAGACAACTCCTTTAACAACTCCTGTCCTTTTAACCTTCATCAGCAGAGTGAACAGTGTGAAGCATCAAATCCTGAATCACTGACTCTGCTGCCAGAAATACAGCAATTTCACAGCATTCTCATTCATTCAAAAGTTCACATCTGATTGTTCCCACTTTCTGTCAGGAAGACATCTTTCATTTGAAAGACATCTCCATTGTCACCATAATGCTTCCCTTGTTAGGTACCGGTATATGACATTTTCTCATAGTCATTACCTCAAGGGGGGAAAAAAACACACCTCATATCTTTGTTCCTAGCACACACACTGAAGAACCAGAGAATTGACTACTGTAAGCCAAGCGCCACAATACCTCCCAAAGGAAAATGGGTTTTACAGGAGAGGGAAAAAAAAGAATATTGGCAACCCATGTCAAAGCTGGAACGGGAGCGCTTGACGGATAGGTGTAGTGTGGCATAATTAGCTGCTATGAGGGAGCTCAGGCCGACTCCTCGCTGAGCTAACGCACGGTGATGTGTACGCCCACAGTGACAGCTTTGTCACCTTCTCGCGTCTCCAACACGTCGCCTTCCCTCCCCTGAGGCCAGCAGGTGAGCCATCCACGTCAACGTCACCATCACAATCTAGGTCTACTGTATAGTCACTGCTGCTGCTTCTGTAGCTGCCACTATTTCATCCGTTGATATTTTACCACACATGAGCCGTACTCTAGAACAAAGAAGGGGAACCTTTTTCATCTAAGGGCCCATTTCAATTTTGATTAAGTCCACCAAGGGCCGTACTATGAACCCAAACCGGGATTATCCCCTGCACTTTAGGCCTACTATATATTGAGGCCAGCCCCCTTTACAACAAATTTAATTGTATTGCAAATGTAATTTCTAAGACTGCTTTACAAAACATGTCATATTTCACGTGATACGGCATAACATTAAAATTATGTCGGGGGCCGGATAAGGTCTCACGGGCAGTAAAAACAGCCTGTGGGCCATAGGTTCCCCGCCCATGCTCTAGAACAAAAATGTGACCCGTGTGAGATTTTTTGATTTCACTTACAAACTAGGGGACATTTTGGACACATGGGTGATGGCATGGGACGTGTTGAACTTGCCGTTACCCAAGCATTCCAGTGACACCAGTTAGTTGAAAACCTCTTACGTTTGATCAGCTGGTGGCCCAAGAGAAAATTACATTTCGTACAAAAACATTCAAGTAAACTAAACAAGACAAAAATTCTTACGAAGAACAGTATTTTTTTCTCATACAGCAAGCACACTGAATAGCCAACCACCCCTGCTCACAGGAATGATCTATTATCCAGTTGTCCATCAATCAGCAAACCAGCCAGCCAAATCAATCAGACAATCAATCAATCAATGAATGTAAAACTGCATTGGCACATATTTAGCACTAATCTGGCATGACAATGGCTTAGGACTATGAACTGCTACAGCAAATTTAGGTAGCATGTTCGTCACTGAGTTATCTTTGGCAGTCATGGGTAAGCGGTTAGGGTGTCAGACTTGTATCCCAAAGGTTGCCGGTTTGACTCCCAACCCCAGGTTGGTTGTGGAGTAATTACGGTAACCAGTGCTCTCCCCCATCCTCCTCCATGACTGAGGTACCCTGAGTATGGTACCGTCCTGCCGCACTGCTCCCTTGGGGCACCATTGGGGGCTGCAGCTTGCACAGGTGAGGCATGAATGCAAATTCCATGTGTGCGGTGAGCACTATGTGCTGTGTCACAATGGTAATGGGAGAGTTAGAGATTCCCAGTTTTCCCAGGCTTTCACTTTCACAGAATACAGAAACCATTTATCCAAATGCAAATGAGGGCACCCTTTACACTCACCCACCCTTAACCCCCATCCCTCACTCCCACCCGGGTCTAGGGCACCAGTGTAACCAAGGTCATCCTGCACAGTCCACCACTAGGGTCTGGAACTCACCACCTCCTACAGTAGCAACCCTCTGGCATGTGAGCGCAGGTGTGAAACCATTGATCTTAAGGTCCAGGCCGATAGTTCACCGCCATCGTATCTCTATGAGGCCTTGGGAGGGAGGTTCACTTATGTTTCACCACCAAACTCTGTTAGTTGGTATTCAATGTGGCAGACATGACCTTGTGGTTAGGGAGTTGGTCTTTCAATCTGGGACCTCTTCCTAGATGTCCATCCATGGCTTAAATGCTCTTCAGCAAGTGTAATGTAATGACGTGTAATTGATGGCTTAAGGAAAAAAGGAAGACATACCATGTTCCAAACACTATTTTTTAAATCACAGAGAGTACATGGAAGACCTCAAGCCATATCACAGAATTATCACAGAATCTTTGACCACTCTACTGTTTCACGGACCGGTTCTCTTGCATAAAACCAAATGCAGTAGTAGTTGTAGGTAGGCACGTAACACATGCCCTTGCATGACGTGAAACTAAACCCCATTCTGCATCAGGACAACAGAATCATATACAGTATGTCTGTAACCGCTTCAATACAAATAAAGACACTAGCAGGGACTTCTGTGTGCGTGCGTGTGTGCACAAGCGTGTGTGTGTGTGCAAGCGTGTGTGTGTGTGTGTGTGTGTGTGTGTGTGTGTGTGTGTGTGTGTGTGTGTGTGTGTGTGTGTGTGTGTGTGTGTGTGTGTGTGTGTGTGTTCCTGCATGTTCGTCATTTGCACAAAGCACTGCAAACTCTCGAGCAGAGGTGACCTGGCCATTAGTCATTTACCTAGGTCATGAAATATTAATGCCACTCGTTCCATAGGCCTCTCACACTCGCCTACTCTACACTACACTTCCTCCACTGAATAAACTCGTGACCATGTATCACTTGCGGCCATCAAAGTAAAAAAAAAAGACTTACTGTCTTGTTTAACTATGCAGGATAATTCTCATGAATGTCGCAGCTCCATTGCTTTAATGAATGTCCAAAGAGGTTCACACAAGCTATTCCATCCACTGTGAAAAATTACCATGACTGTAGCCTTATAATGTCTACCGTTCCCTCAATGGAATGCTGTACTATTCTGCCCTACAATATCAGAACGCAGTATCTTGAAAATGGTCGAAAATGGGTTTAGACCGGAAATTGGCTTTAAAATACCTTCTTTTTCTTGTGTTAAAAAATTTTGGTCCAACTTGGTCCCGTTTCAGAAAAAAACGATCTTACGTCGTACTAGCCAAGAACGCAGTATAATGCGCATTATACTGCACTTCTCCATTGACACCGTGGTTTTGGTGTAGACAGTAATACCACAACAGAACGCAGCATAATGATTTTTCAGCTAAAAAGTAATGAGAATGTTGTTTTTTTTGCTTTTTTCTTGTGTGCATAAATTTCCACCATAAAAAAGTATTATATGGAAGTGTCATCACCACTTTACCTCCAACACAGTTGCGTGGCCAGAAAGGAAACTTTAAAGCCTTTTTTCTCAGTTTGCCATTTTGAATTATACTGCGTTCTGAAATTGTAGGGCAGTATTGTAGTCACTGAAAAAAAATCAAGTAGGGCCTACCTACCATACAGTAGTATTAGAATACTATGACATTCCAGAGAGTCTTTAGTAATAGGCTAGACATAACAATGATTTGGTCATTGTATTGATTTGGTAACACCAAATGTATAACAGGGCCATGTCTTAACAGTTTACCCTAATTTGCTTGCTTATTACGAATAATTTAGGATGCAGTGTTTCACTCATTGCACCGCACAGCAACTGGGACTGTGATGAAAACTAGGCTTCAGTTCAGGGTGTTTTACTTCCTGTGTGCGGTGACTTCTAAGGAACAGCAGAAGGACCAATTATAGCCAGGCCCCATTTGTTAACCTCCTTCAGTCAGGCGAAATATGGACACACACCAGGGTGGCTAATGAGCAAGCTCACACCATCAGCACAGATGTCGTGCAGGCTTCCACACACAACACCTAAAAAAACCCTCTAACAACATAGAGTAGGATGTCTGGACCCAGACAGCAGTGCAGAACAATGAGATTTAGCTGGCAATAAGGCATTAATATGTTGATTGCAGGCCTACTGCTGTGTCATTCCAGATGTATTTTTCTGGCATGTTGTCCCTCACAAAAGTAGATAGTTTGCAGATTCATTCAGAATCTTTTCAAAGTAAAAACAATATGCACTGATGTGCAAATCAATCCTACCTCCGACCCCCAAGTCAACAAAAGATATAAGCTTATTGAGATGCACCATGACAAGCAAGCTGTTTTCATATTGGAAAGCTTAGCGAGGTAAATATTCTAAACAAACAAGTAATTGCCTTTGAGGCATTGCAAACTTTTCTGGGGATGCTTCCTAACAATATAGCAAAAAACATTGAAAAATAATGGCACCTCTAAAAATGCAATAGCTATCCAATGACAGCACATAAGCAAACCATGTAAGCGCCTAAGCTGCTGCTACCTGTTTAATTAATGGCAGGAGGGTAAATAACTCGTTTCCCGAGAACTGTATTGATTTGTATTGGGTGGTGACAGTGTTTGGATGTCATAAGAGGCAAAAGGACCGTCGATAGCATCGCCCACTGACAACCGGAGCAAGTACCTACCGTGCGTCTTAACTGGATGGCAAAACTAGTGCGTAAAGATACAACCCACTGGTAGGTTATATGTAATTTATGGTATGTAGCTCGCGAAATCACAAATCTATCAGTGAATCTTTTTTTTAAAAAAAAGACAGGAATTGTTGTCGGCAGTGAGTAATAGCCTGTTTCTATAGGCTACCGTTTGTGGAAATACACTGTGGCCATATGAATATTGAAATATGCTCTGTTATCAATATAATGTTACCGTTATGTTAAGTTATGGTAAGAGTAGGGGAGGGGGGGAAAGCTGGACGCATTCAGTGAGCACAACAGTGAAAAGCATCTGATTTCATCAGACATGCCCCTGCTTATCTCGCACTATCTCTATGCCAGGTTAACCATCACCATCACTGTTGCCTGTGTAGGCAGTTATCGCAATGCAGAGGACCGTGCCTTCTATATCTCAATTAAGTAAATGCAATGCGATCTGAAGGCAGTCTCTCTTTGAGTAATAGGCTACAGAATTAAAACGGGATATATTCTCCGTTAGTCGTCGCAAAAGGGATCGCTGCTATTCAGAGCAAATCAATGCACAAACCAGCCAAGTAGGTACTCACATGGAATCGCTGAATAATTGTCCATCTGGGAAGACCGTTCAAACGAAATAACTCAATTCGGTTGTAAATCCAAAAGTGGGCCGCCGGTTCTGAAGGCGCGGGGTAAAAAGCCAAGAGGATTCAAGGAGCATCACACTATGGTGTCTGAGCTTCCGAGAGAAACTGATGCTGCACGAGTCTCCTTCAGAGGAATGTAACATGCCCACATACAGTAGCTCTACAAGCCGCTCGAAAAAAAATATTGATGCGCTAGTCCTCCTTAGCGAAGGGGAAACAAGTTGAGTCGCGGCGAAATGTGATGTCTATATCGCTGGTTTTAGACAGGTTAACCATTCCATGCCGCACCATATTTTTGGAAAGCAAGTTCGATACGAGAGAAGACTTGTCAGAGGGTGGAATCATCATAGACTACAACGCGTAAAAATCCACAATCACACACCAATCCAGTGCAAACAAGGTTCTTGAATTAAGCACTATCCACCAACGTTTGTAAAGCACAGGGACTGTCTTGCCCGACAAGTACACGTCCCTATCACCTTCCTGCGTCGTGAGAGGGCAGGTGTACAGCAATTCGAGTCGATCCCGCTTACGTCTCCCGCGCGGAGGCAGCGCGAGCGTCGATGGCACTGAAATGGTTGCAGTGGGAGGTGGAAGATAGAATGAAGACGGACAGCGAGAGGAGTGGTTTCAGCGGGTGAGTGTGTCTTGTGGAGGAGGAGGGTGAGGGAGCGCTCAAGCTCGCTTGGAGACAGCAAACTGAGGCACTGATGGAGCTTTGGCAATTCTTATCATAGCAGCCTCTCGGACGAAATGCCAACGATATTTCCCAGTGTGGTTGAAAAACAATAGATCAAAGCTGACTGACATAACATTGGATGGGCAACAGGATTCAAACAACCAAAGTCTTGTAGCCTATGTCCTGCGCACCAGGTGAGGACACCTTTTAAACGGCAGGGATGTCACCAGGCGAGCACGGAGGGTGATGCAGAATGATGCAACGGCGACGAATCTCGGCACAACGGGCGGTCAGTTCCATTTACGAGATGTAGTAGGCTGCATATCCCACTTAAAGTTAGAGCACTGTGTTTTTTAAGGGGAACATGGGAGTGTTTCGGGTTGACTGATCTATTGCAGAATAGTTTCGTCACTCTTATAGGGCTGACTCTTAAAGCAGCAGGGTATTTGAACGGCCACTGAAAACAGCCAAATCTAAAACTAAACCAAAATCAAACAAAGATGTGCAAATCCACTCCAAGGTAATATAGGCTATTTCTTCCATTTAAAGGCGAATGAAGAAAATAAAGGCAAAGTAAGATTCATCACACACCCTATCATATAGGCCTAGATATCATACACCTTTCTTGATGTAGGCCTTTTTTATACATCATTTTTATGTCATTTTATCACATAATAGCAAAATGAGACACCTTGATTTGGTCAGTTATTGAAGGACCATGTGTACTTGCAAATGTGTTCTCAGAAATACAAACAACCACAAAAACACCATGAGCCAAAGTGCTGGAAATGTATTCAGTGAATTATTCAAAGTATTCCCAAGCACTCAGTGTGTTCAGTGACATCAGATACGCTTTTATAATGGCCTTAATACAGCAGCCCTTTGCTCCTTTTGAAAAGCGCAATGGTCAGAATATCCTAAAGAATACATTAGTGCATATGTGCATACGTACACGTTATTCACTCCTATTCATAAACAAATAAAGACATATGGACGAAGATAGGCTACATGACTCATACACTACTAGACACACAAATGCAGCTAAGCAAAGAGAAAAGATTTCAGAATATAGGCCTAATGATGCCAATCCAGACATTCGGTTTATGTGCTAATTTTAAGTAGCCTATTCTCCCTCTGATTATTAAAAAGAAAAGTTAAGTCAAACAAAGAACCTAACATCAATATCAACAGTTTCCCAACAACAGTCTCAGGGCTTTGGCTTTGCTCTTGCAGTATGATAGATTGCACGGTGCCCTTCTAATGTGTTTCTAACAAGCCAAGTCAGATTAAATATGCATACAATGACTTTGAACAGATAATGGTGCGGGTCTTGTCAAGTGTAATCACTGGGCATGGTGTTCTAAACACATTTATGCTAATAAGAGCACGGGGCACAGAAGACTATGTCCAGCTGGCAGAGTGCCCAGGCACTGATATTTCCCATGTTAGCCTGACATTTTTATAATATTAGGCTGAATTTACTCCAGAAAAAGGGGAAATGTCTTCAACTGACTGTCATCGTTGATGGCGTAACTTTTTTTTTTTTTACTGTAAGACCCCAAGCCTTAAAAAGCTATCTATGTCTGTCAATCTGTCTGTCTGTCTGTCTATCTGTCTGACCGTCCGTCTGCCTGTCTGTACAATTTTATAGGTCAGAATCAATCTGTATGCCACACCAATCTAAGCATCGTAAAAAAATTTGGCAATATGACCCTACGGTGGCGCAAATGGTAGGGCACTTGTTTGCTATGCGGATGAGCCGGGTTCGATTCCCGGCCCGGTTCCTTTGGCGTCCCTTCCCCATCTCTCTCTCCCCACTCACTTCCTCTCATAACCTTCACTATCCTATCAAATAAAGGATTTTTTTTAAAAATTGTCAATATAATCTCCCATAATCTAATAGGCAGAAGAAACAAACCAGATCTGTAAAGTGCAGCTCCTTCTCTGTTCTCATCCAAGTTCATTTGAACCCCACCTCAATACATGGCCCATTTTATGTCTCACAAACTACTTCCTCTTAAAGGCCACTGTCGCGCATCGTTGCACCAGTGGAGGAAATCTCACTGAAAACTAGAAAGGCATTTTCCTCAAGGCCCTGCTATGCGCAGTTATTTTGTCTTTATGGGAAAAGGGGATTGCAAAAAAATATTAAAATGTCCCAAATCCAGTTCAAGTCTGACTGACAGAGTGTTCCCTAGGGAAACAATGAACTGCATTTTCCATTAAAGAAAAAATGAGAAATTGCAGTTCAATTAGGCTGGGCAGCAAATCACTGAGGTGTATAAAGCACATTCGTGATGAATCAAGTGATACAAAAAACGGGATTTACCCAACGGGAGAATGCAGTATGAGGTTGTTCTTGTCACAAATAAATTGTTTCATTAACTACTGTAATGATACAATGCAGTGTAAACAAAGACACAGCCTCTAAGACACAGCCTGATCCTATTTTGTTTGTTTACATGATAGTACATGTTTCTGAGTAGATTATAAGGCCTACAATGTAAGGCACACATATTACCGTAGCTCAAATCAAAAATACTAGATCACATTAAGCCTTTTAGCTATCTTGATATGAAAGTATTTTACGCATGCACGTGCACGCACACACGTACACACGTACACACACACACACACACACACACACACACACACACACACACACACACACACACACACACACACACACACACACACACACACACACACACACACACACACCAGAAGTGTTTGACTATTATATAGTAGTATGAAACTATGTTACACACAGACACACACAAACACAAACACGCACACACACACACACACACACACACACACACACACACACACACACACACACACACACACACACACAAACACACACACACACAAACACACACCAGAAGTGTTTCACATATCAGAAGTGTTTGACTATTATATAGTAGTATGAAACTATGTTACACACAGACACACACAAACACACACACACACACACACACACACACACACACACACACACACACACACACACACACACACACACACACACACACACACACACACACACACACACACACACACACACACACACACACAAGTACACAAGTACACATACTACTGAATGATTGGACATCAGCTATCTACTGAATCCAAAGCGGCCTCTAAATGCAGCAACATAAACCTCCGATTGGAAATGAGATGCATAGCCTAGTGCTGAGTCCGGTGCTGCGCCTGATAGCAGCAACATAAACCGCCGGGTCGGCCTCATCTCCATGTGACAGCGATGTCTTAGCGGCGGCCATTCCAACGCTAGATCAAATATTGATGTGGATAATAATTATAAATGGCCTGGGTGGTGCTGTGGTGCCGAGCGAGTGAGCGAGCGAGCAAGCGGCGATCTCTCAGAAGCTGGGCCGGGCCTGCCGCAGACGAGCCGCTCAGACGAGCCACTAGTCAGGGCGGCTAATTGAGGAGGACACCGCGGAGCGGAGCAAAGCGCTGGAGAAATGGAGATGCTTGATCGCTCACATGCTCACCCGCATACACACACACAGACACACATGTGAGCATACAGACACTACACACACACAGACACACAAACTGTGGCACACACACAAAGACACTCACTCTCTCTCCCTCTCTCTCTCTGGCATTCACATACACACACAGACACATACACACAAACGCACACGCCACATGCACGCACACACACTCGATGAATGGCACTAAAGTTGCAGTCAGAGACAAGCAGGCTGTATACACTGCATCTACATAGTGCAGGAAAAGAGAGAGAGAGAGAGAGAGAGAGAGAGAGAGAGAGAGAGAGAGAGAGAGAGAGAGAGAGAGGGAGAGGGAGAACGAGAGAGAGACCAATCTCAGCTTGGACATACTGTAGATGTATGTACAGTATGTGGGTGATACACAAATCAATATCAGTTATTGCCACTTATCTGTCTTACATGTAATTGTTCATATTGTCAAAATGCATGTACCCTGTACTCATTTTCTTCTGCCACGTCTGAACATTTAAACCGAATGAACAAACCTGAATTTGAGCAACAGCTTCAATACATAGACTGAACAACTCTAATAATGTAAAATAGTCCACCTGATGCATGTACAATAATGACATCAGAGAAAAAAGCTACTATGAAGAAATAAGTGTAAGAAATTGATTAATTGGAATGCCTAGTATTTCAGTGAAGAATTGAAAGTGCAATTGAAACCAGCAACATAACTAATAATTAATTAATAACTATCTCATAGTATGTAGTATACCTGTGCATTATATTTAGATGTTAGAAACAAGAAGTAGCTTTTCTCTTGCTGCAAGATTCAAACCAGTAGACCTACATGTCAGGTGTAGCAGGTGTCCATTTTGGTCTTCTAAATCCATTTGGTCATCTCATTTGCCCATGGAATTACATTTCACGACTAAAGTGCTTCAGTAAGTAACTACAGACAACAACAACAACAACAGCAGTGGAAAGATATTCTGTTGAAAAGATCAGACCTTTCCACTGGTCTGAAACCCTTTAATCACAACTAATTTGGAAGATTACACAACGTATCAGAGAAATTCACCCGGCTATCCATTAGCCCCCTTCCACCGCTGTCATCCCAAGTTGAAAGGGACTTGGCTTAATGTGCTCTGATGGAAAATGACAGAAACTGAGTATGTGTTTGGACCGCTGTGATTAGTCATGGTCTTTGAAAAACAACACAGCTGTCCCATTTAATTTATTTGCAATAATGAGATGTAATTTCGCCCTTGGGTAAAAGGCCATGTGAGTCACAGAGTGCTGGAGGAGGAACACAGAAGTCCCTTGGGGTGCACGGTCAGGTGAAGTGACCTGATCACAAGCAACACTTAGAGCCCTCAAAGTCTATGAACCATCTGCGTCATGTCACACTAACACATACTGTATGCATGCACACAGAGAAACCTGCCTGCATCCTTCTGACACACTATGTATGAGTTTGAGATGGTGTCTTGTCAGCAAGGGTAATCCAACGCTCTAAACACTGAATCAAATTGCAAAGTTCAAATAAATCTTCTAAATCATTTCAAATTATTTAGAAGTCAAATATGGTCAAAATGATTCACATGGGATAAATGTTAAATATAGACCCCTGGTAATTCGGAATAATTGCGGAGAATGTCTGAGTACTCAGTCCCGTGCGAATGTGCCAAGTCCATAATTTGTGAACGAATAATTCCGCCACAAATGACCAATTGTGTTTTGGTGAAACACAGACGTCTATGAATGGGGATGAACGTGAATGCGCATGTGTGTGTTTTGAGATTTTTTCTTTTCCTGGAGGGAATAATGGTGGATGTTTGCAAAAGTTTGATTGACAGCATTTCAGGGCCAAGTGGTAGTATGCGTGTGCCATGTACATTGAACCAGATAAGCTAAAACAACTCAGAGAAGAACAACAGGAAGTTGTGAAATTATGGTATATCCGGTCATAATGTCTGTAAATTGAGGAAATCACAGACCTATTCTTATCCCGTCCGAATGCGCCAAAAAAAGCACAGAGGTGCAGGGATAACTGCAAATTACCAGTGGTCCACAAGTAATATATATCCCGTGCGAATCGGGATATAGACACTCTTAAAAAAATCTGCATTCAAAAAACTCAGTCTTGGGACTACAATCCCACTCTGAAAACAAATACACAGCAATATTAGTTTTAATAACTTAATGAGCACAGAGAAAAGGGGCATAGTTTAATTGCCGGAAAGCATCCAACTTTATCAAGAATCACAAACTCCTTGAAAGACATTTAAGTGCCATATTATTACTTAGACATAGTATTACGTCATCCAAGAAATGTTGGATTTTATGGTATTTACAAAAATCTACCCTTTAGCAGACGGTATAGAACATCCAAAATAAGACACTGGGGGACTCCGCTGAACTTTGTAGACATAACACTACAGGAGTTGTGTTTAAGAAACTCAGTAAACAGCGAGAAAATCCTTTAGACAGGAAAGAAAAACTCTGCAGATGTGTTTATTTACTTCTGCTTTAGAATGTCTAAAATGTTGTCCTATAGGCTCTGAAGTGGCTTGTCAGCGTTTCTTGTGTGTGTGTGTGTGTGTGTGTGTGTGTGTGTGTGTGTGTGTGTGTGTGTGTGTGTGTGTGTGTGTGTGTGTGTGTGTGTGTGTGTGTGTGTGTGTGTTTGTGCGTGCGTGCGTGCGTGCGTGTGTGCTTGTGTGTGTATAAGCGCGTGTGAATAAATGAAGGTGATTATTTTCCACTGGACCTTGTCTCAGCACTTTCCCCCTGCGTTCTCACCTTGGGGAGGGAGAGAAGTCAATTTGTGGCTACACGATTGTATTGGGAGCCGCCTGGCTCCTTTGAAATCCCCCTGTTAATAAGGAACACCACGCCACGCATAGCTTTCATGACTGCTCTTAAATACAGGGGCCAGAGAGGACGTCATCCACCCCACAGAGGTGTTGTAAGAGGGGAGATAAGTCACCAGGCCCCATATAGAGCTTGAAAGTGACGTCACTTCCCCCGATTTCATGGGACTTCAAGGGCGTTTTTAGCCGAAAATCATAGCATGTAATCAAATGGCGGTAGTAAAATGATATTTCGATCCCCTTCGAGTTGTGCCACGAGCTCCATATATGTTGTTTCTGATATTTTTGTTTCATTTTTCGTACGAACCCCCAAACTTTTTAGAAAGCTGTGTTTCTTCACATCTTTCATGCAAACGGCCTCGGAACAAAACATTGATACGTACTTCTGCATGAATAATCTTTATCTAGCCTCTTAAACAGCATATTTGTAGCCCAGCACATATAATGACTGAGATCAAAAGATATTTACTCGCTACCATGTTGTTAGATGGTCAGCTTAGGTCCCGTGAAATGCGGAACTAAGGGGCGGGACTTTCAAGCTCTATAGTTGGGGGATACAGGGAGTCAGATATACTGTAGTGTTTATAAAAATATGGGTGGGGGGTCCATTGGAGCTGGTTGTACATAGGGCCCTGACCTTGCTGCTTACACCCCTGCCACCACAACAGACCAAGAACAGTCCAGTCAGGGTCTGTTCACTTGTAAATAAGGCCATTAATTCTGATTTAGCCAGACAGCAGTGGCAAGCATAGCCCTGCCCTTGGATTATCAATTAAATCAATTGTAGGCATCCAACAGGGGAAGCAGTGTGTGTGTGTGTGTGTGTGTGTGTGTGTGTGTGTGTGTGTGTGTGTGTGTGTGTGTGTGTGTGTGTGTGTGTGTGTGTGTGTGTGTGTGTGTGTGTGTGTTTGTGTGACAGATGTCATTGTGTGTGACTCAGGTCATCTAAGAGTCAAGAAAGACATGGCATCAACATATCAGCAGCAAATCTAAATAGAAGTAGTTCACTGATAGCATAGCTTGTATACTTTGAACATAGGCCGAAACAGTGAAAGTGAGAAAGTGAACCTGACGAAGCGCAAGGTGAAACGCAGCAAAATTAAGTCCACCAGTGTGCGGTGATCCTTCTTCTTTACTTTGGATTACTGATGACTGCACTTCACCAGCATCTGGAACCTGGCTGTTTGTAGGAGTTTCAGATCTTTGAATAGGCCGAAACAGTGTTTATGTTTTTTTTTACAGCACAAACTAGAAATGCACTCAGAGAGTGCAGACCTCCGCCAAGGAAGCTGTTTGATAGATCATTTGACTATGTTCCACCTTATCTTTTTTTAAGTCTTTCTGCCTGTTTCGCCCTGTCCCGCAATTGGATTTGCGGTCACTAGTGGCGTCTAGATTTCTCGGCTAACAATGGTAAAGAATCCTTTTTAAAAATCCTGGTTCGGGATCATGATCCGGATCACCACCTAAATTTAATCACTTGCTCCTTTGGTAATTTCCAACATCACAAAGTTTCATCCAAATCCATTCATAATTTTTTGAGTTATCCTGCTGACAGACAGACAAACCAACGCAACCGAAAACATAACCTCCTTAGCGGATGTAAATATAAACACAATACCAGCACATTACACACCTGACACAGCCCAGATTAGATCCACATCAGGACCTAATGAGCTACTGAGTGTACCCGTCAAGAGCACATTCTGACTGGGGACTGTGGGAAGCCAAGATGGGAAAGCTTGCTAGCACACATACTACAGAAATACCAGAAAAGTCGTGTGTCGATTCTTCCGCCTCCGAGAGCACCCGTGCGTCATGCATGCACGCCTGTATGCACTCTGGGCAAAACAACATGTGAGATCATGCCGTCATATACAGATGACTGTCGTCATGCATGTTCACACAGTACTGGGGAAAGAATGATTGAGATTCTGTCATCTTGTATGTTTGGCAGAGAAGTGTGGAGCTTCTACCGTCATTGGACGCAGGGCAAGAAATGATCTGAGATCCTGCCATCGTGCATGTGTGCATGACAGGCAAGTAAAATCTTTGAAAATCTGCCATCATGAGGCAGAGAAAAGTGTGCAGATTTTGCCGTCACAAGTCTGGCCAGAGATCATCTGACAGTCTGCTGTCATGCGTGCACACATGACAGTGAAGAAGAAATCTTTGATACTCTGGCATCATATACCATATCTAAACATGCTAGGGCAAAGGAGTGAGCAGATTCCACTGTCAGTCATTGAGTGCAGATGACCCACGATTAGGGGTGTGTATTGGCAAAGGGTTCACGATTCGATGCGCATCACGATACACATGCCACGATGCGATTCTATCACGATGCATTGCGATTCATGTACTACTGTGATGCATTGCGATATTTACTTCAGTAAATGTGTAAAATACAGCTTATTTGTCAGTTGCTGTGTAGCTTTCTTAAGTCAGTTCATTCTATTTAAGCATTCTATCATCTTGGAGAGAGCTTACATCACAACAGAAATATTACCTATTCTCTACTGAACAAAATAACCCGTGGCAAATCGAATTTTATTGTTATCAAATAATCAAATGTCATGAATCGATGCAGTATATTGAGAAAATAAGTATCACGATACCTTGTCATGAATCGATGCATTGTATCGTGAGAGTAAGAATCGCGATGCATCGATATGACGATTATTTTGCACACCCCTACCCACGATCATGTCCTCATTAGCGTTGTGCAATATATTGACTTTATATCGCGATATCAATATTGCTGTCAAATGATATCAAATTTCATAAAATTGCGAGTGCAGAGTAGACTTGCTAAACCAACACTCATGCAGAGCACCACTGTGTGTTTCTCTATGGCTCTCCAGTCAAGCTGCTGAAGAAAGGGAAGATTGTGAAAAAAAGTGACTGAATATTGACTGAAATAATCGTGATATGGTTTTTCCCATAAGTCCTAGTCCTCATCTGCGTGCACATACCAGGAAGAAAAGAAATCCTTAAGATTCTGCCACCATGCGTGCACAAATGCTAGAGGGGAAGTGGCACCACCATTACCACCACCACCACCACCACCATCCAGCTTCTACTGCTGCTGATTACAACTACTGCCAACACGCATGCACAAATGCTGTAGAGTAGTGTCTTCCAACGGGGGCTCTACAGCCCCCCAGGGGGGCGTTTGGGAGCCATAGGGGGGCGTTGAGAACGATACATCTGAAGGGGGCGGTGCTTAGTTGCCATTTGGGGGCATTAGTCCATTTTATTTCTTAATACTAAGGGGGTCGTTTGCAGGCTCATAATGAGGTCAGGAGGGCGTTTGGAGGCTTATGATAAGGTTGGGGGGTGTTTATTCAAAAAAGGTTGAGAACCACTGCTGTAGAGGGAAGTGGCCTGCGTTTGCGTGAGTCAGGTAAGTAGTGACAGGATGCCGACCCCATCTGCCCCTGCCCCTGGCTGCCAGCCTCTGGGTACCATGATGCCCGCCTGGCTGCCAGTCTCTGGGTACCATGATGCCCGCCTGGCTGCCAGTCTCTGGGTACCATGATGCCCGCCTGGCTGCCAGTCTCTGGGTACCATGATGCCCGCCTGGCTGCCAGTCTCTGGGTACCATGATGCCCGCCTGGCTGCCAGCCTCTGGGTACCATGATGCCCGCCTGGCTGCCAGTCTCTGGGTACCATGATGCCCGCCTGGCTGCCAGTCTCTGGGTACCATGATGCCCGCCTGGCTGCCAGTCTCTGGGTACCATGATGCCCGCCTGGATGCCACCACCACCCACCACCCACCACCACCACCCACCACCACCATCCTTCTTCCTGCTGCTGCTGATTACAACTACTTTTAGTCTCTCTTTCTTATGCATTATCTCACACTACTTCTAGATCTATTTCTCTCTCTCTCTCTCTCTCTCTCTCTCTCTCTCTCTCTCTCTCTCTCTTTTAGTTTCTGCCACACACACACACACACACACACACACACACACACACACACACACACACACACACACACACACACACACACACACACACACACACACACACACACACACACATGGTTAAAAAGTCACACACTTTATAAACTGTTCCACACAGAAGAACCCACACAAAAGTAGATACTAGCAAAATGCAGATCCTCATGCTCCCTCCTCCCACACACACACACACATAAGAAAGTGCGCACACACGCACACACACACACACACACACACACACACACACACACACACACACACACACACACACACACACACACACACACACACACACACACACACACACACACACACGCAGAAGCGTGACTTTGTTCAAGAAGCAACGTGTGAAAAGTCATCTGTCTCCACAAAGTGTGAGACAGTGAGACGCCAGCTTTGGTCACAGCTTCAAAAGACGTGTCACCGATGCCACAGCTCACACTGACGTCTGTAAATGATCTATTCTTAAATGTACTGCCATGGACCCAGCTGGGGGAAGGCATCTGCAGAGTTTGGCAACCACATCTATGATCATCAACACTTTGTAGTGCACTGACTGCTCTCATCTATCTACAGTACAACACAAACACATCTTTGTTCAATTATGAAGCTAACAATGAGTGACAGTGCACGACTACCAAGGAATGCTCACAATACATCGTGCAGTGTTACTGTTGTAGTCAAGTTAAATAATGTTGACACTTTAATTGTTGGTCCTACTCTATAAGTGGTGAATTAACCGGTAAAAAACATGGAGTACTATGTTGATGAATAGAGTGTTGTAAAAAAAAAGATTTTTATCCACTCTAATGTGCTCTCTCTCTCTCTCTCTCTCTCTCTCTCTCTCTCTCTCTCTCTCTCTCTCTCTCTCTCTCTCTCTCTCTCTCTCTCTCTCTCTCTCTCTCTCTCTATTTCTGTAACTGTACAGCCTCAGCTTCAGCCTCGACACATTATCCGTACTTGGCTTCCCTCTGGACTCTGGGTTGCTATAGAAACCACTCCCACATCCCAGTTTCAAGCCGAGGGCAACAGAGAGAGAGAGAGAGAGAGAGAGAGAGAGAGAGAGAGAGAGAGAGAGAGATAGAGAGAGAGATGCAAAGAGACTAGAAGAAGGAGAGAGGGGAAATAGGAAATAAGAGGATGGAATGAGAAAAGATGGAAAATGAGAGGGCAAAAGGGGAATGGCAGACACAAAGAATACGATGACAGAAAAAAAGAAGAAAAGAAAGAGATGGGTCAAGAGGAGGAGAGAGAGGGACAGAGAGAGAGAGCGTAGCTATTAAGGAAAATGAGAGCAGGTGCTGGGTTTTAATGGAGCCACAGGACCGGCATGCAGGTGAACCAAATAGCACTGTGGTTGGGGGGCACTGTGGCCGAGGTGATGTGGGGAGAGCTCTCATGTCAACAAAGTAGGGGTCGACCGATACAGGTTTTTTAATGGCCGATGCCATACCGATTTTTTTCCCCGGATTTTTTCGACCCTTGGCCGATACCCGATTTCTCTATATGCCCCCTTCAGCAGGGACACTCTTAAAAACAGCTCTACCGTGGCTCTAACGTTAAGGCACTGGGCTGCTACGCCGGCAAACCGGGTTTAATTCCGGCCCGGGTCATTTGCCAACCTCTCCCTGTCTCTCTCCCCATTCGCTTCCTGTCTACCTCTCCTACTGTCCTGTCCTCAATAAACTCGAAAAAGAAAGAAAAAACACTGTGTTATTTAACTTCACTCACCTCAACCCCTGAGAGAGAAAGTCATAAAGCACGATAGCCTGGGCTACACCTCCTGCATACTTTCTGTGACGTTGCACAAACTTTAGAGATCAAGAGAGTCTGGGGAAGCAGGCTACCTTTTCAGTATTCCCTGAGTTAGAAAGCGTAGGGACCATTGCCGTATGTATACACGTCATTGGTAGGGACACATTGATAGGGGTTCCCGCAAGCTCCAATCAGTGGGATTTCAGTTTCTGTCAATATGCATACATCAGATGTGGTGCGATTGGTTGTAGCATCAACCAGATTTGATCGATGCATGTTAAACCCAGTAAATGATCAATACATGAGATATTGACAAGACTAAGACTATAAGCTTTATTGTCACCAGAGCCAGGCTAAAGCAACATATCTTCTGGACTTATACAGTACCACTTATACCACCATGGCCCACAATGAGGCCCACACACTATTCTAGAAGCACTGGCTGTCTTAAAATCACGTGCCAGTCATGGGTTAATGATTAACAACATACAGTGGTGCTCATATGTTTACATACCCCAGCAGAATATATGCGTTCTTGGCGATTTCTCACAAAATATGAAGGATTACACAAAACCTTTTTTTTCACTCATTGCCAGTGACTGGCTTGAGACATTTATTAGCAATTTTCTGTGCTTACTCCTTCAAAAGCATGTTCACAACCCAAACTACCCAAATGACCCTGTTCAAAAGTTTACATACCCTAGTTTCTGATGCTGAATATGGCCCTGTTTAATATCAGGGACCGCTCTAAATTGTTTGTGGTAGTTGTGGATAAGGCTCTTAACTTGCTCAGATGACAAAACAGCACATTCTTCCTGGCAGAATGGTTGTCTCCAATATTATCTTTGGGTGTCTTGCTGGAACCTCACATCTGAGGTTTCCCCTGAGTGGCTCAATGATGTTGAGATCAGGAGAGTGAGATGGTCACTCAAACACTTCATTTTATTCTCTCTGAAGCTAATGACGGGTTGATTTGGCTTTCTGTGTAGAAATATTGTCATGTTGGCACTGTTGGACTTTCAATTCAGAAGTGCAATATGAGGGGTTTGGTTTTAATCAAGCCATTAGGCAAGTAGATCAAATACAATTTCATCCATCATTACAAGGGAAATTGTTCAGGAGGCATAGGACAACCAAAAAATAACTTCAGGTGAAATATAGGACAACATGAAAAAATGTTGTAAACTGTACAGTAAAGAGGCACTTGAGGAAAGATGGGCTGTTGGGGGTTGCCACGAGAAAGCCATTACTACAAAAATGCAAACATGTTATTTCGCATATGATGCACCAAATTGCATAGTGAGAAGCATCAGAATGCCTGCCAAAGTCATTTGGAAAATTAGATCAATATGGAACTTTTTTCAACCACTATTAATACTACCATTTGGAGAACAGTCAACGGAGCCTATGATGAAAGTTACACCATCCCTTCTGTGAAACATGGTCATGGACCACTGATGTCATGGGGACATTTGAGTTACAAATGCACTATACTTTTGGTCCATACTCACAGAATGATGAATACATTGTCCTGTGAGAAATACTGGAGGAAATTCAACACTCATCAGCCTTGAAACTGCACATGGTCCATTGTTTGGACATGCCAACATGATAATAGTTGGACACAGAAAGTCAAATCAACCCGTCATTAGCTTCAGAAAGAATAAAATGAAGATTTTGAGCGACCATCTCACTCTCCTGTTCTCAACACCATTGAGCCACTCAGGGGAAACCTCAAATGTGAGGTTCCAGCAAGACACTCAAAGACAGTATAGGAAACAACCATTCTGCCAGGACGAATGTGCTGTTTTGTCATCTGAGAAAGTCAAGAGCCTTATCCACAACTACCACAAACAATTTAGAGCGGTCCCTGATGTTAAACAGGGCCATATTCAGCATCAGAAACTAGGGTATGTAAACTTTTGAACAGGGCCATTTGGGTAGTTTGGGGTGTGATCATGCTTTTGAAAGAGTAAACACAGAAGATTGCTAATAAATGTCTTACGCCAGTCACTAGCAATGAGTGAAAAAAAAGGTTTTGTGTAATTCTTCATATTTTGTGAGAAATCGCCAAGAAAGTGTATATTCTGCTGGGGTATGTAAACATATGAGCACCACTGTACATATCTGTTCAGATTAAGGCTTTGCCAGTCCTGAGGAGGCGAGGCTGTAGAGTGCCTCTATCCACAGCTGCTAGCATAATCCCATCCTACATCTTCGCCCAAGAGAGTCTTTGGTAACCAGAGAAGCGAGGGGTGAAGAGAAAAGGGGGGAGGGGGAGCATTCAAGCCCCCATCAGCTAGTAGCGCTTCTCTGAAGAAGGCTAATTAAACTCATTGTCTTTCTGCACAAGCATTTCAAATTGCAAGACGGGTACTTCGAGAAAGACTTCCATAGCATACAATCTCTCAATAGCCTACTGGTGCTTCACTTTTCTCCAGCACACTCAGACATAACACTGCAGTAAGTGTGATCATAAACACTTTCCAGTCAAGTAGGCCAGTGGTTCCCAACCTATGGGTCGGGACCCACCTTATGGGTCGCCAAAGATCCACAGGGGGTCGCGGAGCCCTCTTGATTTTAAGGGGTTTCATTTTAAATATATATAGCCCATGTTGAATAAATGACAAAGCATTCAACTAATAAATGCATAGTAGCAACAAATTGTAAGTGCTACATTAAACATTTAGCCTATATTTGACCAAAGACGAATTGAGGAATAAAATAACTAAAATGAGTTTTGGCAGGAAACAGAGGGCATCTTGTGACGCTGTCTCGTGCAGACGATCGCGTGGTTGGGTCACCAAAGCTTACAATAGTAAAAATATGGGTCCCTGAAGAAAAAGGTTGGGAACCACTTCAGTAGCAGACGGATATGTTTAGATGTAGGTCTATGTAAGGCACAGAAGTAGTTACATTGTAAGTATATAAAACGTACCTATTAGGTGTAATAAAGTGTGTAGCAGTATGCATGAGGGACAGTAAATTATCCATCTAATCATATCCACATATAACCATGATGTAACCATATATCCATGATCCTGCATAGTGAAGTGATATTGAGTGCTTACGTACGTATATGCACTTCAGTATCCATAATATGATTGGATATTACATGAGAATCCCAACTTTGTGTTCCAACAGCTTTTACCAACTTCAATAACCCAGATAAAGCGCAGATTCATGATGAGAAATTGGGATATGCTAGGGCAGTGGTCTGCAACCAGCGGACCGCGGTCCGGATCCGGACCCAAATGCCATCCCATCCGGACCCAGAATAAATTGTTCAAACGTTTTTATTTATGACGGGAGAATTGTTTTTTAAGCAGGAGCGGTTTTCCCCTATTTGACACAACCGTACTTTTATTTTGACGGACCGTTCACAGTGCGTGCTGTTACTGTGACACACGTCAGTCATTTTAACCAATCAAGTCTTAGATCAACATCTGGCACCACCTCGTACTTGCAAAACTGCTGATCCCGACCAGCAGCGCACTGCTGAAGACGTGCCTATCGAGCAGAGAAATTACACGTAAGGATCTTCTCTCAAATGAAAGTAAGCAGCGGCATCGCTGGGAACCAAGAGTTGGTTGCTGAGTAAACAGAAAGTAATGCGTGCCAGTCTGTCAGACAAACACTTCCAAACCAGTTCACCTTGTATGCTCCGAAAACAATGCATTTATATTGCGCTCTTATGAAGAAAATCTTCGTGTGTAAATTGACTGACACTAACTGGATGAATGAAAATCTCCGCCAGCAAACACATGTTTCTTAAACCGTGGGTGGGTTTGGGGCGAGGGGCAATACAGTATTTTCGTAGATAGGATAGTTGGGAATGCAAACTAGCTCTCGACGGGTATGCGTTTCACTCAGCTTCGTGAGCTGCACTGAAAATTCCGAAATCAACAGACGCGAAATTATCTGCGTCCCTTTCCCCTTGTGTATGACTCCTCAAGAGAAATGAAAAGCACAGCAGGTTTACATAACAGTAGAACCTCTCTGTGAAAAGGCTGAGCCTACAACAGTAACAACAGTAGCTAGCTATTATAGTTAATAAACACATCCCCATGCCTTTGGCCACTTCAACTTCAGCTACTGTACTGCTGTACAGCTACTGTAGGCCTAATCGCTGCTGTGGTTGACGTCCCCTTTTTTCTTCTTTTTTTAAAAAACAAAACCTGCGGAGCTGGAGAGCAGAAGTTCTGGCCAGAGGCGCTTTCACCCTGAAGTAGGCTAGCTGTCTGTAGGCTACCATAGTTTGGCTTGATGTCTATTGCCTACTAAAACTTTTAGGGGGAATTGAAAATATAGAAGAGATACAGAAATATCAAAAGTTGTTCCATGTTGCCCACCCTATAATGAAATTACTTCAACACCACTAACTCATCATTAATCCCTGCATTAATGCTTCTCAGCTGTTTATGTCCTTTTTTGCTTTGGATGAAATCTTGAAAGTCTTGCAATGTGAGCCAGACACAGAAGGAGCACTGTGGACCTACAATGCAGCAGCCTTGTGTGATGATGAGGTAACCTGCTGCATATTGAAACAAAACAGGAGATTTACTCTGTGTGTGTGTGTGTGTGTGTGTGTGTGTGTGTGTGTGTGTGTGTGTGTGTGTGTGTGTGTGTGTGTGTGTGTGTGTGTGTGTGTGTGTGTGTGTGTGTGTGTGTGTGTGTGTGTGTGTGTGTTAGTGTGTGGGTGTGTG
>NC_085862.1:43592899-43600399 GCF_034702125.1 Engraulis encrasicolus | reverse complement strand
AGGATTGAATGCAAATGGAAAATAATGCAGTGATCAAAATGCAGGCAAATTATTTTCACTTCATACAGACAGCATGAAGATTGGCTCTAACTGCCATTATTCAAATGTCATCAATGATGCCGCGCCTCACTTCACAAGGTCACAATTACCAGGAAAGGATGAGAGGAAGGAGTTTGACTTGCATCCAATGACTGGCACACTGCCTATATCTTTCTACCCTTCCACACAGTGACAGGAAACACACATTGATATCCTGCATACAATAGCATAGTAATGAACAAAGAAAAATCGGCCAAAAAGTCATCAAAATACACTGTTTAGCATCTTAGATGACAAATCAAATGCTGAATGCCTGGCGATAAAAACAAATACTGTTACCTTGAGCTTCGCGGTGTAAAAAGTCAACGTAATCAAATTAATTTAGTGGGCCTACACATTACACTGTCCCTTTGTGGGACAAACTATGGAATAATGACATCATTAAAAGCAGATGCTAAAGAGGAGAAAAACGGCATAAATGGCTAAAGAGTCAGAAACAGCACAATCACCCTCTTACCAACACATGGTAAAAGGCCTTTGTTGCCCCTCAATTTGGCAGCTCAGTTCCGTTTAGATAGAGTATGCAAAGCCATGATCATAAACCTTAACCCCAAAAAGGCAACCCATTTTTTCCCCTAGTTTATTCTTGGCCTTTCAGAGGAATTTCAGACCCACGCTGTCTGCATGGACAGGGGCATGGGTGAACTTGTCAGATTTTATTTGCCTCGAATACAAGTCTCCAAATGTGGCATGGTACAGGAAAACTATCCAACCCCCCATCCCTCTCTGCAAGCAAATATTAAAAACTGCAATTGCAATCACAGTGATCCGCTGCTATGCAGTATACTGTATACTGTATCTCTTGGTACAAACATACTTTTGCTTTTCCACTTTACTTTTCAGACTTTTAATTTGAAGTCAGCCACAAAGTCATTTATTTGGCTCTTGAAAACTGAACTGTGCTGTGCCTGAACACAATCCAGAATGCACTCAAAAGCGCCATGAGTCTGTTGTTGAGTTTACATCTCATAAACAGGTGGACAGTAAAGGTGTCCCCCTTCACTCTCTCTCTCTCTCTCTCTCTCTCTCTCTCTCTCTCTCTCTCTCTCTCTCTCTCTCTCTCTCTCTCTCTCTCTCTCTCTCTCTCTCTCTCTCTCTCTCTCTCTCTCTCTCTCTCTCTCTCTCTCACACACACACACACACACACACACACACACACACACACACACACACACACACACAGACACACACACACACACTATGCACATATATAGACACAAACATGTGTACGCACACACGCACAAGCACACAAAAACACACAAAAACACACAAAAACACACAAAAACACACAAAAACACAGACACACACACACACACACACACACACACACACACACACACACACACACACACACACACACACACACACACACACACACACACACACTTTGATCGTGCCCCTGCTGTCCAGAGCCAGGGTGCTAATGAGAACACCTGGCATCATGGCTGAGAGCGAAAGCTGTTCTCATCCTCCACCAACAGCACTACCTCACTCTCACAGGATGCACACACACAACCGCACACACACACACAAACGCGCGCACACATACACGCTCAAATACACGCTCACTCTCTCTCACACACACACACACACATACACACACACACACACACACACACACACACACACATGCACACGCACGCACACACACACGCACGCACACACACATACACACACACGCGCGCGCATACACACACACACGCACACACACACGCACACACACACGCACACACACACACAGAGGACACACTGTAGACAGTAACACACACACACACACACACACACACACACACACACACACACACACACACACACACACACACACACACACACACACACACACACACACACACACACACACACACAGACTCACACTGTAGGCATGCACACACACACACAAAGAAGTCAAAACCGAACAGGAGAGGAGAGGTGCAATATCAGTGAAGGCTTAAAAAATACTGTCTCTACGTCAACACTACTACAGAGACAAAAACCTCTCACTGTGCTTAGTAATACCGGACATTTCTGAAACAGCCTCACAAATGCCACAAATCAAACTGGCAATTCTTAAAAAAAGACAGAATATAGAGCTGTGCTGCCACATTGCTCCGTCCATGTCATTTAGACACAGGCTTTACCAAAAGAAACATGTCACCAATCAGACCATTATGAAGCAAAAAAAGCTCCTTAACCCTGCCCTCCTTTGCAAGATTGTTTGCAACATTTCATTTTGCTTTGTAATGTATAATCATTGTTTTAGAAAGACTAGGAGGTGTGCAAGACGACCCAATGAGCCAATGAGGGCATTAAAATGAGCCAATAAGGGCATTAAAATGAGCCAATAAGGGCATTAAAATGAGCCAATAAGGGCATTAAAATGAGCCAATAAGGGCATTAAAATGAGCCAATAAGGGCATTACAGCGCTCTACTGTCAAACGTCCTGGAAGACAAAACTGGGTGCGTTTCTCGAAAGTGTAGTTGTTAGCCAGTTAGCAACGTCGGTAGTTGCCAATGGGAAATTGCATTGCAAACAACAAAGTAGCTAATGTAGTTAGCAACTATGGTTTTGAGAAATGCACACCTGTGTTGCTCTCATATCTGCATCATGTGCATGCTCCCACTCTGCAGAACCCAACTATCATGTTCCCACCCTCCAGGACAACCACCAGACCCTCTGCCTGCTTCCCTGACGCCACCCTACAGCAGTGTTTCCCAACCAGGGGTACGTGTACCACTAGGGGTACGCAAGCACACTTCAGGGGGTACTTGGAAAAATGAAATTTTAACAAATATTTGGAGCTTAGTTATATTGGGATGGAAAAATCTATATAGAACTTGACTTAGGGGGTACTCATGGCACAATGAAAAGGCTTGGGGGTACACAAGACAAAAAAGGTTGGGAAACATTGCCCTACAGTGAAGAAGCTGCCCACCACCATTTCCCTCCCATCAGGAAAACCACAACCCTTTCCGCAGACCCCCCCCCCCCCCACCTCACTCCAACCCTGTAGCGGAGATGCTTGGCTTGTTCCATCGTAATTGTTGGACCACGGTGTCCAGCTGTCGGCAATCTCTATTGTAAAAGGGGGAGCCCGGGGCGGTCTGACGGAGTTAGTTGACTCCCATCCAGACCGCACTCTCACCCCCTCCCCTCCTCAGCGGGGCCATTACTGAGCTTCCCTGGCCCTCACTGACGACCTCCAGCACCACACGCCTAATGTAGCCAGCTGCTCCTCCTTCCCCCATTCGCTCTCTCTCTCTCTCTCTCTCTCTCTCTCTCTCTCTCTCTCTCTCTCTCTCTCTCTCTCTCTCTCTCTCTCTCTCTCTCTCTCTCTCTCTCTCTCTCTCTCTCTCTCACTCTGACTGCCTCCTCTAACCCACCTCACACGACACCCCATAATACCAAGAACTCCTCATTGGCAATTCCAATGTCAGTGTCACTCTCAGTTCACCATATGTTTTCTTGTATACTGTATATGAACAATAGTGTGTACATGAACATGAACAATCGTGTTTCCCAAGGGATTTTCCTTCTCTCTCTCTCTCTCTCTGTCTCTCTCTCTCTCTCCCTCTCTCTCTCTCTGTCTCTCTCTCTCTCTCTCTCCACTAATCCACCTCACATGACATCCCACAATACCATAGAAGAACTCCTCATTGCCAATTCCAATGTCAGTGTCACACACACAACTAGAAATGCACCCAGAGAGCACAGACTGGAAAGCTGTTTGATAGAACAGCTGCTGACAGACAGGCAGACAGACAAACAGACAAACAAAGAGACAGACAGACAAACCAACATGACCGAAAACATAACCTCATTGGCGGAGAGCAAATAATAAGGGGTAATAAAATCCATATTTCCATCCTCTATAATCTTCTTATTTATCGATGAAGCAATATCATATCTGGGCAAACAGGATGCATGGGGCTGCTTCCAGATTCTATTCCATGTAAAAAAAAAATGAGCAAGGGAAATCATTACAATATTACTCACAATTGCTGCCATGTGGCAGACAGACTGTCACTATGGACTTGCATGCAAGCAACATAGCTAGCACTCACAAACACACTTGTACAGTACATGCATGCACACAGACATACACACACACACACACACACACACACACACACACACACACACACACACACACACACACACACACACACACACACACACACACACACACACACACACACACACACACACACGCATATTCATGTGCATATTCATCGTAAGTGCTCACCTATAACTTGACAGACGAGACGACCTTTGAAGACTCTGTAGCCCCCTTGTGTGCAGGCAAGGCCAGGCCAAGGATCACAGCGTTGCCCTCCGAGGACTTCACAGGCGTGTTGCGAAAGACTTCCAGCTCACCAACCCGTTGCCCTGCCACATCCTCGCTCTCCTATCCATGAAAACCCCTCCTCCTCGGACGTCAAACGAACCAGAGCCCTGTGTCTACTTAGGTGCTCCATGGTGTTGCTGTGGGGACTGGGAGAACGGCGACAGGTTGCAGCTTTGTAAGGTCCAACAGATCCTGTAAGAATAAAAAGGCAGACATTAAAGTGTTTCCTTTTTCACTTCTGTGAAGATTCTCATGAATCCAGATCGTGGTTCAGTTTGTTTGTGAGGGATGGGACGTGGAGTGTTTTGTTCCTCTACATTAGTGTGTCTCAATGGGGGCTCTGTAGCTCCCCAGGGGAGGCCCTAGGAGGGATGAGAGGGGGTCGTGCTTAGTTGCCATTGGGGGGGGCATTAGTCTATTTTATTTTTTAATACTAAGGGGAGCTTTGGCAGGCTTATGATGAGGTCTAAGGGGGGCCGTTGGGAGGCTTATGATGAGGTCCAGGGGGCATTTGTTCAAAAAGGTTGAGAACCACTGCTCTACACACATGTCTACATTGACCAGATCTGATCACGCCCATGGATCAGTAATGAAACATCTTTCAAGTTTCAAGAAAAAGTTCCAGTTGCTTACAACTACACTGTTTGGTTCCCGAGATACAGCTCTTGGTTGCCCCTTTGGACCAGAACTGCAGAAGCCTTTTGAAGGAAGGATGAAACAGTCTCTACGCTCTAAGAGAAGTCTCACTCCTTTAAAACTCAGCTCCTCCCATTAGCACTTCTCACAAAAACACAGACCATTTTCTTGCACATCAGTTGCTGTGCATCGATACCTACTTCTCAGTTTTGGTCCAGGCTTACTATTTATCCATGTGTTGGGAATACATACATTTGGCATTTAATAATGGCATATACTAGTGGTGTGGATTGGCACTGCCCTCACGATCCGATTCGATCACGATTCGGGAGGTAGCGATTCGATTCGATTCGATTCTATGCGATTCGATCCGATCCGATTCAATTCTGTAATGTAATGTAAGCAAATGTTTCATCAGTCATGATGAGGCAATACAAGTAGTCAGATACTGAGCAAGAATTTATTGGCTGTTTTCTGCATCAGTCTGGATCAGTCTGTATCAGTCTTGCAATGCTTTGAAGTGCTTTTATTTAATTTAACATTCATTTGCTCCCGAAATATCCACGTAAGTAATTGAAACTTTAAAAAATTGCCGCATCGATCCTGGAACTTGCCGCATTGAATTGGATCGTCCATGCCCCGCATTGGATTGCATCGCCGAATCGATCATTGTTGACACCACTAGCATATACATTGTGCGATATTATCCTCATTGCATCGTAATTGCTTTATTCAGTTCACTGGTTACTGCTGACTATGAGCTTTGAGTGATGGTGCTCATGATAAAGTGCCTGTTTCACATACATTTTATTTACTTTTTTTAAATGTATTTTACTGTTTGCTGTTTCTTTCCCTTTACCGTATGCGCCACTAGATATTAATATAAATACCTACATTAGATATTTATCCTCAGAAATAAATGTTTTTTTTTGTGATTAACTTTTTATTAGGTTTTTAGTAAACACAAAAACAACCATGACCCAACCATGGCTTAGTCGGCTGGGCACTGAACTGCTACACGGGCAACGAACCGGGTTCGATTCCCGACCCGGGTCATTTCTCGATCCTCCCCCGTCTCTCTGTCCCATTCATTTCCTGTCCCTCTCTTCACTGTCCTATCTAAATAAAGTTGACCCCTCCCCAAAAATGATAAAGATAACATAACATTTTGAGCACAATTCTGTTGTACATAAAATGGACATAAAATGCACTGTGGGTAAGCAATGATTGGTGTAGACAACAGTGGGTGTGTGTGTGTGCGTGTGTGCATGTGTGTGTGCGTGTCTGTGTCCGCATGTGCATATGTGGGTGCAAATGAATGCATAAGACCCTCTAGCAAAAGACAGAGTATGCTATTGCGTTTGTGTCTGCAATGCATGAGTGTGTACTGCACATATATGTGTGTGTATGAAAGGGGGGAAAGGTAGAGAGAAAGAGAGAGAGAGTGAGAAAGAGAGAGAGAGAGAGAGAGAGAGAGAGAGAGAGAGAGAGAGAGAGAGAGAGAGAGAGAGAGAGAGAGAGAGGGAGAAAAAGAGAATGAACAAGAGAAATAGTGAGTGTGCATGCAAATATTTGTGCGTGCGTGCGTGCATGTGTGCATGCCTGCGTGCGTGTCTCCCCTCTGACTGAGCTGCTGGGTCAGGACTATAACTCATCAGAGAGAAGAGAAGAGAAGAGGGAGCTGCTGGAGGAAAGTAGAGCAGAGAGTGGCTCTCTACCACAGAGCCAGATCCCACACAGCATAGCACAGCATTGGGGGCCTTAGCTAGCACAGCTCCAGCCTCTCAGCCTCTCTAAGAACAAAGTGAGTCAACCTCAGCTCTTTCCACTGCCACAGAGAGTGATGGAGAGTGATGGAAAGTGATGGAGAGCGAGAGAGAGAGAGAGAGAGAGAGAGAGAGAGAGAGAGAGAGAGAGAGAGTGAGAAGAGTAAAAGGAAGCGGAAGGAGAAGTGGAAGGGGAAGGTGAAGGGGAAGGAAGAAATATAGTAGGCCTATGCTAGATGCTTTTTGTCTTCTCTTCTGTTCTCTTCATTTCTCTTCTCTGCTCGGCTCTTCTCTTCTCTTCCCGTCTCGTCTCCTCTCTGTCCAAAGCTGACAGTTGAGATTCCAACTCCAATGAGCCTCAGTCAGCAGAATTTAAGCGGCTTCACTGAGGCAGGGAGCACCCAATGACTCCACAAGAGATAATTAATTCAGCCTTAAAAAGCTGAAAAGACCTGCCACACCTTTGATTAAATCATTTTCAACCACCTTAACAAGCACACAAGCCATCAGCGGTGAGTGATAGGACAACCAATGACAAAGGCCTTGAATGAGCAAACTCACAACCTGTGGCCAGAAATGGTAAAGGATATGTTTTGTACACGAACAAACATGCAAAGTAATAAAATGTCCCAATGAGCAGTTAGTTTTATGT
>NC_085862.1:43565399-43587899 GCF_034702125.1 Engraulis encrasicolus | reverse complement strand
GAGAGAGAGAGAGAGAAAGAGAGAGATAGAGATATACAGCAATAGAGCCCCAAGGATGCACACGGGACAAAAGAGAAGAGGAAAAAAAGGCAACTGAAAAGAAAAGAGATTGAGTGCTCCACGTGAGCGTGATACTGGTACAATATGTGAACGAGTCTCCCCCTCAGGCATCCATGCAGGCACATGTTGCCACTCACAAAACACTCGTGCACTCATGCACCTGCCCGTCTCTCTCTCTCTCTCTCTCTCTCTCTCTCTCTCTCTCTCTCTCTCTCTCTCTCTCTCTCTCTCTCTCTCTCTCTCTCTCTCTCATCCCCTTCTATTTTTAATCCATCCATTCTTCTACACTAGATCTTCACTCATGCTGCTTTCAACCTACATGTAGCCTTCCTTCCTCACTGCTGGGTAAAAATGGCAAATATGCATTGGCTTTCCAGATATAGGTCTGGAGGTGGTGCGAAAGAACACCAGTCGATTAAGGAACACTTTGCAATTGATGTTGATGTTTTTGTCGTCAAATTAAAGATTTGTTTTGTATTAACTGTTTTTGTTGAACATTCACACATCCACAATCCATCCTCTAGACATAACAACAACTGCCAATGCTTTTCCAAGATGGACCTTATCAATTTTATATCAACTCTATATCGGGAAACATTCAGGAAAGCACTATAAAGGGTTTTCTGCACTGTGACTATAACTTGCCACTTTCCCCCCTCCATTCTCCATCATCAATATGTGAAGCACACAGGCTGACTGCAGCCTAAACGCCAGCCTTCATTAATGGCATGGACCGACGTATCGCTCAGGCGCGAAACCCCCAGAATAAAAGAGTAGTTAGACGACACCCTGGGACTTCCAAAGGCATCCCAGCATGCCTCGCGATGGCCTACTTGGTATTTCTGGTGCCTTGATATTTCCTTGGTGGAACAAGCGGAGGCATTTTTACACTGCTTTCTGAGGAAAGAACTATATACAGGGGAGCACAATGCTGCGCTTTCTAGGTGCAGTAAACAACGCATTCATCCCCTACCCCCTGGTAATATCGACCCAATCTCACATCCTGATATTTTCAGCACGATAGGCGATATGCAATAAACACGATGAGTAAATCAACACTACGACTACTGTAGTATGAAGCATGACCTGTTTTCATGTTTGACAGAATTAGACTGATGTAGAACAGCTGTGCACATACAAATGTAGAAATTGTAACATGTGAGGGCACAGCTGAGCGATCCAAACCACCACCGCTGCTGCTGTACAATGAATGGCACAGAGTAAACACTGTAATGTTAATTCAACACTCAGAGTATACAATCAACACTTTGAGTGTTGAATGTAAAATATGCTATATTGAATGAGCACCAAAGCAAAAGGGGTTGCGCTGTAATAGTGGTGGAGCGCTGTAATAGTCATTGAAAAGTTAACTACCATAGGACTACACTACCATGACATAACACAGGGCCTTTAGTAATGCATTATGAGTTATGACTTCATCATTGCCATTTCAGTTAACAGAAAATATATAGCGTGTCTTAACAGGTTAATGAAGTGGTACAGCTGCTGCTTCAAAAATAAAATATTATCAATATCATCACCATTTTATAAATCCATCTAATCTGTAAAAGTGAGCAAACCACAACTCAACAAATACCACATAAACTATTGCAAAATGCCCCCTGGGTATAGCCTTAAACAAACCATCTACTCTACTGTATGTTCCCAATACAAGGTCTTGCTTCATAGAGTGTGCTTCTCATGTACACAACCCCTGGCTAGTTATACTGCAAGTAAATGCAATTTGAAGTAGGAACTTGATCCTTTCTGTCATGTTTCCTTGTTTTTGGCCGCGGCTGCCCAAAACGGTTAGATTCAAAAGCTCAGGGGAGCTCATGTCTCCTGTCCTGAATGGCTGGACAGTTCTGACCTTATTCCAACTGAAAAGAATCCAATGTACGGTACAGTAGTTTTGACCAGATTGAGGCAAAATGGTCCTTGTCGTAAATGTGCCCATTATACAGCTCATTAAATTGCATCACATCCAAACATCCACTCACATCCTAACATCCAAATATGTATGTGTACTTTTCAATTTAAGGTCACTAACACACAATATTTTTTACTGTAATGGTCATCTACAGTACATGACATCCATCTGAGGAAAAGTCTCCAATATAGGGCTGTGTGTGTGTGTGCGTGTGTTTGTGTGAGTGAGTGTGCACGCACACGGGTGTGTGTGTGTGTGTGTGTGTGTGTGTGTGTGTGTGTGTGTGTGTGTGTGTGTGTGTGTGTGTGTGTGTGTGTGTGTGTGTGTGTGTGTGTGTGTGTGTGTGTGTGTGTGTGTGTGTGCATACATCCATGTGTGCGTGTCTGTGTGTGTATGTGTGTTTACGTGCTGCATCAACGACCACAGACAGCACAAAAACATGACAGGCCAGCAGTGGTCACATTAGCAGCTTCCTCAAATGGTGTTATGAGACCACTGGTGGAGGGAATCAGACGCTATTGTGTTGCCTTCTCGGGAGAATACAATAACACTCATTCTCACTCACTCCCTGTCTGACACTCATCCAGGGGCAAGAATAAAGTGTGACACAGGAGGCTGATTACAGACGAGTGTAGGACCCTGATGAGCTACCGTGAGCTACTGTAAACAACACTCTTGCCGAACCAACAGACGGTATAGATTAGTGGAAGGACATAACGACCCTTCTTAGATTACTTGTTGACAACAGGGCTCCGAACCGGTTCAAGGAACGAAAACGAAAACCGAAAACGAACGAAATTTTATGGAATTTTACAAGGAACGGAAACGGAAACGAAAACGAAATGGTCTTCAAGTGTTCCGGAACAAAAACGTTATTCTGAAATCCACAAACCGGTTAATAACGGTTTTTATTTCGTTCTCTATATTTCATATAAGTGCACGATTTTGTTTGAGGAGTAACCATGGCGACGAGCAGTCTTTTAGTTCGGCTACTGACGTGTATGAGGGGAAACATGCATACAGCAACAGCATTTTGCTTCACCTGAGCTCTTGCCGCCGATTGATAAGATATTGAGGAGCATTGGCCAATCAGAGTGCACTGCATTGTATGGAGAAACTTCCTGGGTAAATTTTAGGATGTGCTCCTGAGAGATTTTGATAGGAAACTAGAACTAAACTGTCTCTGTTCTCCTGGCTTTCTCGTAGTGATTGGAAGTTGGCTCTAATAAACCCGCCCTAAAGTTGTTGACCACCAATATCAAATAAGTTTTTGTAAGAGAAATGACACTTTACCCGCGCTGTTCTTCAGTCTCATTCACGGACAGTAGGCCTACAGAGTTTTATATTGACACCATGGAAAGAGAACATGTCTTGAGATCGGCGTTGGGATTCCTACAGGGACAGAGTATTTGGACCTACAGTCTATGATTTGCAAAGGAATTGGATAGGCGATTTGATGAACCTAATTCGCAGAGTGCTCTCGAGAGGCAACTGGTGGGTAAGTCATGTTTAGCTTACTACTTGTAATGGCACCGCCGAGTGCCTCGATGTTCATTGCGGTTATGGCAAATTATGTTGTCGTAAAGTTACTGAAGTCACAAGTGATTTTGTTGTNCGCAGCGTATCCCACTGTCGGTTGTAGAGAAGAGAGGTGAGAGCTGGTGTTTTGTGTGCTGTAATCAAGGACGTCTTATTTATCTGTTGTGGTGGTCAATGCGGGATAAAGTCATTCGTGGCAGATGGACAGACGCTAGCTGACGTTAGCTGGCCCGCTCAATGTTTCGATGGTTTCCTCAGTAGGCTATTGCGCAATATTTCCTGGCTGTCATCACGAATAACAGGTCGCGTGTGACAACAAGCAGGGACAGAGAAAGACAGCGCATTTGTTGTTGTTTAAGTTATTATTCTCTTCTGTCGTGCAGAGGGCTGGGCTGATGGGATGGACTACGTGGAAACTCTTACTATTTTGTGACGCTTCTGTTGGGCTACAAAAGGTCTCCGGTTTTGTGGTGATGGACTTGCACTGGAATGGTTGGTAGCCGATATCTGAGAGCATATCCGGGGTTTCAGACTATGCAACAACCTGTCCCTTCTCTAGAACTAGTGACCCCTTGCATCGTGCACATCTCAAAACAGTTTGGGATTTTTTTGTGGAGCAAACTGTGTTCCCTTTACTTACACGTTTCACTTGCTGCAAACCTAATCATGGCCTATTAAATAGAGCTAGGCAAGAACTGAAATCCATGCCTATCGACACCTCTTATTATGCTGACATTTACCTGCGCTATTCCAGAGATTTTTTTAGGAACTCTCTATGGCTATTTTTTAAACTCTCTCTGGCTATTCTGTAGGCCTATTGTGCCTCCCTAATCAACATCCACCCACCGCTACTGGGCTGGCATAGGCTACTTTTGATAAGAATTATAGGCATCCGGTTAAATCTGCCAGGATGGATAGCCCATCTGAGTGTTTTTGGGTGTGTTATTATTTTTGAGAATAGCTGTGTAAATCAAGGGGAAATAATGAGTACGTCTATTCTAAGATAAAGTCCACGAAAATAGACTTAATATGGCCGTTAAACACTGCAGGAACGTTAAGAACGAACGTTATTTTTCGTTCCGAACCGGTTCAGGAACGATATTTTTGTGGGGGAACGATTGCAGGAACGAAAACGTTAAACTGAAACTTGCCTGAACCGTTCGGAACGGAACGTTTGAAAAATAATTTCGTTTTCAAGCCCTGGTTGACAACCATCTCATCAGACGGGCAGAGGCAGGGAAAATTCGTCAGGGATAAACATTGGGAGTCAAACTGCAAAGGTGAGTCTCCTCTTCAAAATGAATGCGAAATCACTTTCTCAATCTCTCTCTCTCTCTCTCTCTATCTATCTATCTTTCTGTCTCTCTTTCTGTCTCTCTCTTCAAACACTCACTACCTGGACCCTTCTTTAGATGTGCTGTTCACATTCAGAATCCATCATTAGTCATAACATAAGGAGGCTTTCTTGACATCCTCAAAAGTTATTGAACCCATGTGTCTCTGAATGCAGCCGTAAAGGAAGAGAAAACACAACCGCCTTAAGCAACTATAGATCAATGCATTTTAAATAAGCATTACTGGTTCAGACAGGTTTATGCACAAAGACAGGATTCTTTGAAGACAAAGCTTTAACCACGAAGCATGGGGAAGGTAACTGAGGCAAAATGCCAGAGGTATTCATTCAGATTTGAGTGGGAAATATCATATCGTCAGATATGAACATCATGTCACCGACCGTAATGTAATTTAAAACCTTAACAGTAACATTTATGAAACAGTGAATGATTATTCAGGCTACCACATACATCACTGTCTAAAAAATCGAATCCTTCTTGTGTTCCTGAGGACACTGACATCAGTGAACAATAATGCTAATTGCATGTACATGTAACAAATAAAATCAATGATATCTGCAAAGATGTTTTCTTCAACGTCACTTTAACAATAGTGAATACAGCTCAGACGTCACAGTCCATACTTCAATTGTAACGACAATGGCAGGACTCAGCACATCATCCTCACCTCTGCCAATTAGGTTAAGTTTCACCTTTTTCTGGTTGGTTGATTTGTAGGCTAGACTAAGTCAAATTTGTAAAGATGGATTTTTGTCGATGATCCTTAAATAGAGCTACCTTGGAGGAGACCCACTCTCTGAGTTCTCATTGCATTACTTTTGGGCTATTTTAACCCCTTAGCGCGGAGCCTATGTTATAACCTTACTGTCACCAAAATTGTAATGGCTATGTCTTAATCTGTTACCTAAAGCTCTCAGTAATGACATAGCAATGTTGTTATGATGTAGTTGAGTATTTCCCGCAAATAGTGAATAGGCCCACTAGCCAGGCCAGCCAGCCCTCCTACTGACGCAACAGCTTCAGCATTGCTACCAGTCAGGTCAAGAGCAATGCAAGTACTTTCTGAGTTCCCGCAAAATCGGGGACTCGTCCCACTTTGTTGGGAAGCAAACAATCACTAGCAAACCAAGGGAGGCCGTTTGGGAAATGTTGATTGCTATGCTCTTGGTCAGACCAAGTCTCGAAGAGATTTGAAAGTCGACGATAACCAGGCTATAGGCCCGCTGGCGATCCCCTCTCCAGTGAGAGGCTACAGAGGAATAAAAACATGACGGGCAATCAGAACATTATTTTACAAGACGTTACATTCTTAGCTTGAAAAGGCTTCTACACATTTCTCATATTTTATAAGTCTTGTGTACATTTCTGCTAGCACCACTGGTTCAAGGGTGCATACTGAGAGGGAGCATAAAATAAAGGAAAAGCAGCTAGTGCATTCCAAATAACCATGTGGGTATTTCATCTCTGTGTCGACTCGTGCGTGGGAAGTTAAGCCCTATGGTGTTTTTTAAAGTGATGAATTTCCTGCTCCCATGCTTCTTCGTATAATGCAGCTGCCTCCATAAGCGCTGCATGGAGTTGGTACCCATCCAACAAGCCAGCAAGCCAAGCCAGCCTGCCAGCCAACTATAGCATTGACTCATTAAGATCATTGTGGCCGTAGCGTGCGTGAGGGCAAGGCTATTAGTTTACTGGTGTTGCCCAGTGGCGTTGAGTCATGTCCTTTCAAAATGGGAGCTGCTCGTGTGCATAACATCATCAGCACAGCACAGACCCTCCAGGCCCCGGAGTCTAATCATAGGGACACGGTTGAACAGTAGAAATACCAGTGTTATTCTGTAATATAACTCTTGAGGAGTTGAAATTAACTCCATACAGATAACATTTGGTCCCACTGGTGTTAAATTTGCTCTTTGTTCAGTGCAATATTTTCAGAGTTACTTCTACTCAATACAGTATTGTATATAAATATTACTAAGAGCTGTGGATATTTTTACACTGCCCACCTGCAGAATTTTACACTCACTTTTGACTCCACTGTTCGAGTAATTTTACTCTCCACATTGTTGTAAATACTCTCAGGATCTGGATTTATACAACTTTATTCTGAAATATTGAAAGCCCATTTTCTTTACAGTGCACCACTACCAACACCTCCACTGCTGCTGCAGCCAGGAAAGTTGTCAAACAGGCCAGTTGTCCCAGGGTCAGGTAGAGAGGGGGCCCATATTTAGGTCCTCATTACATTGCATGTATTTGGGTGGGGGGGGGCCCTTTCAGAGTACTTTGTCTTGGGCCCAGCCAAAGTTGCCAGTGGCCCTGGCTGCTGCATCTACAGCTATTCCTGCCACTATGGCTGCCTGCTGCCATACAACATGTCACATATTCTCTCACATGCATGAGCAGAGCACTCCTACACAACGCCCTCCACATCTGTCATGCCACACAGCATGTGAGAGCGAGGCATGTGCGCTTTATGCTGTCTACCATAATTATACAGGACACCGATATGACGAGTGATCATCTCATGCAGTATGGAGGATGATGCAGGCTTCGTTCATGGTTCTGTATGTGGATGATGATGTGTGTGTGTACGTATGTATGTCTATCATATCTGTGTGTATGTTTGTTTCTGTGTGGGGGGTGGGGGTGGGGAGAGATGTCACATGTAGTAGTCACATTGTACTGTGGAAGATCTACATGTGCAGGAAAAGCTAAGCCAGTACACCAGTACCTATCTCTACAGTGTATGTATAAACCACCATGGTGTCATGAGAATGTGTTAAAGAGTACATCAATTTTAACTTTCTTCATGTGTATGGTGGTAATAATACATTTGGGTTTTTTTTACAATAAAAGACTAAGGAAATGTTGTTATTCCTTACTAAGGCAACTGTGTAGTAAAATAAATGAGCAAGAGCATGAGTAGGAGAGAAAAAAAGACTATTCTCTCAAAATCCATGGAAAACATCTTCATCACCATCTTCCACCTTCATTTTAGCAAAAACAGTATCAATGGTAGCTAAATAGCACACTTCTTCTGGCCACCGAAATCCTGGCTCAAGGTGTAATTACAGTGTTTCTCTGGGATGTTTTGGGGGCTTCAAAAAGACAGCACTTTGTGTACTGGATAGATAGATCCACTAAAAGAGCAGGGTTTACAAGAAGACTAGAAACCAAAACTTTTTTTTTCTCATACTCTCATGTGATACATCTATTTTCCCCATTAATGAATTATCAGACATTCATATCTGGTGATAGCCTTTCAAGCCTTTCAAGTCCAGTTGCTTACAACTACCCAACTCTTTTGATATCTAATGAGGTGCTTTGGGCTGACATATCACTCTGGGCAGTGTGTGTGTGTGTGTGTGTGTGTGTGTGTGTGTGTGTGTGTGTGTGTGTGTGTGTGTGTGTGTGTGTGTGTGTGTGTGTGTGTGTGTGTGTGTGTGTGTGTGTGTGTGTGTGTGTGTGTGTGTGTGTGTGTGTGTGTGTGTGTGTGTGTGGCATACAAGATTTTGAGGCTTCTTTCGCTGAAATGTTTTCTTTTTTAACGAGTGGGCACAGCTGCAAAGATGCAGCAGCTCTTGTGGGAGTAAGGCCAGCACTGACAGACAGAAACATCAGGAGGCAGGAAACCTGGGAGGGAAGAACCCAGCTGAAGAGGAACCCTGGGGGACAGAAACATTTGGAGACTCCAGAGAGGATGCTGTTACACTTACAGAGATCGGATAGGAACCATGGAGAAGAACCCTGTTGGGAAAGAACCGTGTGAGACAGGAACCTTGGGGGGCTCCGGGGATGGTGCTGCTCCACTGTGGGAGACAGGAACCATTGGGGAAGGAGGAACCCTATAGGAAGAGGAAACACCATGGCTCTAACTTAACACCAACTGGACAAATGCTGGTATAAGTTCAGTTTTGGATGGTGGAAAAGACCAACTTACTAGCCATTTTGACCCACTCTCGTGTTTGGCTAGTAAGATCAGCATCTGCTAGTCATTTTAGCTGGAGATGAAAAACGCTGCCTGCTACAGAAAGGAACCCTGTGAAACAAAAAACACTGAGAGACTCCAAGCATGAGGGTGCTCCACTGTTGGAGAGGGGAAGGAGGAACCCCAGAAGCAAGGGATCCTGGGACAGAGAGGAACCCTGTGAAACAAAAAAACCTTGCTTCACTCCAGGGACAGTGCTGTTCCAATGAAGTGGGACCAAAAACATGGTAGGAAAGGGAACCCTGCGACAGAGAGGAACCCTGTGAGTGAGGCTCCAGGGACGACGCTGCTCCACTGCGATGGCAACTCGGTATATCGGGCGAGCGGAAGGAACACAGAGAGCATGTTTTATTTGTGACTTCACACAGAGAACAGTGAGTGGGCCGGCAACCAGGCATGCTACAAAGGGTTGCCATGGAAACTGCGGGGAGTGCAGTGAAGGAGGGAAGTGCAAGACAGAGGGTGCCAGTTAAGTTCTGTCATATAATCATCATCTGACGTTCGTCGTCGCGCGAACGAAGAAAGAAGACAGAGGAACTTTTGTGAGTGTCTCCACGACATCTAAGAATTTGAGGCATGCACCCAAACATCTCTGCACAATCGCTGCACAAACGGTAGCAGTGAAATCCCTGTTGCTGTAAACTAAATAATGATCACAGGAAACTCAATGTATGTACAGGGTACGTGCTCACACAATTGTAACAATAGTGCGTCACAATCAGTGTGTCTTCTCAATAACCTCAAAGGAAAGGTCAAAAGCTTTGACGGATGTGGACAACTCAGAAAATAATGAGCAGGAGAGGAGCAGAGTGCAGAACAGCCCACACTCCCCCGCAAACTCAGCAGCACGGACCAGGCAATGAGACCACAGCTCCACCTACTGAGCAAAAACAGCTACCAAACAAACTGTACACCTCACGATGGGAGAGAGATTCACTTAGACAGAGAGAGAGTGAGAGAGACAGAGAGAGAGAGAGAGAGAGAGAGAGAGAGAGAGAGAGAGAGAGAGAGAGAGAGAGAGAGAGAGAGAGAGAGAGAGAGATCCATTAGAATAAAACGCAACAAAGGCTTTAGCCCTTAGTAATATGACTATGAAAAAATATGACGATTTAATGTGCTAATTAACTTAACTGACACATTAGTTCAAACACAGTAAGTCGTCTGATACTACAGCCATGACATTAAAGAAATAAACACCTTTGATGATGGTCATAATGAACAAAATATTCTCTCTTGTCAGTTCAAGGCAGGTATCTTTCATGGCTTAGGTAGATGAGTCTATTAGTAATGGTCCATGGTGGCCCTACTGTGGTTCTAACGGCAACGACAACTTATAAAGTACATTTCCTGGATCAAGCATTTTAACCCGAGGCTGTATTTATTGCTAAAGAGGTCGTTCATGAATTTAATACATTAAGCCCTTGCTGTCAAGGCCACATCCATTCATTTAATTTGAGTCACCAGTCACCACCAGCCCTTCTCTGGTAATGACAGGGGATAGGTCCTTATTAATCAGCTCGCAAACTGTATGTTTCATCTATTAAAACAGCACGTCGTCCTCGCTACCAGTTAATCAGTGCGGCAAAACACACCTGCTAGAGGCGAATCATGACTATTAGTACCGCAGCGAGCCACAGTGACTCAGTGAGCAAGGGGATTACTGTATGTCTCAAAGCTCCCATTCTGTGTAAACGTCTAATAAACTTGCAATAACTGTGTGATCTCTTCCAGAGACGTTATATTTTGTGGTTTACGTCACAAAAATGTGGTTCTCAATAGGTTTACAGAAATTTCAGGGCCATGGTGTGCATTACTACGCCCTGGTGTGCTATTAAACTTGGGAGTATTGCTATTAAACTTGGGTGTAGTGTATTAATTCACGTATTGGGTAAGTGCATCTATGCTAATTAATCTGCACAGCTAAGCAGCACATCCCTAACAGTAGCAAATATCTATACCTGTGCATATCTGATACAGTAATGAAGCAGGCACTTTCAATGAAAGCACTCAAAGTACTTTTCAAAACATTTAATGGTGGCACAAAATGATTAAAACTTTTAAATGATGTTAAACTAAGTTGAAGTAATGTTCCATCCCTCTTTTTGATCAGTTTCTACTTTCACTGCAAACCAAATTCACACCTCATCCCGAGGGGTTGCATAAAAGAACATAAAAGACCAGACTTGAAAAGCACTGTCTGATGGCTGCAAAGCCCTATGCTACATCTGTGTGTAAGAACCATAGACCACAAAAAAATAATTTCACACTAGAATGACGAATTGGCACACAGAACGTTTGCCCCAGGAGAGTGCAATAAACTTCATCTCTCACAACAAATTCCCAAACAAATCTTTCAGTGAAATGACGAGGAAAGGTATAAATAGAATACCTATAATAGCCTCATCCGTGGCTTTGTGGGATGACTGATGAAGGAACGAAGCAAATAAAGCAACAGATATCCAAACATCTGACAAAGCAGACAAAGAAAAAGGGAAAAGGGATAATGACACTAAAATAACTGAATGCAGTCCTGGCAGTCACATGGAGAGACTTGATTCTCTCTCCCTCTCACTCTCTCTCTCTAAATTAACACATACCAACCGGCCAAATGCCAGTGAACATGTGGTTTGTCTGGTAGCAAATAAAGCTTACTAGCCACTTTGACCCATTAGTGAGTGTGTGTTTGGTCAGTAAGATAAACATCTCTATCTATCTATCTATCTATCTATCTATCTATCTATCTATCTATCTATCTATCTATCTATCTATCTTGTTCATTGCAATGCCTAGCTCTTTTGAACACCATCCTTAGTAGCACTTCAAGAGGCTCCAGCTCTGCCCTTTCCCATAGGGTTTGGACCAGAACCGGCATGCTTTTCATGTGCTCAGTTGATAGCTCTCACAGCACACACAGCTGGGCCTCTTCCAGGAACCTTGGAACTACACAAAGGCTGTAAACAACTGGAAACTAACTATATATAAGGCTAGCTATATGGATGTGGACTGTGAGACCACGCGTGCATGATGTATTGTTTTCTCTGGGAATATGTTCTTTATCTCTGTCTCTCTCTGTCTCTCTCTCTCGTGTGTGTGTGTGTGTGTGTGTGTGTGTGTGTGTGTGTGTGTGTGTGTGTGTGTGTGTGTGTGTGTGTGTGTGTGTGTGTGTGTGTGTGTGTGTGTGTGTGTGTGTGTGTGTGTGTGTGTGTGTGTGTGAGGCATTTCCATGTTACTGTAAGTGCTTTCAGTGTGCAGCTGAATACACCATTTACCCCATGGACTCCAAAGCACTGAATCCCTCAGCTCCCCAGAGCCAGAATTACATTCATATTACCCATTTGAACATATTTTCTCCTGTCTCTTTTCTCTTACCTACTGTGTCACTAATACTAATGTTAAAAATGGCACAATGAATGATGACAGAAACATCAGAATCAAAGGTAGCAATTTATTTTACAGTCCCCTAGATACCGTGTAACGTCTCTCTGTTACCCTGTTGTTACCCAGAAAATATAGAGTAGTTTCAAAATAATTCTTGAGATGGTATTTACTTGTAATTACAACCTTTTTAGTTTAGTTTAGTTTAGTTTAGTTGTACTATCTACTTGTAGTATACTTAAAATACATTTAGAGTCAATACACTTAAAATGTACTTAAAGCGATTTTTGTGAATATATTTGAAATGTACTTAAAGTAAAGTATGCTTTAGTACATTAAGTGCACTTGTACAAAGTTTGATTTTAGTACAAAAAAGTAAACTTAAAATGTGATTAAGCTCTACTTAATTATATTTCAAGTGTATTTAAGTAAACTATAAGTTGTCCCAAAATAACACAACTTAAGTATGTACTTCTGCAGTATACTATAAAGTACTTTCTCATGACATTGAAATAGATTTCTAATGTACTTAAAATGCACTTATCTGCATGCTAAAGTTCACATTAAACACATTTTAAAGTGACTTGGTTAGTATACTTATAATGTACTTAAAGTTAAATATATTTTTAGTATATTAAGTACACTTGTACAAAGTTTGATTTTAGTACAAAAAAGTCAACTTAAAATGTGATTAAGCTCTACTTAATTATATTTCAAGAGTATTTAAGTATACTATAAGTTGTCCCAAAATAACACAACTTAAGTATGTACTTCTGCAGTATACTATGAAGTACTTTCTCATGACGTTAAAATAGATTTCTAATGTACTTAAAATGCACTTATCCGTATGCTAAAGTACACATTAAACACATTTTAAAGTGACTTGGTTAGTATACTTATAATGTACTTAAAGTTAAATATATTTTTAGTATATAAGTACACTTATACAAAGTTTAATTTTAGTACAAAAAAAGTCAACTTAAAATGTGTTTAAGCTCTACTTAATTATATTTCAAGTACATTTAAGTATACTATAAGTTGTCCCAAAATAACATTCTTTAAATACACACTTTTGAAGTACACTTTAAATACAATAAAACGTACTTATTAAGTATATATTAAGTACACTTTTTTTTTACTTGGGATATGACAAACAGTCTCTAATTAATCTGTAAGTGTATGAATTGAGTCTGACCGTTTTACATATTTTCTTTATATGTTTGTCAAATTTGAGGTTCTCATCCAGCACCAATCCTAAGTACTTTACTTCTGTGACCTGATTGATTGGTTTGTTGCTGATTTCTATATTTAAAGTGGTTGATGTAAGGCGCCTCCCAGAGGAGAAGCACATTGACACAGTTTTATTAACATTTAGTGCCAAACATGACCTATTCAGCCAAAGCGCTACAACCTCCAGTTGGTCATTTAATTCTTGGGAGACTTCAGCAGCTGTTTTTCCATGGACATATAACACTGCATCGTCTGCATACATTTGAAATTCAGCATCTTGACAACAATCTGGGAGGTCATTAATAAACATACTGAACAGAATCGGTCCTAGCACCGATCCTTGCGGAATGCCTGTTATGGTTTCCCGCATTGTCGATTTTGTATTGCTGATAGCAACACATTGTTCACGATTGGAGAGATAAGACTTAAACCATGCCACTGTTTTTTCTGTCATATTGTAATTTTCAAGTTTGGATAGCAATATGCTGTGATTTACGGTATCAAAAGCTTTTTTAAGATCTAAAAATACCGCCCCCACCAGGTTATCTTTATCTATTGACGCTTTAATCTGTTCTATAAGGAAGCAATTTGCACTCTCTGTTGAATATTTGGTTCTAAATCCAAATTGGAGAGGATGTAGATGCTTGTTACCTTCAAGGTGTTCCATAAGCTGGGTGGCAACAGCCTTTTCCAGGATCTTAGACAAAGCAGCCAGGATACTAATTGGCCTGTAGTTGTTAACTTGGTCTGTTGCACCAGATTTAAATATGGGGATTACCTTTGCTTGCTTCCATATATCAGGAAAAGCCCCATTTAGAATAGAAGTATTTATTAAATGGGTTAATGGTTCAGCTATTGTATTGACATTTGATTTAATAAAAGCCATTAGATACCATGTAACTTCTCTCTCTTACCCTGTTATTACCCAGAAAGCACACAGTAATTAGGGGACTGTAAAAGAAAGTGTTACAGAATTGACTACTGATCCAGTCAAGGAAAAAACGATTGTCGAAAACCATGGAGGTAGGTCCTCCATACCTGGCTTCCAGTACAATTTTCACAGCTGATAAACAACTGCAAAGCGCCACACAAAGGTCACGCAAATTACTGATGGTGACTGACTTTGAGACTTAAGAAAACATGCCCCTATTAGAATGGCCGGGATCTCAGAAAGGGTTGAACAAAAAAGGGCCGATTGTCATGTACTAACAAGTCAAGTGTAACGGCCATGAGCATTACAACTGCATTCTGAATTCCCCTTCAACTGCTGTTATTCCCAATCAAAAAGTATGTGTGTCGATACTTCAGGGAATGTTGCCCAGCCACTTACTAATACTTCACCCAAACAAATTGCTCAAATGTTGACTCCTTGGCAACACAAGCGGAGCCAATTAGACAGCTGCCCTCAAGAGTCTGAACACAGACTCACATATACATCAACAAAAAAATCAAATGCATCCTTGAGTGGGCTGACTGCAGTTTTCAACATGGCAAAGTGTGCAGCGGGTGTAATTTCTGACTATTATGATATGCATATTGAGTGGAAGGAGACTAGGAGGAAGTGTGCATCCTCGGAACAAATGTGAATAAATGGGGAAGTGTCTGATCATTACACTTCACTTACATTACACTTCACTCAGCTGACGCTTTCACTTATTCCAAGCGACTTACAACTAATATTTTTCAGGGTATTGGTTACAGTCCCAGTAGCAATTTGAGGTTAGGCACTTCAACCATGGATGGAGAGGTCAGGGGGGATTCGAACTGGCAACTCCTCGATTGAAAGACCAACTCTCTAACCACTAGGCCACGGCTGCCCTACATCCTGCTGGTAATGCGATTATGCAACATGATCACGCTGATGAGATGAGGCTGAGATGGAGACTTGCACCCTACAGTGTCAAACTCCTCACGTCCATCAAAACCCCACTGAGCTGGTGTATACGTAGTGTGTGTCTGTGTGTCTGTGTGTGTGTGTGTGTGTGTGTGTGTGTGTGTGTGTGTGTGTGTGTGTGTGTGTGTGTGTGTGTGTGTGTGTGTGTGTGTGTGTGTGTGTGTGTGGTTGTGTGCGTGCCGTGCGTGCATGCGTGAGTGCATGTGTGAGAGACTCACCCAAAGGTATAACAAATCAACAAAATAAATCCATAAAGTTGCCATGAGCAATGATGTGTGTATGTATTATTAAAATGCATTTATGTATTATCAAAATTATATATTAAAAAAACAATTCACCACAGGAGAAACATAATTTGGCTTAATAGACTAATCACAGCCTGATAACAGGTACGAACACATTTGAAATTAAAAACGGTATTAAAGCTATTATTTCTGATGAATGAGAGCTGCTGAACCCCAAGTAGTTGTGTAATTGTGTGTGTGTGTGTGTGTGTGTGTGTGTGTGTGTGTGTGTGTGTGTGTGTGTGTGTGTGTGTGTGTGTGTGTGTGTGTGTGTGTGTGTGTGTGTGTGTGTGTGTGTGTGTGTGTGTGTGTGAGAGAGGCATTTCCATGTTACTGTAAGTGCTTTCAGTGTGCAGCTGAATACACCATTTACCCCATGGACTCCAAAGCACTGAATCCCTCAGCTCCCCAGAGCCACAATTACAATCATATTATTACCCATTTGAACATATTTTCTCCTGTCTCTTTTCTCCTACCTACTGTGTCACTAATACTAATGTTAAATATGGCACAATGAATGATGACAGAAACATCAGTAGTGCTTTCTTTTACAGTCCCCTAGATACCATGTAACGCCTCTCTGTTACCCTGTTGTTACCCAGAAAATATAGAGTAGTTTCAAAATAATTCTTGAGATGGTATTTACTTGTAATTACAACCTTTTTACCCATTAGATACCAAGACAGCTGCCCTCAAGAGTCTGAACACAGACTCACATATACATCAACAAAAAAATCAAATGCATCCCTGAGTGGGCTGGCTGCAGTTTTCAACATGGCAAAGTGTGTAGCGGATGTAATTTCTGACTATTATATGATATGCATATTGAGTGGAAGGAGACTAGGAGGAAGTGTGCATCCTCGGAACAAATGTGAATAAATGGGGAAGTGTCTGATCATTACACTTCACTGACATTACACTTCACTCAGCTGACGCTTTCACTTATTCCAAGCAACTTACAACTAATATTTTTCAGGGTATTGGTTACAGTCCCAGTAGCAATTTGAGGTTAGGCACTTCAACCATGGATGGAGAGGTCAGGGGGGATTCGAACCGCCAACCCCTAGATTGAAAGACCAACTCTCTAACCACTAGGCCACGGCTGCCCTACATCTGGCTGGTAATGCGATTATGCAACATGATCACGCTGATGAGATGAGGCTGAGCTGGAGACTTGCACCCTACAGTGTCAAACTCCTCACGTCCATCAAAACCCCACTGAGCTGGTGTATACGTAGTGTGTGTGTGTGTGTGTGTGTGTGTGTGTGTGTGTGTGTGTGTGTGTGTGTGTGTGTGTGTGTGTGTGTGGGTGTGGGTGTGGGTGTATTTGTGTGTGGTTGTGTGCATGCCGTGCGTGCATGCGTGAGTGCATGTGTGAGAGACTCACCCAAAGGTATAACAAATCAACAAAATAAATCCATAAAGTTGCCATGAGCAATGATGTGTGTATGTATTATTAAAATGCATTTATGTATTATCAAAATTATATTTAAAAAAAACAATTCACCACAGGAGAAACATAATTTGGCTTAATAGACTAATCACAGCCTGATAAGAGGTACGAACACATTTGAAATTAAAAACCGTATTAAAACTATTATTTCTGATGAATGAGAGCTGCTGAACCCCAAGTAGTTGTGTAATTGTGTGTGTGTGTGTGTGTGTGTGTGTGTGTGTGTGTGTGTGTGTGTGTGTGTGTGTGTGTGTGTGTGTGTGTGTGTGTGTGTGTGTGTGTGTGTGTGTGTGTGTGTGTGTGTGTGTGTGTGTGTGTGTGTGCGTGTGTGTGCCTGTGTGTTCATGGGTATCTGTACCTGTATGTATGTTCGTGTCAGGAGCTACATGCTTCGTGGTGCCGCTACGATATAGTCTCATTTTTCGTAGTTGGCCAACGCGCACTGTCGTCGAGAGTGGGTGAGAGAGAGGGTGAGAGAGAGCGAGTGAGAGAGAGAGACCACCCGAGCAGCGTGCGTGCATTCCGGGAGGGGATCGCTGTCATTGTGTCAGCTTCATGCCATGTCTCCCTTCTTCCAACATTATCCCTAACCTTAACCCTAAACCTAACCCTAACCCTAACCTTAACCCTAAACCTAAACTTAACCCTAAACTTAACCGTAAATCACTTGTTTGAAATGTTACCGTCGTTTCCAGTTCGCCTTCAGTCGCGCTTGATTGTTGACGTCCGTCCGCATTATTCTTACCCCCAGAACCAAACTACCCCAATTGTCAGTTCCCCCTTTCGCCGCCCAACCACGAGAAACGAGGCTATTCATAAAGGCACCACGAGGCTTAAAGTTTATTTTTTTCTGTTTTTCTCGTAAAGACTTCACGAATGGCCCGAGTTACTGTTGGTGACAGTGTGTGTGGAGCTAACGTCATCAGTTGTCGGAGGCGGTGGCGACAACAAGCACGACAAGTTGCCCACTAAGTCATTTCCTGCGTCTCTGGTAATTTCCTGGTGGGTTGACCACTTCAGGAGAAAAAAAAAAACCTCTGATGACTCACACTGCGCAAGACAACAACCCAGTGGACGGAGGCGTTTAAAAAAAAGAGAAAAAAGAAATAACAACAAATTGATCGACATGAGAAGTCCATCACATTGTGTGATTCTGATAATGAACACCGGCTAAAGAGTAATCAATAGCCTGCGCTTAGCACGAGCTATAATCGGCTACACTCCTGCCCCACCACAGAGGTAGTAATAGGTGCACTTACAAACCCGTGAGAGCAATTGATTGCATGGAAATAACGACGTCTGTGAGCTTGTTTGGAAACACAGGTCGAGCTCTGTTCATCTAAGGCAGGGGTTCCCAAACTTTCCCATGACAAGGCCCCCCATATATCAGTAACTACTAACTAATGGAATATTATTAAGCTTGTTTTTGGCTTATTTTGGTGTACCGGTACATTAGTTATTTATCTTGTTTTGCTATACTTTTCCTGGCAATCTGCCACTGCCCCCCCTAGCATCCCCTCGCCACCCCCCACTTTAAAAACCACTGATCTAAAGTTCACAACAATGTTACAGTGTTAGTCAACACTGAGGGAGTAGTACAGACACTGTGAGTGTTAAACTAGTCTCTAGGGTGTTGAAGTAACAGTGCAGAATTTACTGTATGTAGTTATGAACGCAGACGTGACATCCTGTAGGCGTAGTTAGCTGAGTGATTATGCGTGATGAGGGCGCCCTGGTGGTACTGGGCCGGCTAAATGCGGCGTGTTGTTTCGGGAGCACTTAATGAGAGGAAGCGCAATTTGTCATGCAGACAATACATGACACAATGCATACAGAAAATACATCACACATAAACGCATACAACTTAAGAGTACACATACACACAACACACTGACGTAAACACATGCACACCACACGCACAATAGCACAAACACAGACACACGCACGCACGCACGTACACACACACAGAGTGAGGAGAGAAACAGGCACACCAGCACAAACGTGCACGCATGTGCACACTGACACACATGCACGCACGCACACACACACACACACACACACACACAATGTGCTTGCAGAGCTCCAACAGCATGTGCTCATACAGTAAATAGAAAATGGTACGACAGAGAAGCAGAGAAGCAAAGGTGCACAGAGCAGCATGTGAGCAATCGGCACTGAACCTCCAGCCTTGTCCCCCTCACCCCAGTCCCCACCTCCCACACCTTACAGCCCCCTCCTCCACCAGTTCCTATACCTAGCCTCCTCCCACCTCCTCCCACCTTCTCCCATCACCTCCACCTCCCCAGGTGATGATTGTATATCTGCACGCCGGCGCTGTGGAGTCGGTGCGCAGCAAGTGTTGATGCTGCAGCAGGATGGTGGTGGTGGTGGTCATGGCAGCGCAGGCGGGGGGCTCTACTTCATTTCAAGGGGTCTGGAGATTGACTGACACATCACGCCACCGTGTCCTGCTGGGTTCAGGAACTCTGAACGCCGATTTACCCATCAGAGAGCCGGGGACTGCTGCTGGCTTGAAGAATGACACATGACAAACAGCAAAGCTATATCACACGCGGAGGCACACACACACACACACACACTCGCACACTCACGTGTGCACAGTGTACACACAGACACACACACACACACACACATTCCTAGCAGCACAGTAAATCTGTTCAAGGCACAGCTTGGAGTGGTACAAGCAAGAGTGCACTGAGGTTGAACAATTCAGAGTTTAAAAAAGGCTCTAAACAGAAAAAGACCAAATGAACTGAATAGAATGTGATTGAAATAACAAAATAGATTAAAATGAGTATTGTACTACACGTAAACCAATTTGTAAACACAAAGGCCCTGTGAAGATGTCAATACAGGTGTGGATATAACATTTTCAAAGAAACCCCCCAACCATTCGGCCAATGATCTTAGAATCATTGGCATTGACAGAGTTGTCCCCAGTCGCAGATACAGCTGCACCAGCCAGTCTTTGCTGAGATGTGAAGCCAGATGGATTTTCTATTTAAAAACACTGCAACCAAATGGACTTAATGATGATTTTGATTTGACTTGCTATCTATGAATTCCCTGCGATCTTATTAATTATTGCGCCATTGTCTCATGACTACTTTTGATTATTAATTTTTAGATTTATTTTTCTTATTTCATGCATTTTTATTTTATTTTTGTTCGCCCCATATGATAAAAAAATATGACTGGACCATAGCACTAGTCTATCCAGCCTACTATGGGAAGGATGCTGATGACAGGACGTCTCTATCCATACACCCTAACCTATAGGCATTTCAAGCTAGGTTGCAGGCTTACTACCTGTCTTCCGTGTACGTGGCTTTACCTGGCCTATATAAGGGCGTGTCTTTATTTTCAATGTTTGCACTGAGGATGGTCTGAATGCGACCGAAACGTTTGCACTGTTCACTTGGGTAGCACTTTTTTATTTTCGAAACATGCAATAAAAGGACATTATTGCATCGGCTTACATGGTGTGCGAGTTCCCCTTCCTTGATCCCAAAGAAACCCCCCAAAAATAATCTTCTATTATGTTGTTATCAGACCGGCACTGACAAATAATCTTCCATTAAAAGCCTGTAGTTATCTGATTAGGCGTGATGAGTGAACATTAGGTTGTCAACGTATTTCATCTTTTGGATTTCCGTGAAAGCAAGAGGAGATTGGAAAGGTATAGCACAGGTTTGGACTTGGCAATTCATATAGGGGGGAAGTCCAACCAACAACCATAACCAGTTACTCTTTACTGTCCCTATTACATTTGTTAGGTACAGCGTAACAAAGTATGTAACAACATGTAACACTATGTATGCACTGTATTTTAGGGTTGAAGTTAGGGTTAGATTTAGCTATGTATAGCTATGTATAGTTTAAGTGCATAATTACCATACATGTTGACATAAGCCTGTGTAGTTAGTTACACTAAGAAAGCCCATAACCAGTGTATCTGGTGCTACTGCAGAAGTGAAATAGATAAGCTGGTCACATATTTAATAATATCATCATTGCATGCCAGTGATGCCACCTCCGCATCATGCGAGAGTCCATGCATTGTCCATTTGAATCCCCAATCACAGGAATTTCTTTGCTGGCATACTGAAGATTTTTTTCCCATTTTCCACCATCAAGCAAGAAGTGTTGGCATTGCTTTACATCATCCAAACACCAACCACTCCTCAGTAGCATTAATCATTTTGTACTAAACACTAACATAGGAGGTCAGGTCTTTTGTTTTGACTGGTGTTCAATTATTCCTTCATATCTGACAGCTTCGTTGCACTCTGGACTGGAGGTAGGAAAGACAGAAATATGTTTGTTCCTCTGCTCTGTGTTGTAGTAAGTATTTAGCATGCGTAACTGAAGAACTAACTGTCCAGTCCCTTTTAGGTTGTGTTGACTGAATTTCGTCTCAATGGCTTTGCACAACTGGCATGAAGGAAGAGACTTAATTAGGGCAAAGCTGTGCAGTCAATTTATTGGAGCTCTTTGATCAAACTGAGGCACTGGCACACTGCCTGTCATGACACAGAAATCAAATTGACCTCTGGATTTGTTAGCGTGGTACTTGAAAGGAAGTGTCAAGGTTTGGGTAAAAAACATATCCAGCATCTATTAAGAAATGTGTGCAAAATAAGTTCGAACAGCATGTCTGTGAAGAGAGAGAGAGACAGAGAGAGAGAGAGAGAGAGAGAGAGAGAGAGAGAGAGAGAGAGAGAGAGAGAGAGAGAGAGAGGGAGGGAGGGAGGAACTGTGGATCTCAATCTGAATACAAATCTAGGCTGAATTGCCTCTCTTCTCTCTCTCTCTCTCTCTTTCTCTCTCTCTCTCATCTATTCCCACTGCCTCCTGCATGCTTTCTCAAAGGGGCTGTGAAGTGAAGGATGGATGGTGAGCTCGCTGTGATGGTTGGCTTTGCTCCACAAAGTCCTCCTCTCTCTTCTATCTAATGCAGAGCCCAGGGAGAGAGTGAGTGAGTGAGTGTGAGTGTACTACCCGCCTGCCTGGAATTCGCTAAATCTGCCATTGCACTGAAAACACTGCAGCACAACAACGTAGTGTGGGAGGAAACATATCTGTTAATTAACGTCAGTGTGTAGATGGAGGCTAGACTGCCTGAGGCACGGGGGGTGGGAAGGTAGGGGATGGAGGTGATTTCCTGGTTCAATATGGGGGCTTTTAGACATAGTACTTTCATAGACAGTAAAAAGCAATACTTGTGAAAATATAACTCTGAATGAGTTGAAATTAACTCTGTTTAAGATAACACAGGGTCCCACTAAGAAATTGTTTTAACTAGGGCTGGGACTCGATTAAAAAATTTTATCGAATTAATCTATAGGCTTTGGAATTAATTAATCGA
>NC_085862.1:43487899-43562899 GCF_034702125.1 Engraulis encrasicolus | reverse complement strand
GAGAGGAGAGGAGAGGGGATAAGATGGGAGGAGAGGAGAGAAGAAGACAGGAGAGGAGAGATATGAGGAGTGGAGAAAACAGTCAGAGAGGAGGAGGAGAGGGAGGAGTGAAGAGATGAGGACAGAAAAGGAGAGGAGAGGATCTATGTGGAGAGGAGAGGATAGATTGGGATAGGAGAGGAAGATGAAGATGAAGATGAAGAGGGAGAGGAGGATAGACAGAGAGGGCAAGAGCATAGTAGAGTAGAGGAGAGACATGTATGTGCAGAGAGAACAGATGAGGAGAAAGGAGAGAAGAGAACATGAGAGAAGAGTGATAGTATGGAGATAGCATGAAGAGGAAAGCAGGGGAGAAAAAATAATAAAGTAGAATTGAATAGAGAGTGAAGCTAAGAGCTAAGAAGAGGAGAAAAAAGACTGAATAGAAGCACCAAGAAAGAACAGGAGAAAGGTCAAGAGAGGAGCGAAAAAGAATAGACATTCAAGAAGAAGAAGAGCGAAGAGAGGAGGCATGTAGCAGGAACAGCAGCAGCAGCAGCAGCAGTGGAAGCAGTGAGGCGAGTTCTGCAGGCAATGAGAGCCAGGAGATGCCCTCTCCATATTCATGACCATTTAAACACACACACAGCACACATACACACGCACACACAAATACGCACAAACGCGCGCGTGTGCGCACACACACAGCATGAAACACACACACGCACGCACGCACCTGCGCACGCACGTGCGCGCACACACACACACACACCACACACACACACAGGCACAAACATATACGTACACGCACACACACACACATAGACACACACAAAGGCAGCAGAGCAGAGCGCAGCACAGCAGCGCAGAGCAGGGTGAGGATGAGTCAAAGGGCTGACAGCCAAGAGGCAGTGGAATTGGAGCGCTGGGGTTTTCTCCAGCCCTACACCAGCCAACAGCCGCCCGGCTGGTCAGAAGGCCTACTGCACATGACCACAGGTCTCCAAAACAAACACTGAATCTCTCGCTCTACACTGTAAAAACCACTGTGTTAATTCAACACTTAAAGAGTTGATTCAACATCTTCTAGAGAGTGTAGTACTCTCTAATACTGTTTTGAGGCCGGCCAGAGCGGTGCCGGTGCTGGTGTCCGCACCAGTAACGTTCAGCATTACATGTAAAGTGCTTAACGGCAAACCATCCGCGTTCATACTGGGCTATGAACATTTTTACGCATGTGTGTGTTACTAAGATTAACCTGCTGACATCTACGTTGTCTTCACTAGTAGTTACTATTCTGATTTTGAAAGGAATTGTGGTAGTATTCTATTTGTGCAAGAGTCATGTAAACTCTTTATTTGTACGGAATATGACCATGTTCCATGAATATTCCTGTTGCAGAACATTGTTCCATACATGTAAAGGAAATATTATGAAATATTCCTGTTTTTAACTGAATACTCACAATAGTGGAAACCAGACTGCTCTGTGCATGTACAGTAACTGCACCCACCCACTGACTCTCTAGGCCCTCTATGGGTTCCCTGAAATTCATCCCTCAGAGTGCTACCAAGCCAAATCCTTCCAAGATCATTTGAACAACAGGAATGGAGAGTGTCAACGGTGAACAGTGGAAGATGAACTGGTGAACAAATAAAGAGCAAGAATTTAAGATGGATAATTATGCACAGTTTTATGAAGGTTTACGAAAGCACCAAGGCTACTGCAACATTCAGTTTTACAACCGGGGTGAAAGAAAATTGTATGGTAATCTAAGAAACAGCTACCAAGGATCAGTGTGTGTGTGTGTGTGTGTGTGTGTGTGTGTGTGTGTGTGTGTGTGTGTGTGTGTGTGTGTGTGTGTGTGTGTGTGTGTGTGTGTGCGCGTGTTTCTCTCTCTCTCTCTCTCTCTCTCTCTCTCTCTCTCTCTCTCTCTCTCTCTCTCTCTCTCTCTGCCCAACAGAAGCTAAGCTGTGATGCCTTGCCTGGTGCATCCATCTGTGTGGGCGGCTTGCAGGTCTTTTGTGGCTTTTCCACCAATGGCTACATACGTACATAGTCGAGCTGCACACACAACACAACACTGCACACAACAGCCCACCCCCAACAGCACAACCCCATGCCAGCAAGAGGGCAGCTTCCACCGTCAGTGGAGAAGTCCAGAAAAGATGATGAATTCAGTTCCTGAGTGACTCATGTGTCTGCAGTGGCAGTGGAGGTGGGTGGTGGTGATGGTGGTTGTGGTGGTGATGATGGAGGCATTGCGTCCAGTTTTTTGTTTTCTCAGTGGAACGAAGAGCTCAGAGACAGTCACCAGCAGATACACTAGATCCCCCTCCCCTCCCCGGTTGGATAATATGCAAATGATAACGAGCCGATAGAGGCGCTGGAGCCGGCACCAGGTTGTGTGTGTGGGCTGGAGGTTGCCTTGCCTTGCCTGCCTGCCTGCCTGCCTACGTACGGTACGGTACGGTAGGCACCATGGAAACCCAGGCAGATATGTGCAGTTAATTACTCAACCTCGCGCTGACAGACACACAGATACAACAACGGGAGTGAAAAGAAGAAAAACACACACACACACATAGCCAAGGACACATACTCATACACACACACATACCCAGGCACAAATTCTCACACATACTCTCTCTCTCTCTCTCTCTCTCTCTCTCTCTCTCTCTCTCTCTCTCTCTCTCTCTCTCTCTCTCTCTCTCTCACACACACACACACACACACACACACACACACACACACACACACACACACACACACACACACACACACACACACACCAGCCAGCTATTGGGTGCACAGTAACTCCTTCGACTCCATACCACCGAGGCACTAGGCCTATATCTGACGGGAAACACATGTTACTGTCTCATACAAAAGACGCCCCGCCTCATCCATGGAGACAGTGAAAGCCATGTGACACACAAGTGAATCTAATTCAGAACGTCACATTCTAAATAGGCAGTTCTGCTGCAGTTCCAGTCAGCATCGCACAACTCAGCAGCTACAAATTAGCATCATCTGCTGGATATGTCCTGACAGCTAACAGTGTCTGTTGGAACTGACAGCTGCAGAAAATAGGCCTTCTCATAGCATGTCATAGACATGGCTTACAAAGTTGTATAAAGTAGAAGCGCTGTTGCAGATCATTACGAAGGCAGTAACATGATACTACATAGTTGCAGTTATTATAGTAATGTTGTAATTACATGTAACAATACATATACTTCTACTTCATACAAATCTGGCATTGACTATCACTTCAAGTTTGTATTATTCATAAGGCTTTTTAGAGTATTTTACGTCTCTTGAGTAATGTGCCTTGTTCAAGCAGTTGCATGGGGTTGTGCAGGTAGGCCATGGGGAGATAACAAGTGATGACGAGTATATCAGGCCTGGTGTATACTGTATATTTGGGAAACCTCCAGTAGTTAAACAGTTAGTTGGAAATGCTGATTCAATGACAGGTATTCTTAGTCAAGAACTCAGAGAATTCAGAGTCCGAGTAAGTTTATCTGGGAATCACTGATTAAAATGGTCTATTTGCACTTCTATCTTCTCTTCATTTCAATTTTTCACAGCTCAAGCAAGGCTATGCAAGAAGGAAAACTTTGGCTAGAACACAAAAGAACACAATAGCTTTTATTCTCATCGAACCATAGTGCACGACAGACCTTATACATAATTCACAAAACCAAGACCAAGACTCTGTCACGAGGGAAGGAAAAGCACAAAGGAGTGACAGTCTGAAGGACAACTGAGGACATGTTGGACGAGATTCGTGAATGTCCCCAGATTACAATCATCAAACAGGCTGCAAATGAAAAAGTGTGCACCCATCCAAGCAGAGGTCTATGGCAGACACCGGTTACTGTAATTGACATGAACTCCAGTGCCACCAATCACACACAGTGTCACATACAGTACCTGTCTCTCTCGCTCTGTCTCTCTGTCTGTCTGTCTCTCTCCCTCTCTATCTCTCATAGGCACATAAACTGTCTTAGAATGACAGTTTGAACACTCCCATTCACATACACAGAAAGCAATACACACACAGTGTCACATACAGAGCCTATCTCTCTCGCTCTGTCTGTCTGTCTGTCTCACTCTCTCTCTCTCTCCCTCTCTCATAGACACATAAACTCTCACAGAATGACAGCTTGAACACTCCCATACACATAAAAGAAAGCAAAGGACGCAAAGAAAATAACCACTTTTCAACTTTGTCTCTTCAGCTTGTATAATATTATTGAGACGATGTATCAAGTTTGACTTCTAACCCATTAGGCACTCTACTACTCCACAATGGAGATACAGTACATAAGATCTTGTCAGTGAACGGCTTAATGGCTCATTCTACTACAACCCGAAGAGAGACATAAAAGAACTTATCAGTCCTCCTCATGAACCATTTCAACAGCACTAACCATGAATCAGTATGCAAGCTCTAGCATCCGATGGTGTGCTATAATTACTCAATTATATAATAATGTTCTCAGTTTCCTTTTTGCTCATAACCTTCTCTCGCTTTGTCCACACTCCTAATTTCTTACAGTGTTGTGATGATGATGATGATGATGATGATGATGAGAGGAAGAAGGGAAAAAAAGCCATGAAGATTTTCCATGGGACGGCTGAATGTAGGCCAGGGTGACCTAGTTGACAGAGGACCCACTTGCATCTGATTGGCTTCATCAGAGCTATATCCACGGAGCGTGCCCAGTCTGCCTTGAGAGACCGGATATGTCTGGTGCCCACATCTCTGCCACCACACCAACAGTCAGAGGCGATGAGACAACACTCTTCCTAGTCCACATGGAATCTAGAACTCTGCTTTATGGCAAATGGTCCACACGGATTGATGTGCACACAAGTTATGATGTAGTGTAGATCAACAAGATATTGCTGATTGTAGTGCAGATTGTAGATCAACAAGATATTATAGGTGTTTAATCAGGGATAATATAGCCTACAGTAAGTGCTGCATTTTGGTCACAAAACAGTCAATTTATCCCATAGATAATAAAATGTAATGATCATTTAGAATTTCCAATGTTGCGCAGTGTTTCATATTTGTTTTGTTCTGTCTTGCAGTGAATTGAATTGGAGCTTTGGTAGAGTTACAGTTGGAAAGAGCCTGTCCTGTAGTCCCACTGAGGCTTTGCTCTGGTTTTCTTGTTCTGCACATAAGCTTCACATTACTCAGACTTCAAAAAAGGACAAAAAGTCATTTCAACTGCTATGAAAATGAGATCTAAATAGGCATACACCAACTGTTTAATTATCATGACTGTTGTGATTTTCATGCTCTATGTCATGACATTATGTGACTCTCCATCAAACCTAATCTCAGCAGCAGCCAATTATATGAGTCGACAGCGAGCTTATCATGCGACCACCATCGAGGAGCTGTGTAAACGAGGAAAGCGGATCGTTTTGAGTGGCTTAATCGGCTCAAAGTTCTGTTTGCCCGTAGTGTGTGCGTGTACGTATGTCTATGCCTATTGCCTAGCACCTGCCTTAACTCCTTTGACTTCGGCTTAGCTCTGCTCCCAGTCGAGAGCCTCATTCCTCTTCATCAGCATTCTCACAGATCACTCTGTTGAATTGAAACAGTGCAGCAGTCATCTACTATCTATTAATAATGTCTGCGAGGAGGAGGGTTGGCTAGGTTGGCAAAACGATCTCCTCTCTCTCTAGTCACAGGTTGGCCGACAGCAGGTGGTTGTTAATGCCGTTGATGAGCAGACTTCCTGCACTATCCATTTTTCTGTCTACAAAACTCTCCAAAAACCAAAACCCCCTCAGGGACACACCACGCTGTAGTGACATCAGATGCCTCAGTGAAGACAGCTAACAGGCATGTGGTGGATAAAACACTTCTTCTATCCGAACTGTTAAATAGTCACATGGGAGGACAAAATGCTGTTAAGACTATGTAATACTCTCTACTGTGAAGTAACTTAATATTACAAAATTTACCATATGGCCATGATTAATCACCACCTGTAATAACCAGGGCTTGCGAATGCATACTTCTCATCAGTAATCTAGGTAAACTGATAGACGTACGCATCAGGTATTTTCCCTCCATTCAACACCTTTTGATATTAGGTGTAGTTTGAATTACATTGGACATAATTAGAAATTCTATTGTAGAAACACAAGGATTGCACATGTGCATTATCACTATAAATACACTATAATATGCCATTCTAACCCAATTTGAAACAGAAACGCTAATTTAGTAGAACAATCCAACCTCCATGGATGTTATGCTACCATGCAAAAAACTTAGCAACCACAACCCCCCCAAGCTACAGCCTGTAACTCCAAACTGGTGTCCTTCTGCCTCGTATGCACAACACCACCTCAGGCTACTGGCTGTAAAAAAAAATACACACCAGAAGAAAGCAGGAAAGAAAAGAGTCTTGTCTCCCGGACTATTGTTGTGCTGTAGCACTTCTTTGCCTTATTGCCCCTTTGTCTTCATCTGGCAGTGAGACAAGTGGAGTGGGCGACAAAAGACTCATAAAATAAACACATGACAATCTAACAAACCGGCCACATTTACTGCAGTGCAATTGCCTCAGTGCACTGTGAGCTGTGGCAGAGGGGGGGCTTGGAGAAGACAAATAGAGTTTATTCTTTTATTTTTTCACCCTTTGCAAAAAGAAATACCTCAGAGCGGAGGCCAAGCCTATCTGTTGGCCGGGTGAACACTCACTAAATCGGAGTAATTAGGGCAAAGTTGCTGAAATGACACATCTCTTGAAGTGATGACTGCTCTGCTCAGGTTTTGGTACTGCATCCAACCTTGGAAGCCAAAACTGTGGGAAAGTTTCAAGGTGCCAAGGTCCTCTCTGCACTGATAGGGGGGCCAAATGGATTATAATTATGTGTACAATGTTGCTGTTATTACTAGATATACCATAGTTGCTGAGATGATGAATGTTTTAACTGATGCAGTCAGAATCCAATCTACAGTAGGTAGGTAGCCATAAGACTGGGGGAGGTACAAGAGCCAATGTTCTGCACTGACGGGGTGTTCAAATAGACCGGTGGTTCTCAACCTTTTTTGAACAAACGCCCCCCTTGACCTCATCATAAGCCTCCCAACACCCCCTTGGCCTCATCATAAGCCTGACAACGCCCCTCTTAGTATTGAAAAAATAAAATAGAATAATGGCCCAGAATGAGAACTAAGCCTCGCCCCCACTCAGGTGTATCGTTCTCAATTTCCCCCTAGGGCTCCCCAATGCCCCTGGGGGGCTGTAACGCCCCTGTTGAGAAACATTAAAATAGATAATAACTAGCCTATAACATGGTTATTACTATTCATGGATATTAGGGATGGGGATGTCATGCATGAACACCGATGTGCAACCTGGAGTCATTAGTTTATAATCCAGTGCCACATATTCTCAATGGCCTGGTTTTACCTGTCCAATTCAACTAGGCAATCACCTGGTTGAATTGGACAAGTCAAATCAGGTCATCTGGAATATGTGGCACAAGATTTTAGGCCTAATATAACTAATGAATCCAGGTTAAGACAATATTTTTGTGTCATCAATGTTTAACAGTCCTCCTGTATCCTTCCACTTCTGCACTGAGCATAATTGGTAAATTAAACATAAAAGTAGCTAATTAAAAAGAGCAGGTTGATTGTAGTCTATTCCAAGCATGTGCATTGACCACAGCGAGGACTATATCCTTATTCGAAATCACTGTAACTGCATCCTTGGTACAACACATCATTTTGCATACAAACCATTGGACATTTCTCAACAGATGCTTTCACACTCCCACACATAATCTCTATGTGTGGGTTTTTTTTTCATACAACACTAGGTCACCTCATGTGTCTTAGTAGCTTACCCATTCTCAGAATATGATTAGCCTAGCAAACTGTAGATCCTCCATTTCCAAATCTAATCTCATAACAAGTAGACCCACAGCATTTTTGATGAACTTTTATGACTTTTCATTTAGTTGAAGGCAGTCGAATGACTCACAAACTCAAGTGCTTATTAACATACAGTGGAAGAAAAAAAATCTCAAGAGCAATAGACCTGGACCCCCACACCTTGGGCCCACATCAGCTGTTCAAGCAGAATCCACCCACAAGGTAATGATGGCAGTCATAGTGATATATTCAACCATGCACTCAAAATGTCCTGTTCAATCTCAGGCCTTCACAACAGTGCCTACAAAAACTGAAAGTATGTCATTAATATTATCCAAAAGCATGTCCAGTAGACTTCTAAAGTCACTACATTTAATTAATAACTACATTGAAACAAGAGGGAAATCGAGACCCTGTCAATCATTCTTTTGAAGCTTGTTCTCAAATCTGGAATTTGTCCAACGAAGTTGTCCAAGCAATTTGTGAGTGATGTGAGATCATTTTCAATCATGTTCCCCCTGAATAAATGAAAACAGACACGCAAGCAACCTTGGTGTTGTTCTAAAGCAATGCAAAACGAGATGATACAAGGACCGTATTGGTCTACTACTCTCAACATCTGTCACAGTAATAGCACAAGAATGTTGTTGGATTTTACTGGAGAAACCTCAGGCTCTCCTGCAGCAAAAAAACAAAACCTGAAGTTGTTTCATTCTCTGACATACATCTATCAGAATTAATTAATTAATGGTGCTAAGGAAAATAAGGTGCTAAGGAAAATAAGAAGACCCTGCTCGTTTCTGTGAGGAACTGCAGAAAAAGCTTCACGAGAAAATAACCGTGCACAGCGGCACGTTGGATGAGGGTAGGCTAATATACCACAAATGAGACGCAAGCTTACCTGGTGGAGAGAATTCCGTTGAGTCAACCACATGAGTGCAATTTCAAATTTCCTGACAGGCAACAGCCTGTTTTACCTGCAGTATGCACGATGCATCCTCAGATTGATAAAGTAGGCGTAGTTTCACCGCTGCACAATGCAGATGGATAAGCCGCTGGAGAACTGACATGATGTAACGATACTGCACCGCGTGGAGACCACACTGAACAATTTTTACAATTCTGACTGAAAATCGGTTGTACTTACTGCATGGCGCAGGTTCATTTTCAACCCGGGTAGTGCGATGGCAGTACAGTAGATGGTGATTCCAAGGGGGCTTCTGTTGGCAATCCGGTTATTTGGAGGGAAAGACCTCGGGCTCGAGACGCTTCACAGTTCAACACTTTCCCCGTTGTCTTACATGGTCATTTCTTGTTTCATTTCTCCCCTCTGTTTTATCCTCCCTGATAGAGCTATCTTGGAGGGCTGTGCTGCTGCTCCTCAGAATTCAACGTCAATCACAAAGGGCTAACTGGCATGGAGAGGTCCCGCCTCTGCGCGTGGATTGGTTCCGAAGTTATCACATCCAACTTTCAAGGCGCGATTGTACAGGTGTTTTTAGGCTTCAGACTTGGACCCACAATAACATTTCCTGGTGGACAAATTGAACCCTGCATATTATAATACTTTGATCCAAAAGGAGGACATTAATGCATCAATTACGCATTGCGCACATTGGTCCTAACTGTATCTTCCTGCACATCATGGGTGATGTCTTAGCTAGAAAAAGCTCTTAAAGCATAGAAACGTCCTCTTGCTGAGCACACACGAGGCTGCTCACTCCTCTCCGGTCGTGTGGAGCCAGATTTTCCCATTCACTAGGCCTATAGCCACACTTGAAGGCACACTTGAGCCCACACTCTGCGCCAACAAATCTCCATAGCAACAACTGAGGAGATGGAGGAGGGTGCAATAGGCTACAGAAAAGTTGTAAATTCCTTATCGCCCACTGTTCCTATTTACAGTACCATACTTAATGCAGGCTAATAGATCAACAGTGTATGTATAATTTTAAATATTTTAATGTAATTTAATTTTATTTGGCATTTTTGTTAGCATAAATATTAGTGGGTTGTGGTAGGAGGTTTTGGAGATGTCTTGCATCATGGGAGCACATCCTGCAGACTTTATTAGCAAACTTTCAACATGACTAAAATTGCAAATGTTCTTCCACACACAAGATTTTGCACATTTTCTGAAAGCAGATAGGCCTACACAGTAGGCTATGCTGCAGTGCTGCTTTCTGTCAGCTGAAAAACTATGGAAGGATGTGCTGACAATGAGTAGCGCTTTTCTTTAACCTAGTTGTCCCCTTTTTTATCATAGTATACCATCACATAATTAAAAGCTGAATTCATGCACTGAGAATGCAGTGAAGTGCTGATGGTGGGAGGGTATATGACTTCAGAGCTCTCTCTCTACTTTATTTTTCAGTTGCTTAGCAACACAGTGCAGTGGGGAATGGATGTTGTAAAATATATAAATAAAAACTCGTGAGAGCTGTTGGTCCTCTGTTGTCAAAGTCCTTGACTGTGGGCCTGTATGAATTCAGTTTTTATGGACAGATAGCACATGCAAGAAATCAGTACAAGGCAGAGTTTTCCTACAGTGCATGAACATGATAGGCTATTTCCTGCATGAGTCCATGCTGTAGGCCTATGGCCTACTGTAACATGTGTCTCTGTCACATTCGTGTTAAGCTTGTGCTTACCAGCAGTGACCTGAGGTTTTTTAATAGAATAGAGGGCTGGATAAGATGCTTCCAGGAACAGTTCCAAGGTATTGAATAGGCCCTTATGGTGCATTAGCATAGCACACAATTCATTGTTTTCACATAGGCTGCCAATTTCATCACCATTCAGTCTTGGATCAACAGATCCAGGAACAATCGTTAAGTACTTCAAAACAACTAAACATTTCTTATTGGGCTTCAGGGGTTACTGAAAGGGCAAACAGGGAAATTGCATGATAAGACGTGGTTATTAATAATGATAATGTTTTCACATTGTGTTCAATGTTATGCCCTTTATAGGTCTACTTAATCACAGTCTGAGGTGACACTGAATTTAAAAAATGGTAGAATTGAGGTGTAAAGTCATACGAAAAAATAAATTGCTGAAGAAAGACACCATGAGCAAATAAATGAGCATGACTTGGCATTCAGCCAAAGTCAGCCACAGATGTATGCACTATAACAAGCAATATTTCTCTTTCACAGAGAAATCACTATTTTCAAACTTCTCCTCATACGCAGATGCTTACCTCAAGGACATTCAAAAGTACTCCACAAGGAACCTTGGATTCCAAACACAGGCATCTTAACAGTGCATAGCCTACAGTATTGCGGTTGCAGTATCAGAAAACAAGATGGGAAATACAACAGCATGGCCAGATGCTGAAACATGTTGACGTTGGTGAGTTTGACAACACATTAGGATGCATGGCTGTTTAACCATCACGGCTGCTTCTGGGTTCCCTATCTATGTCCTCATCCAGGAGACGGTGCCAGAATTCCCCGCTTGGATGCTCCCATACCCCAAGTCACACGTCATGAGCAGGGACAGATGGAGGGAGGCTGCTCCTTTGCCCAAAAAATCTGGAAAGATGGACCACTGAAAAGCTAACCTGACTCTCGCCAGATGAATGGGTTCCACGAAACTGAGTGGAAATACACAAGGGTATGACGATGAGAGTCAGGCTACTGAAAAGCAACTAACCACATCAAAACATGGACATTACATTACATTACATTACATTACGTTGCATTGCATTTGGCAAACGGTTTGTAACCAAAGCGACATTCAAAAGAGGACATAATCATAGACAACATCAATAGCAGATACAAAGTGCAGAGGAAATATACAGAACAACAAGTGCAGATGTAAAGAGTTACTGGTAGTTTTTTTTTTTTTTTTAAGTACACACACACACACACACACACACACACACACACACACACACACACACACACACACACACACACACACACACACACACACACACACACACACACACACACACATAATGTTAAGAGTCTGGCCTGGGGCTAGGGCAGCTCAAACATTAGTCTAGTACAGTGTTTCCCAACCAGGGGTATGTGTACCACTAGGGGTACGCGAGCACACATGTAATTTTAACAAATGCATGGAGCATAGTCACACTGCAATAGAAAAAGGGATGTAAAACATTAGTTAGGGGGTACTCATGGCACAATGAAAAGGCTTAGGGGGTACACGACACAAAAAAGGTTGGGAAACACTGGTCTAGTAGATAGTCACGAAAGAGGAGAGTCTTAACTTGCTTCTTGAAGGCTGGGCATCAGTGAAGAGGCTGTTTATGAACTGAATACCAAATAAAATTACCACAATGTATTTGCACATTATGTATATATCTCTAATAATTGAACACAATGTGGGCCTACCTAATTTGCTTTTACAATACATAATGGGTATTTGGTGCCTTATGTGCAGATGGAAAAATTAAGTATTTTCGGAATATGTTAGTAGTAGTATCAGATATTTCAGTGATCCTATGAAAATGGACTTAAGTGTCCCTGTGTATGAAGCCATGCAGGTTAATGACCTGATTTATTGGCACACACAATCTCCATTTGAGTTGGTCAGATCTCATGGGTTCAACTACTCTATAAATCTCACACATAAGAAATCCTGAGAATTTTGAGGAGGGTATCACTTACGGTATATTTATGCAGTTATCAGTTACTTCTTTAAAAAAAGATCCTCCATAATGATTTTCTTTATATTTAACCTGCTTTACGACATACTTCATGCTAAATGCTTTATACTGCTATGGTAGACTCATTGTTTGCAATTAACATCATCGTGATAGTAAACAAAAACCTGCAGGATAAGCAAAACCATTCATAGTATGACAATGGCAAGCATGCGCTCCTTGTACACTTTACTCTCAGCCTCCTAACTTAAAAAAATATCTATATATATATTTCAAAAACCTTTTGCCTTTATCATAACAGAGATAGTGAAGAGTATGATTGGAAACGAGTGGGAGAGTGAGAAGGGATATGACCCAGGCTGGAGTCAAACCTGGGTTCCCATGAGCATGCAAGCCCATTTATGGACAAGTGCCTTAGTGCACTGAAACACAGCACCACCTTATCTTTTCTTTCAACCTCTGATATGTGATTTTAATGTTCAGAGATATAATGGTAAATCCTGTGCCTTTGATTTGCCCTCAGCTGAACAATAAATAACAGCCCTAATTATTATGTATTACAGGATTCGTCAACAGAAGGCAGAGGCCAATCTGTCTTAAAAGTGATGCGAGTGTGTTATCCTCAGCTATCATGTGTAGTCTGTTCTTTGTGTCAGTGAGATGCTTTTGCATACCTCAAATCAAACCGGCACATTTGATGTAAATAATGGTAGTGGACACAAATCCCATACACTGTCACTTGCATTTTAATTGCTCACAAAATTTTGGTTGTTAAGACCTTCCTCAGACATTTTTGGAACATTTTGGACCTTGACAGTAACAGGTACAGGTAGAGAGCCAAACTATACAGTATATCAAAGTGAAAGTGCCATTGGGAAAGGTTTATTGACACCCTGAACCCGCACACCACAGCACACACAACAAAACCGAATGTATGCCCCACACGTGCAAAGAGGTATCCCAAAAAGAAGCCCAAGGGAGCAGTGCAAGGGGACAGTATCTCAGCTATGGAAGTAGATGTGGGGAAGTCCTCCAGTTGAACTGGCATCCCTATGACTACAAGCCTGTCTCCCTCAACCACTTGCCAACGACTTTAGTTTCTTGCGAGGTCAGCAAAACATACCGTTACCCTCAGCCTCAGCAAATAAATAAATAAATAATAAATGAAAAAATATCACCCTCTACACTCATCTACAGAATTTCAATGAAAAGAGGTCCGGGTTTACCTCACATATCATGAAAATGATTAATTAGTGGTCCACACTCTTGAGGTGTAGTAGAGAGTCAGCTTGCAAGTGCCCAGCAGGACATCTCTACTTGAAAGGGCCAAATGATGTATTCAACTGAGGGGCTGAAGCCAAGCCACTCTAGCTAGTAGCTACAGCACCATACTTCCCCATCAGCAGTTTTCCCATGAACAAGAATAAAAAACCTGCCTTCTAATTAAAATGCGTAGTGTCACGTCTTTGATCATCTTTTTTTAAACGGATGACTCCTAGCTGACATTAATGCGAGCATTAATAATTTATTAACCGTCTTTAGTATGATTAAAACGATGCATTAGTTTGACATCTTCAAATTGTGTCACGTGCTGAATAAAAGGTTGCCGAAAACAAAGGGGGGTTTAATATGTTAATGCACCCCTCCGAATTAGTATCCTTAGTGTTTAGTGGGATGGTGGGTGGTTAATTACCATGAGAAGAACTACTGTTTGTGTATTGTCAAAGAACTAAGACTCTTCCACAAAAGCTATTGTAACCCTCAGAGGATAACCACAAATTCCCTACAGAGACTCCCAAGGCTCAAAACTGTGTGGCTATTGTTTTCAATGCATACTGGGGCCACAGTTGATTGAAGGCGGAGGATTGAAGGTATCTAGCTTCACGCGTCCATTGACTATGGTCATGTTGCTTGCTTGCTCTCTCTCTCTCTCTCTCTCTCTCTCTCTCTCTCGCACTCTCGCACTCACGCACTCACGCACGCACGCTCCCTCACACGTGCACACACACACACACACATACACACACACACACACACACACACACACACACACACACACACACACACACACACACACACACACACAGTTCCACCCTATATACTGTATAAGATGTGAAATCTGTCTGGTCACTTACACTATACAGTATCTACACACATTAATGAACCAGTGTGGTGCCCTAACTATCTGGCAGAGCTATTGCACTGATGTCATAGCTACAGTTGCATTACACCATGGCTGCTGGGTGCAGGCCAGATCCACCTACAATCAGTTTGGAGGGAATTTGAATAAAGCAGTATATTGGCGAATTCAAACGGCATCATTTTAATTAAGGAAACATTTGATTAAATCAGGCTATTATTCAATTACACTGATGTTGGTTGTTGGTTTGTTGTCTCTGTGGTTACCTCCACAAACTTAAGATTTGAACAGCAGGCTATTATGTTGCGCAGTCACAAGGGGGCAGTGACCGTTCATGGGGTCTTATGACAGAAAGCTAAAATGTTTAATTTTCAAAAGATAATTTCACTGACACCAATTGCTAATATTACCAAGCAATAGTAATGAAATGTATTTTAGGCTTATGCATTTTCAAGCATCAATGAGTGAGTTGTACAGAAGGATAAAACTCAAACATTTCCCAATTTACCATGTTTAGTCATTTTGACACGTGACGGCAAGGGCGACCAATCGAAAGCCTCAGCAGAAAGGCACGCAATTTTAAACAGTAATCTGAGCGCAGCCAGCCCAGGCGTTTGTATAATCTGCTGCCTACGGACACATTTGCTGCGAGACAGAAAGACGACAGAACTATGCCTACGTTGGACAGTGACAACTAATTAACCTTTTAGCAGCTACATATTTTCGGCATGGATTCCGACGCGAATAATCACGTTATTACACCTGGTCCTTACAGAGCCACGAAACTGGTAAGAATTGCCACAGGCTTGAACTCCAACGAACATGCATACAGTAAAACGAGCTAGCGTTATGGAACCAGTACGCAAGGTTCTCTAGAATTTTGACCCAGCTAAATTAGCTACAAAGTTATCAAGTGACACGGTAAACATGTATCAACTTATGAATACATAGAACGCTTCCTCAAGTGACACTTTGTAGCATCTTATGCGCATTTGTTCATTGTCCTAACAAGGACCTGTAGCTCGGCTGGCTCAGCCTCGATATTTAATGCAACAAACATGCCACCAACATTAAATTGAACATTAAAGTATGGAAATGTTGTATTTTCCCAGTGGAATGAAGTGACCAAGCTCTTTCGTGCGGGAATGCCCTTGAAGAAACATCGGCAACACTTCAGAGTGTACGGAAACTGTTTTACTGCAGCGGCTGCCGCAGACTGGCTCCACGAGCTGCTTAGAAATAATAAGAATTTTGGACCCGAGGTCACTAGACAACAAACTGTGCAGCTGCTGAAGAAGTTTCTCAAAAACCACGTCGTTGAGGATGTAAAAGGCAGATGGGGAACTGAGGAGTTTGAGGACAATGCTCAACTGTACAGGTATTGGCCAAGCAAATAACACCCTTGCATTTCACACATACTTGGTGACTGGTTGCTTGACTTGGATAAACATTACCCTCAACGTTTGTCACATACCTAGAAAAGTGGTGCTGGTGTTGTCATCAATGGTCTGACTTTTCCTGATGTTTCTTGTTTTCAGGTTCCCTTCAACGTCCCCATTAAAGCCTATTCCAAATGGCCCAGTCATTCTTAGAAAGAAATCTGGTACACCAAAAGATAAAGAGGGATTCTTTAAATTCAGAAATTCAAAGAAATTTGACAAAGAAACTCTGGTAAGAAAAGTTTTCATATCTAAGTATGCATGTTCCATCGTATGGATGTGTCAACTCTGCTGTGCTGTTTTGTTTTTGTTCCTGGTGAATTTGTGCCCTCACATTATTCTCCACCTATTAAAGGAAAACTTCGATCCAGAGAGTCAAGAGTTATCAGCAAAATCTGCCCCTCGAGAAACTGTACATCGCAGAGAGGTGACCGAAGAAGACACTCAGGAAGTTTGGAGAAACATCACTTTAACTCAGTATGTTGCATGTTTTGAAACCCACAGAACTGTTGATAATCAGTATTTTTAATGAGAAAAAAACCATTGTATCTTTCATGGTGCGCTGAAGGTATTTCATCTCTCAGTTTACAGAAAATATTGGGACTGAGCACCCTGGAGGGGGTGTTGGATCTGAGCCAGGTCAATGTTGAGCATATTGTTTACAACATGACCCATGTCAACAAGCATGGCGTTGTTAACCTGGAGGATAAGACAGGTGGGTGTGAGGCATGCTCAACAGTGCTTTGACTTCTTTTCATCTCGCAGCGGCACAAAAACGACAAAAACAAAATCATGTCTTTCTCTAACTTTAACCTTTGTTGCCCTCACTTGCAGATGACCTCCCACACTGGGTTCTGTCAGCCATGAAGTGTTTGGCAAACTGTGAGTAGATCTTGGGGGGAAAAAATGTGTATGCCATAGTACTTGGTCTGGTCATATTTTTGTTATATTGTGGACACAATACATTAGTGATGTTTAACAAGAGCATTTCAAGAGTTACGTCTTTTCTTTTTGCATCACATCCAAAACTGCGGACGTAATGAAGGCTGTGCCCATGTTAAATTTACGCTCCCTGTCTTTTTTTGTCTGAAAAGGGCCCAAATACGATTCCAGCCAGCCATCATATCCTGGTTTCGAGAAGGACGTTTTTAAAACAATCTCCGACTACTTCTGCAGTTTACCCGAACCTCTCCTCACATTTCAGTATTATGACTTGTTTGTCAATGTCTTGGGTATGTATTTATGTTCTTCACAATATTGTATGTTGGGAAATTTAATAAGAATTCATTTTTCCATTTTACGTTCTCAAACCAATTCTTTAACCAAGGGTGTTCTGTCAGATGATGCGTATATGCCCCTAAAACATAATATTATTACTAGTTTGGTTTTCAGTTGAAATCCAGACATTTTTGTACTGGTGTTTGGAGTTCCTACTCACCTGCTGATGAAACTGTTTTTACTGGTGTGTAACCTAAGTGTTTTGCTAACTTTTCTGTGTGGAATGCTATTGTTTTCCTGTTGCTAATCCGTGTTGTGTCCTACATGTGTCTCCCCTATCCTTCTTGCCTGCTTGTCTGTCCCTGTGTGTATGTTTGCATATACGTGTGTATGTCTATGTGTCTGTGTGTTTGTGCATTTACGTCTGTTGTGTGCGGTCCCCAACTTGTGCTAGTTCTGTGCGGCTACGCTTCTGGTCCCAAAGCGCACAGAGGCAAACGCAAAAACCCAGAGGCGCCCCGTTACCCGCTGCCCCCCAAAACGCCCCACCTCAACGACCCCGCCAAATTCTTCAAGTCCACCGAGTGCCTGCTGCTCAGCCTGGTGCGCAAGGACTGCCGTGGGGAGGACGAAGGGGACGAGTGCGAGGACGACTCGCCCATGCGGGAGGTGTTCAGCTCCAGGGTGGAGCTCAGGGCCAAGACCCTCAGGGGGGGCTGTGCTGGGAAGGTCCAGGCCGCTCGGAGGGCCAGCACTGGGGAGGTGATCGGCGGGAGTTGCATTGACCTCCCCGGCTCCACCACCACCACCACCACGATGGCGGCTCCAGCTGCATCCAGACGCAGGCCTCAGAGTTTCTGTCTGGACCAGACGGTGGCGGAGATGAACAGCATGGCAGGGCAGAGGCACTCACAACGCACTCTCTTCAGGTCTGAGGACAACCTCCTCCAAACCTCCAGTAGGAATGACACTGCTTCTAGATTTACAGGCCTCGGTCACAAGGAGAGCACTTACACGCCCCCGGACGCAGGGGTACAACTTCTCAGGGTAGGGCACAGGGTGTGTGCCTCCATGGGCAGCCTCTCGCACCACAGCAGCTCCGGCAGCGAGAGCGGCAGCCCCCCTACTGACACGGACTCCTCTTCAGAGTACAGCTTCCACACTGCTCGCACCTCTCGCTCCAGCACTAGCACCCACTCCTCCTCCTCCTCCTCCTCCTCCTCCTCCTCTGCCTCTGTCAGCGGAAGGCCGTTTGCCAGGCCAGCGCGGCCGAGAAGCATGGGCAATCTGGTGGACATCTCCGAGCACGGCGAGGAGCTGTCGGCCAGCTACCTCAGCATCAACGCCCCAGTGGCGGAGATCACCGTCAGGCCAGACTTCAGCTCCACCGTGGACCTCAGAGGGCCGGGGCTGTCACGCACCACCACCGCCATCGTGGGTGGCAGCAGCCTGGATGTGCGGAGGGACCAGGGTATGATGATGAGCCGACGATGCCAGAGCTCTGTGGACCTGTTCAGGCCTGGGGTGTCTGCTGCCACTGGGGCTGGTCGTGCTTATGGTGGTTTCAGGGCCACTAGAACAGCCGGCGCTGTCTCTGCTACTACTGCTACTGCTGCTGCTGTGTCTGCCACTAGCAATGTGTCCTCTGTGTCCACTCACACACGCCGCACGACTCCTGACCAAAGTAAGAACACGTGTCGTCTGTGTGTGTTAATGCTTGAGTCAGTGGCTGTGGGAATGAGCGTTTCTGTGTGTAATATGTGTGTGTGCAGTGGTGTAGTCTACGTAGAATGCAGGTATACGGAGTATACCCACTTCTAAATTTTAGGGGCTTCAGTATACCCACTTAAAATTGATTGATCCATTATTTAGAATAGCATAAATATATACAGTATACCCACTTCAAAAAATGCTTGAATATACAGTATACCCACTTCAAAAAAGTAGACTACACCGCTGTGTGTGTGTTGTGTGTTGCTGTGTGCTTGAGCACAATCTTAACAACCCGCTCAGCTGTGACTGCCCCATCTCACTTACTAAAACGCTGTCACTGCTAACTTGCATGTCTTGTTTAATCCAACTAATCACAGTAACAATCATAACAGCATTTTTTGTTATTTTTTAGATTCCTTTACTTAATTTAGTTTGCTGATAAATAAATGCCCTATCAGTTCTTGATCAAAGATTCAGTCCCATCCTGGATCGCATCAACTCATTCCAACATTTAGATATCTCAGTGTATCTAAATATTGTTTGCTTCATCATCCATAGCAATCATTGTAGACTATAGCCTGTATTCAATGCGCTGTCAGGCGGCATGAAGCATCCGGATAGTGGCTGGTGAGGCTACTGGGATGAGAGCCAGTGGGAATTCGGTTGATGTTTCCGGTGAATATGCTGGAAAAGGCCCCCTGGGACCGTGATGTGAGAGCGGGGCCCCACTATTGAGATGCTTCATGGCTTACATACACATTGATCCATGTAGTTGACCTTTCAAAACAAATCTGTGTGTACGTGTGGGATTTTTTTTGTCTGTGCTGTAGCAACAATGATGGAGTGTGCATGTGGGAAATGTTCTACGTTGTAAAAGCAGTGTGTGTGTGTGTGTGTGTGTGTGTGTGTTCGCTCGCTGGCAGGGGTGGAAATCTGCACTAGCCACCTGCCAAAAAACAGTGGAATGTGAAACATTCTGATAGATTTCAGATAACTTTGTAAATAAAATGACCATTGTGTAGTGGTTTGTGACTATTTCCCTTTTCCAAAGCTAATTTCCACCCCTGTTGTGTACTCAGATTTAGTCATATTTCTGCTTATTTGCAGTAGTGTAAGTGTGGGCATCATCAATGTTAGATTTCTGTGTGTAGCTTTTTCTCTCTGAATGGGATATGGATTGCTTTTTATGCCAGCATTTGGGCTGTGCTTGCATGCGCTCAGCCATAAGCCAGTCTGTTTTTTGATATTAAGTGTGTATTTTAATGAGTACCGGTTAGCAGGGCTTGAAAACGAAATTATTTTTCAAACGTTCCGTTCCGAACGGTTCAGGCAAGTTTCAGTTTAACGTTTTCGTTCCTGCAATCGTTCCCCCACAAAAATATCGTTCCTGAACCGGTTCGGAACGAAAAATAACGTTCGTTCTTAACGTTCCTGCAGTGTTTAACGGCCATATTAAGTCTATTTTCGTGGACTTCACCTTAGAATAGACGTATTCATTATTTCCCCTTGATTTACACAGCTATTCTCAAAAATAATAACACACCCAAAAACACTCAGATGGGCTATCCATCCTGGCAGATTTAACCGGATGCCTATAATTCTTATCAAAAGTAGCCTATGCCAGCCCAGTAGCGGTGGGTGGATGTTGATTAGGGAGGCACAATACAGAATAGCCAGAGAGAGTTTAAAAAAATAGCCAAAGAGAGTTCCTAAAAAAATCTCTGGAATAGCGCAGGTAAACGTCAGCATAATAAGAGGTGTCGATAGGCATGGATTTCAGTTCTTGCCTAGCTCTATTTAATAGGCCATGATGAGGTTTGCAGCAAGTGAAACGTGTAAGTAAAAGGGACACAGTTTGCTCCACAAAAAAATCCCAAACTGTTTTGAGATGTGCACGATGCAAGGGGTCACTAGTTCTAGAGAAGGGACAGGTTGCATAGTCTGAAACCTCGGATATGCTCTCAGATATCGGCTACCAACCATTCCAGTGCAAGTCCATCACCACAAAACCGGAGACCTTTTGTTGCCTAACAGACAAGCGTCACAAAATAGTAAGAGTTTCCACGTAGTCCATCCCATCAGCCCAGCCCTCTGCACGACAGAAGAGAATAATAACTTAAACAACAACAAATGCGCTGTCTTTCTCTATCCCTGCTTGTTGTCACACGCGACCTACTGTTATTCCTGATGACAGCCAGGAAACCATCGAAACATTGAGCGGGCCAGCTAACGTCAGCTAGCGTCTGTCCATCTGCCACGAATGACTTTATCCCGCATTGACTACAACAACAGATAAATAAGACGTCCTTGATTACAGCACAAAAAACACCAGCTCTCACCTCTCTTCTCTACAACCGACAGTGGGATACGCTGCGCACAACAAAAGCACTTCAGTAACTTTACCACAACATAATTTGCCATAACCGCATTGAACATCGAGGCACTCGGCGGTGCCATTACAAGTAAGCTTAGTAAGCTAAACATGACTTACCCACCAGTTGCCTCTCGAGAGCACTCTGCGAATTAGGTTCATCAAATCGCCTATCCAATTCCTTTGCAAATCATAGACTGTATGGTCCAAATACTCTGTCCCTGTAGGAATCCCAACACCGATCTCAAGACATGTTCTCTTTTGCTCTCCATGGTGTCAATATAAAACTCTGTACTGTCCGTGAATGAGACTGAAGAACAGCGCGGGTAAAGTGTCATTTCTCTTACAAAAACTTATTTGATATTGGTGGTCAAAAACTTTAGGGCGGGTTTATTAGAGTCAACTTCCAATCACTACGAGAAAGCCAGGAGAACAGAGACAGTTTGGTTCTAGTTTCCTATCAAAATCTCTGAGGAGAAGCACATCCTAAATTTACCCAGGAAGTTTCTCCATACAATGCACAGTCGCACTCTGATTGGCCAATGCTCCTCAATATTTTATCAATCGGCGGCAAGAGCTCAGGTGAAGCAAAATGCTGTTGCTGTATGCATGTTTCCCCTCATACACGTCAGTAGCCGAACTAAAAGACTGCTCGTCGCCATGGTTACTCCTCAAACAAAATCGTGCACTTGTATGAAATATAGAGAACGAAAAAAAAAACCGTTATTAACCGGTTTGTGGATTTCAGAATAACGTTTTTGTTCCGGAACACTTGAAGACCATTTCGTTTTCGTTTCCGTTTCCGTTCCTTGTAAAATTCCATAAAATTTCGTTCGTTTTCGGTTTTCGTTTTCGTTCCTTGAACCGGTTCGGAGCCCTGCCGGTTAGTACCTCTCACCAAATTATGTTTTGGTGCTAAGGTGTGTGTGTGTATGTGTGCGTGTGTTTGGCATGTGAATGAATGGATCAATTTCTATGTTTGTGTACATGGGTGTTTGTTTGTGTATGTTGGGTGTGTGCGTATGTGGTTCTCTATTTGGTGTGTGTGTGTGTGTCCTGTAGCTCTCCTGCAGCCGCAGCTGGAGCGGGTGGCCATCGAGGCTCTGCAGCTCTGCACTCTGCTGCTGCCGCCCGCCAGTCGCCGCAAGCTGCAGCTCCTCATGCGCATGGTGTCACGCATGAGCATGAACGTCGACATGCCCCGCCTTCACCACGCCATCGGCACTCGCACATTGGTGAGACATGAGTATAAACACACACACACACACGTATGTACGAGCCAATACATCATGGCCCACATGCACCATGCCATCGGCACATGCACACTGGTGAGAGACACACACACGTATGAGCCAAAACATCAACATGCCCCACCTGCTTCACACCATCGGCACGCACGCATATGAGCCAAACATCAACATGCCCCGCCTCTATCACTTGCACACGTACTTTGGTGAGACACCACAATACACACACACACACACACACACACACACACACACACACACACACACACACACACACACACACACACACACTAACCTCTCTCTCAGCCCCTCGACAGTGCATCTTACCAATAAATTATGATGCTACTGCCCAATATGCCCATCACGCCCATAGAATGCCCGTAGAAGTAGTCTTCTAATTTTTGAAGTAGGCCTAGTAATTTTGTATTTTTAAGTGAAAAGCTGAAAAGTTATTTCAGGGTGCTTTGTAAATGCCGTGGATTTTTTGACACACAAGGTGCTCGGATTGAGCTCACTATGTCTTACCTGGCACAAGACCTTGGTGGGCACTGTACAACAGGGCAAGCCTTTACTGGTCAAAATGGCAAATGGAAAACTCGTGACATAAACTGCTATGCAGGCATCTGGTGTTGTGCATGTCTAAAGCAAGACTCTCCTGTCTGGAAGATGAGTCAGAGCTTTTTCCAGAAAAGTTGAATTTAACCTTTATGAGAACGTTTGAATCTTAAGTTCACAGGAAAATTGAAAGTATTTGAACAGATCCGGCTTCCCCACTTTGTCTTTTGCTGCTGAATCACCTGAAATGGCCTGCCGCACCCACTATACATACACCCACAACATGCACACGCACATGCTCATATACAAACACACACCTCTCTCTCTCTCTCTCTCTCTCTCTCTCTCTCTCCACATTCCTGCCAGTGACTTGGCCCTGGTGCCAGTTCAGAATATCCGTCTAATCCTTCCCTGTGTGTACTCATCATCATCCTCATCTCCTCCTCCTCTCCTCCTCCAGATGGTGCACACCTTCTCGCAGTGTGTGCTGAGCTGCCAGGAGGCTGAGGACCTGGACGAGCTGCTGGCCAGCCGCCTGCTCTCCTTCCTCATCGATCACCACCAGGAGATCCTACAGGTGCCCACCTACCTGCACAACGCTGCCCAGGACCACATCGCCTACCTCAAGAAAGTACAGGTGAGATGCAGGCTATATACTGTATGCAGTCTTCTCAGGACGGGCAGAGCACATTCAAATAGACTGGTAGACTATTATATACAGTGCATACATGGTTTTCCTGATTAAATGTCGCCCAGGACCACATCGCTTACCTCAAGAAAGTACAGGTGAGATCAAATGCAGGGTATAAGTACGTATATGCAGTCTTCTCAGGACGGGGAGAGCACATTCAAATAGATACGTCGATTATTGTATATACTGTAAATGGTTTTCTTGAAAAAATGCCGCCCAGGACCACAATGCCTACCTCAAGACAGTACAGGTCAGCTCTGGTAGAGTATATGCGGTCATTTCAGGATGGGGAGAACACATTCAAATAGACTGGTAGATTATTACTGTATATACAGTTCAAAGGTAAGAGCAGGTTCACACGCTGAAAGAGACACCAAGGTCAAGCACAAGGACGTTTTTTTTTCTGAACAGAGTAGGGCAGGGTTCTGCCTTCATCAGTGGTGTCTGTGCTAAGAGCAAAAATAAAAAAACTGCATGGTTTTTCAATGTGAGAACCTGCTCTCACCTTTTTTGAGCTGTTTTGTTTTAGGATTCTAGTTTTATTCTAGGATGCTGTGCCACAAGGTGGTCTATGAAAACCTGTATATAGTGAAAACCCAGAGATAGGCCCAACACCGGAATCCTAGTCTCGTGCTCTGCTCCTTAGGCTCTGGACTGTAGAAAGCATTTCATTTTGCATCCTAATTTACCAAGTTCCCGTATTATGATGGGATCTCAGTCGTAGATCTCCCTAGTCCCAGGATAATTGTGTGATTGCACTCAATTAATATAAACTGCTCTTATTATGAATATTCCAACAATATCGGTTAAGTCTGAGTCCAGCTGTCAAGGGTTTTATATCCATTTACTTGTAGAACTGATTTGCACGCGGCCGACTAATTTCTTTGTGCATGTCCATCCCATATGAGAGACGTCTAGAATAAATCAGAGGTTAAAGTTGCTGGAAGGTACCATACTTATGAGATCCTAAGCCCCATACACTTTACCCCTATTCGACTGCAATAGGAGGCGAGAGGTGTATGTCGAGAGCTACCCCCCAAAAGATCTGATCACCCCGCTTAAGTTCCAGTTTACGATAACATATTTTTATTCTAAGTAGACACCATTGACACTCGGGCTGACCCGAAGTATAGCGTCCCACTCCACATGGAGAAATGTCCTTGGAGCTGCTACGTTTCGACAGTACAATAACCTTATGAAGGAATAAACGGGGTCTATAGCAAAAGATAGATCAATGACAGTTGTATTACAAGACAAATCTAATTCTACGACAAAGTACAATGTTGAAAAAGTCAATGCTACCTAATTAAGAGGAAATGGTTACATGGACACTAGGTCCACGGGAGCCCTTTAGCGGGGTTTAAACTCAAAGATTTGATCATTACACCAAAGTTTAATACCTAGGTATCTCGTGGGACGACCCCAGCCAGGGACCAATGACGTGCCGGCATTTACCTGGGCTGGGCTTAGCACAATGGTGCGGGGTTGGGTTGTAACCAACACCGTATCCAAATCCTATGATTCTAAATCTTTAATAAATTCACTAATAACAGTTTCAAAACCAAGACCTGTTCACCACCCGAAGTATTTCCATCAGATTGATACCAAACACATGCATAGAATTTCAAACACATCATAGTAAGCATTTAAACCACGCATATTAGATCTGGCGGGAATTTCAGTCTCTGCGTGGGCACGGGAGGTGCGCGCATGCAGGGACAAATGGCCGCTGGCCGAGATGCGCTGGGAACGCACACCGGGGGGTGCGCGCTTTTCACGCCGGGAGGTGCGCAATGCATACAGGTGACCGGAGGTTTTTGGGCGGTCCCCCCGAAGGGGGCCCTCTGTCACACAGTGCTTTTGAGATCCAGATGTCAGATATGCAATGTTTATCTTTGAAGTCAACAGAAAACTCAGAGCAGTAAAACAAAGGCGAAAGGTTGTAAACAAAGGCGTTGAAATAAGGAAAAGAAACGCAAACAAATGTTAATACCGTGCCCGTGAGCCACCGGCGCTGTGAATTCAGTGCCCCTTTGTCAGGGCCCATATGGGGGAATCTTACAGTGGCCCCTCGGAACACGAAGGTAAAAGTCCAGTGTCTTTCGTGGCCGGTAGGAATGCCCCCACCGGCTGTCACTGACGAAGAACGGGCGTGAGGTATTTGCTGGCCGTCAGTGCTGCTTCAGACTCCCTTTTCTAGGAGCGGATGAGGTGTTTGAAGTAGCAGCACTGGACCAGCGTGAAGAGGAGGATGAGGGCGCTGGCGAGTACACAACCCCTGAAGATCCAATCCCACCATGTACGCTGCCTCTGCGGCATGGTTGGTGGAACTGGTGAGGAGCTCTGCAGTCTTCTCGGCCAGGTTTGTTTGTACCTGGGCCTGGTTGAGTACACTGTACCCGCTGGATGAGCTGCTGTAGGTAGGGTCACTGTGTCTGCCAGCGCCTGGGTCCCCTCCTTGTAGAAGGGGTCGGTGTTCTCCCTTCAGGGAGAGAGGTCAAAGTCCAGTGGAGTTGAGTGACCTCATGGAGAGGTCATCTGTCACCGCTAGACAGAAGCTGTGGTTGGCGGGGCATGTCAGCCCGCCATAGGAGAAAGAGTTCATCTTACTGATGCCACACACTCCTGTGTGTTGGACACCTGGACGGAGCTGAAGTATCCATGGAGTGACCTAAAGGTTATTAACTTGGAATCAGGAGTATTACAAGTACAGAGGACATATTTGGTCATGGCAACAATTCGAGTGGTGAACAATGTCTCAGTCGTACCAATAGTCATATACCCTGTAAGGTGGTCCCACGTTAATACCTGAATACATTAGAGTGGTCAATAGCTTAGAATACTGTACATTTTTCATTCTGTCAGATTCAAACCACCTATGTAAATCCAAGATCACTATAAGATCTTGCAGCGCACGCTTAGGCACTCTGTGCCGCGCACATCTAAAACTTGCTGGGGGGCAGCAGTAAACAAATCTTGTGTAAATGTCTATGTCTATAGGCTGCGTCACGCTCGAGCTTGTAGGTTTGGTTGAATAATGCTAGACTAGTGGTCAGTAGCGCCTGCGCCTCTGACCGCACAGCCTTAATGATTCGTTTATTGGAGTTAGTGAGGTGCTGGAATCCAGCGGCCGCATGGCTTGCCAGCCAACTTGTGTACTGCGACTGTCCGTTCATTCTGTACGAGTTCACTGCCGAATTGACTGTAACCAAAGAGGCCAGATATTTGTGAGAGTAAATCTCTTTTGCTGCGCATAGAATTTACTTGAGCCGCTAGTCCGAATCCATTTGAATCGGGTCTTCGATGCGTGACTGCAGCCATGTGTATGTGTGTCACAATGTGTAGTGTAGGCAGTCAGTAGGCTATGTATGAAATGTGTGCCATAACTAAATTGACATTGTGCAACAAGGTTTTGTTCATGCTACCCTTAATCAGTTGTGTGTGGGTGTGGATGAAGTGTGGGACATTGTGCTGGTCATGTATAACACAGATAGTCAATTAAAACGTTTCTTGGTTCACATGTGCAATCAGAGGTGTGGTGTACAAATTGTTACTATGGAGTCAATTGACACCACAGTACACTTCTTTCGTCGGTTCTCATCTGTGAGGGGAAAAGACAGGTTAAGTAATGTCGTTGTAGACTATATGTGTGAGGTTATGTACAAGGTCCTACGTGCGGTAGCACTTTTCTGGATCCTTCTCATCATGTTTTATGTGATAGAGTATGTGCATAACACAAATGTTAGCAAGTGGGCAGTTTTAAACTGATACCACATGATGCTATTTTGTAATTCTTTAGTGGGCTATGTAGTGCAGCCTACGGTGGGTTTAAAGGGAGGATGGGTGGAGCCTTCATTACAACGTTTGTGTGTGGCAATTTTGACCCGGAGCTACTCCGGAGGGCCAGGCTATATCTTGTTTAGTATGTAATGAAATGAGATCAGTGTGTACTGGCCCCTTGAAGGATTTCCAAACCCATCTCCAACATCCGTAGTTGTGGGGGAGCTGCACCCCTTGGTCAGGCCTAATGTGTGTCGGCCCGACAGTCTTCTTTTTGTCCGGCGTCCATGGAATGGCCGCAGCTTCTGTAACAGAAACATAATATGATTATTCATCAGATGAGCACCTAAACCTTTTGCATTGCACTTAAGTGAAAACATCGCAGTTTCCCCTGGTCACGGCCAGACAACTGTTGCTCACAGCTCTATGGACCGTGCCAGTGTGGGACAAGGTATTTTCTCTCACAAACACGCGCATCATTGTTCATATCTCCCGCAACAAATTAATTTTCAGCAGTAGGATTAAGTGTGTGTCACTTCTCACATTAGATTGCTGTTGCCTTAGCGTAGCCTGTGCATAGGCCTACAGGCTGAGGTGGCCACCGTCAGTGGTCTCAAGTCATTTGGAGAGATATGCGGGTCAGTGGAGAGTCTTATGACTCGCCCTGTCATTACTTCAAATGGGCGGAAGCCCGTGGCATTAGTGTTTGTGCTGCGTGATGTGTTTCGAGAACCTTTGGCGAATGTAACACAAAAATGTTTTTCCATGACTTATTCTGTGAAATGTCCCATGATCCGATAGGCCTACCCCATGTGCTGGAACAATTTGTTTAACCAATACTTGCACTACGTGCGATATTGTTTCGTGTTGGAATGGCTTCGACCCATTTCAATAATTAATTGACTATCACAAGGCAGTTCCGGATCAGGAACTGCGTATTAAATTTGGCGCGGCTGGAGTTGCTTTGGTTCCTAGCGGCGGACCAGGCAATCGCCGCCCCAGCTCATGACGTCAGAGGCCCTTGTAGGCCACCAGAAACGGCGTTAAATGAGTTGGATCGTAGCTGCAGAGGAAATGTTCCTCTCCACCAGATTTAGTTGCAGATAAATAATACTAATAGCAAAGCCTTTGCGGTTTCACACATAAACAACTCTAGCCTCAAAACAGCTGTCCGGTGCACACAACCAACGAGCAAGCACAACATTTGTCTACTGCTCTAGTAAGTCTATGCAGAGAAAGACAGCCTTTGTAGGCGAGCCTAAATGGTTCCAACCTGCAAACAGCCTGTCTATGGCTTTATAAGCACACACAACAGCTAAAACATATTATTTAACCTTCAACCTTCTGTACGGTGCAAGTCATCTACAAAAGTTTCTGGCATTGCTTCAAATTAGGGGGTCGAGAGACGGCAGAGACTATGCTCAATGTGGGAGGCTCAGTGTATGTGACTTCCATGTGTTTTACGCGACGAGTGCAAACTTGCTATTAAAGTATCCAAAAGTTGAACTATCAAGTGCATGAGAGGGAATCCGAATTTAAACCCATTCGTCGCTTACGACGTGGGTTCTCTCATCTCTCATGCCTGTTTACCTTGCCAGCTGATCTTGCCAGGGCAAGTGGCGCGTGCGCGTTCTCGCGAGGGACTCGTTGCCATGGAAATCTACTATACATCCGGGTTATCACAACAGCTGAGCTGACTACGGCTGCAGCATGCGTTTGTTATCTCGAATTCGTTCAGGACTTTACTACCACTACTGCATAACCATTCCATGTTGTATGCGCTGCATAGCACAAAACTGTGTATGGACTCTGGTGGGATTTCGGGAGACCATCCTGGTGTAGCGTTTGCGCTTACAACGTTAGCATGGTCACCGGAAAACTCGCCTCCAAAACACTGCTATGGCTAGCTCTACAATGGAATGCTTATGGAGTTGGTAGCGTTTAACTCTGTGGGCCGTGTGTTAGGACTCAGTTTACGAGCCCATGGACCATTGAATTTACTTTGAGAGGGTGCGTAAGGCTTTCACTGACCTCTCCGGTTAGTGCCAAATACGATTTGTAAAAATAAAGCGGTGGAAACACCACCCTTTGTTCACATTGAGCCACGTTACTGCCGTCACTTTAACAATCCCAAGACCATGGGGTAACTCTTGGAAGTGATGCCTCCTAGCTCAGGCGGCAAAATACATCTTTCAAATAATCCATGGCCGAAGCCATGAATTGTACATCAACTCTGTCGTATCCCTGATGTTTCCCCACTACTTTATTCAACCCTTATCAGCGTTCTACGGTGCTGATCTGCACGAGTATGTCGACTCGAAAACAACAAAAGGATGTCATATATGTGTAGTGTGCTAGATTTGTCCCTTATCTTGTGTTGTGGAAAAATGAAAAGTTTTTCTTACCAAATCCAGGCGTAGATAAGAAGCAGTCCAAACCTCATGCTTTATCTGACTCCATATTTTTACGAATCCAGGGATCACGTCGGGGTCACCACTGAAAACCCAGAGATAGGCCCAACACCGGAATCCTAGTCTCGTGCTCTGCTCCTTAGGCTCTGGACTGTAGAAAGCATTTCATTTTGCATCCTAATTTACCAAGTTTCCGTATTATGATGGGATCTCAGTCGTAGATCTCCCTAGTCCCAGGATAATTGTGTGATTGCACTCAATTAATATAAACTGCTCTTATTATGAATATTCCAACAATATCGGTTAAGTCTGAGTCCAGCTGTCAAGGGTTTTATATCCATTTACTTGTAGAACTGATTTGCACGCGGCCGACTAATTTCTTTGTGCATGTCCATCCCATATGAGAGACGTCTAGAATAAATCAGAGGTTAAAGTTGCTGGAAGGTACCATACTTATGAGATCCTAAGCCCCATACACTTTACCCCTATTCGACTGCAATAGGAGGCGAGAGGTGTATGTCGAGAGCTACCCCCCAAAAGATCTGATCACCCCGCTTAAGTTCCAGTTTACGATAACATATTTTTATTCTAAGTAGACACCATTGACACTCGGGCTGACCCGAAGTATAGCGTCCCACTCCACATGGAGAAATGTCCTTGGAGCTGCTACGTTTCGACAGTACAATAACCTTATGAAGGAATAAACGGGGTCTATAGCAAAGATAGATTAATGAAAGTTTTATTACAAGACAAATCTAATTATACGACAAAGTACAATGTTGAAAAAGTCAATGCTACCTAATTAAGAGGAAATGGTTACATGGACACTAGGTCCACGGGAGCCCTTTAGCGGGGTTTAAACTCAAAGATTTGATCATTACACCAAAGTTTAATACCTAGGTATCTCGTGGGACGACCCCAGCCAGGGACCAATGACGTGCCGGCATTTACCTGGGCTGGGCTTAGCACAATGATGCGGGGTTGGGTTGTAACCAACACCGTATCCAAATCCTATGATTCTAAATCTTTAATAAATTCACTAATAACAGTTTCAAAACCAAGACCTGTTCACCACCCGAAGTATTTCCATCAGATTGATACCAAACACATGCATAGAATTTCAAACACATCATAGTAAGCATTTAAACCACGCATATTAGATCTGGCGGGAATTTCAGTCTCTGCGTGGGCACGGGAGGTGCGCGCATGCAGGGACAAATGGCCGCTGGCCGAGATGCGCTGGGAACGCACACCGGGGGGTGCGCGCTTTTCACGCCGGGAGGTGCGCAATGCATACAGGTGACCGGAGGTTTTGGGGCGGTTCCCCCGAAGGGGGCCCTCTGTCACACAGTGCTTTTGAGATCCAGATGTCAGATATGCAATGTTTATCTTTGAAGTCAACAGAAAACTCAGAGCAGTAAAACAAAGGCGAAAGGTTGTAAACAAAGGCGTTGAAATAAGGAAAAGAAACGCAAACAAATGTTAATACCGTGCCCGTGAGCCACCGGCGCTGTGAATTCAGTGCCCCTTTGTCAGGGCCCATATGGGGGAATCTTACATATGGTTTCTATTTTAATGCCTTACATTTCCTGAAGAGATGCTGTGAAAAACATGAATTTCACAGATTCTGATGCATATAAGAAGAAATGTTAGAAGTGAAGTTTTCCTTAAACTTTTTTGAAGTTCATCATGGGATCAAGGAAAAAAACATTAAAAATGTAGGAAATATGACTTATGACTATGAATATGTCTTTTCTCTGTTCTGTCCATAGATCCATGAGCTACACAGGACTGTCATAAAAGATACATGTTTGCCATATATAATACACACAGGGTTGTCATGAAAGATAAAAGCTTAATTTGATAACCTAACATGCCTCTAGGCCAGGGGTCCCCAAACTTTTTTTCTCTGGGGGCCACATTATCTTTCCTGACTGTAATTAGGGGCCGGGATCAATCATGTGGGCTGCATACTAGGCCACTGCCTGTTATAGCCATAATTTCGAGTACAAAATAGTTCATCATTACATTCCTTTTAATTTCTAATAACCATGTAAAAAGCAAGGAAAGGTTAGAAAAATATGGTGATTGACAGTTTATGAGTGATGCAATAGAAATGGTAGGCTTGTTTATATTACAGTGAGATGAGAAACTATCAAGACAAGAAGCTTCTGGTGATTCACACTAGGTTAGTGAAAATGTAACTGTAGGAAGGCCTGTTAATAAGCAAAATAATATTATTTTTAAAACATTATTTTTTTCTGTGAGGATTGCTTCTTTGGGCCAGTTCAAATGGAGAGGTGGAGGGCCGGTCAAAGGGGCCTGGCGGGCCGTATCCGGCCCCCGGGCCTTAGTTTGGGGACCCCTGCTCTAGGCTCTAGGCAACTGACTAGTGTGCTTATTGGTAAAACCGGCTCATTGTCATTTTGTTGTCTAACCTTGTCCTCACCTTCATTTTCACCAAACCGGGTTGTCAGCCACTCAAAAAAAGTTGGTTCATGTAAGTTATTCAAATTCTTGTCTTTTCCCCCTCTCTTCCTCTCTACCATCAGATCATGTGCCCAGGCATCGGGCCGTCTCTGCCCAGCTACTCCTTCTGCAGGCAGATCAGCACACAGGAGTTTGAGGAGCAGAGGCTGTCCGTGTCCCAGGCAGCCGTCGCAGAGCTGCTGGAGAGCATCATCAAAGACAAAGCCATGTCCACCAAGGAGAAGAAGAAGAAACTCAAACTGGTAAGTATCCCAGGTGTAAAGAGTGAAAGTGGGCCCTGCCGTGGCCAAATGGTGGGGCACTCGTTTGCTATGCAGCCGACTCGTGTTAGACTCCCGGCCCGGGTCCTTTGCAGACCCTTACTCATCTCTCTCTGCCCACTCACATCCTGTCACTACCTTCACTGCCCTGTCAAATAAAGGCAATAAAAAGCCCAAAAAAGAGTGAAAGTGAAAGCATGTTTTCTCTTACTGTCGTACAGCCCAAGCTGGTAGAAACATAGTATTGGCTCTCTTTTACTGTCAGCTCTAACAGCTAGTAGCAGTTTGTGTGTGACTGCAATAGAGAAGACGGTATGTGTAGATAACCTTGTACTCCTTCTCTCGTATTCCTTTTGTCATACTGCTCAAACTGGTAGATAACCTTGCTTCCCTCTTATTCTCTTGCTGTCAGTTCAGATTGTTAGATAACCTTGCTTCTCTTACGCTTGCTGTCAGACAACTCAAACTGGCAGATAGTCTTGCTTCTCTCCACTCAAACCGGTAGACAACCTTGCCTCTTTCTTATCGTTTGTTATTTTGTAAGGCAGCTCAAAATGGTAGATAACCTTGCTGCTTTCTTACCCTCTTACTGTCATACAGCCCTGTCAGATAACTTTGCTTCTCTTTACAACTTCAACGGGAAAATAACTTTGCCTCTGTCTTGCCCTTTGTCATGCAACTCAATTGTACTCTGTCAGATAGCTCAGGATTTCCATGTGTCTTAAAAGTACAGAGACATGAGCTGTTTTTAGCCTGTGGAGTGGTGCATTACAGTAAGCAGCATTGCACTGAATAGGCTGCAATGCCAAACAAACAAACTTGAATCACCCCCATTCCTTTTCCTCCATACAATTGGTTCAACCTTTTGAATCAGTATTTTACTGTGGTTCAGGTCACAAATAGTAACCTCCCTGGTGTTTGCTTGCGCTATACAAGCGGTATTCATTGTTAACAGTAGTAGCAACAATAGACCTGCTAGCCAAAGACTGAAAATCCTGTTCTCCTACCTTGGTAACTGAAAGGATTTGAGCCACTCAAAAGTTATTGATTTAGGGGTTGCTAGGTATTTCTTTCACTGGCTTTTTTATTGCCAAAAGGTTTATCAAAATATAAAAATGCAGTCTTGTTTATAGTAATTCAGATTAAGGAATTTTCTGAAAGCATTAAATGTGGGCTGCCTATGGCTGAAAAAAAGCTCTTGTGCTTGTGATCTTACAGGATGCATAATCATTTTAGGTAATTGATCTCATTCAATGAGGGTTAGATACGGCGTCCTCATCATCAGGGCAAGAGTCAGTGTGATTCCTTTGTCTCATCTCTCTAAAATGAATTTTCAATTTTCTAACTGATGTGATGTAAAATACGATATGACCTTGAAATACTCATCATTTTGTACTGTTTTGGGAGAGAGAGACGGAGAAAGGTCGGCAAAGGACCCGGGCACTCTCGAACTCGGGTCAGACGAGTGCCCTACGGTAGGGCCACGGTAGGGCCAATCATTTTGAATTCTAACCATTTGACCTATTTTAGATGGAGGAAATTCATCACTGCTTAGAATTCTTTAAAATTATTTTTTTGGCTACATTTTAGACTAATCGTATTTACAGTATATCACGAAAGTGAATACACCCCTCACAGTTTTGCAGATTTTTGAGTATATCTTTTCATAGGAAAGCATTGCAGAAATTTCACTTGGACACAATGATTAGTGACCTTTTAACAACATATTTAACCGCTTAAATTTCTTGTTCACTCAGAAAAAAACAAAATACAGCCATGAATGTTTGAACATGTACTCACAAAAGTGAGTACACCCCAGATGAAAATCCGGTAAAGAAGGGGCTGTGTTTGCTCAAATCGTCTCGAAATGAAGCTAAATGAAAAGGGATGAAAAGGGAGGTCATCGGTGTGCGTTTCAACCTTTCTTTGCATTGAACTTTTCCATTTTGAGTCTGCATCTGGCTTAAATGGATTGGTGTGAGATTTGAATGCAATCCTATGGAGAATATCAGGATCTGCTTCAGTAGTCACAGTGCATGTTGACATGCATGTTTCTTTTAGATGTATTTCAGATTACCAATGTTGACCGCATTCGTGCATCCCCAAACCATGTCAGTCCCACTACCATGCTTGGCTTTTGATAGGATACACTTTTTCTGTAAAACTCACTTGTTTACCACCACACATGCTTGACACCATCTAAAGTATATTTGTTTATCTTGGTCTCTTCAGATCACACGACATGGTTCCAGTGATCCATATCTTTGGTCTGTTCATCTCTCTTGAGACCAAGATAAACAAATTTGCTTTAGATGGTGTCAAGCATGTGTGGTGGTAAACAAGTGAGTTTTACAAAAAAGGTGTATCCTCTCGATAGCCAAGCATGGTAGTGGGAATGACATGGTTTGGGGATGCATAAATGCTGTCAACATTGGCAATCTGAAATACACCTAAAAGAAACATGCATATCATCATGCAGTGATACTACTGAAGCAGATCATGATATTCTCCATAGGATTGCATTCAATTCTCACACCAATCTATTTAAGCCAGATGCAGACTCAAAATGTAAAAGTTCAATGCAAAGAAAGGTTGAAACGCACACTGATGACCTCCCTTTTCATTTAGTTTCAATTCGAGACAATTCGAGCCAACACAGCCCCTTCTCTACCGGATTTTAATCTGGGGTGTACTCACTTTTGTGAGTACATGTTCAAACATTAATAGCTGTATTTTGTTTTTTTCTGAGTGAACAAGAAATTTAAGCGGTTAAATATGTTGTTAAAAGGTCACTAATCATTGTGTCAAAGTGAAATTTCTGTAATGCTTTCCTATGAAAAGATATACTCAAAAATCTGCAGAACTGTGAGGGGTGTATTCACTTTCGTGATATACTGTATAGCTGACTGTTGGCATTGTGTGTTGCTCATGTTGCTACTTTGATCAGTTTCAGAAGGAGTATCCAGACATCTACTCTCGCAGGTTCCCCACAACAGAGAGTGAAGCTCAGCTGTTTGCAGACAAACCAAAGATCAAACCCCCCATGCTCATCGGCATCAAGAAAAGCAAGACTTTCAGTATTCGCAACTGATGTTCTAGCTGTCTTTTTGTTTTAAAGCTTTACGGGACAGTTTTCCCATACAGGCAGGGATTAAGCCAAATTCTAGACTAAAAAGCCTTTTTTGTCAATGCAGATTTCCCCCTATGTTCTTCCTTTTTAGTGTTAGACTAACCTTCATCAGGCGTATGGGAAACTGCTCGTGTGCGTTTTAATGTTTGAGTTGAAGACTCTTGAAGCTTGTAGTTGAAGTTCTGCGTGTGAGTGTGTGTTTTAGTGAAGTTGTAATACTTTTTGTTGTTTCCTTGTGTTTTTAACTTTGTTTCTCAATGTTTATTTATTTTTGGTAAATTTTTAGTTGTTTATGGAAAAATGTGGTCCTGGCTTGATTGACTGTATTAACTATGCAGGATAATAACTCAGTATCCAGCCTTTGTTTCTTTCTCAGTGTGTGTCAGAGCCTGGCTTGCCTGTGCATCTCTCTCTCTCTCTCTCTCTCTCTCTCTCTCTCTCTCTCTCTCTCTCTCTCTCTCTCTCTCTCTCTCTCGTGTGCTCTCTCTCTTGTGCACTCTCTCTCTCTCTCTCTCTCTCTCTCTCTCTCTCTCTCTCTCTCTCTCTCTCTCTCTCTCTCTCTCTCTCTCTCTCTCTCGCGCTCGCTCGTGCTCTCTCTCTGCTCTCCCCCTTTCTCCTCTCAGTGTCAGACTCTTCTGCCAACCATGATACCATGTGAATGAACACTTTTATTCATTTCACCAATAATATTGGATTGCATGGAAAAGATGGTATTAAAACATTTTTTTTATTTCTGCTGTTTTATAGTAAGTCTTGTTTCTTCACATTGGAAGCTATGACTTCCAGTCTGTTTTTGTTTTCTATTTTCAGATGTGTTCTGTTACCTTGTATCTCTTCTCTGTCTGCACACAGTACACAAGAGTGATGTTGTTCATGTATGATTTATATATTTTATTATCTAGTCTGTCTAGATTATCTGATAGAGGTGCACCGAAATGAAAATTTGGGGCCGAAACCGAAACCGAATATTACAATTCAGTCAAAAGTTAGGTTTTTGACCATTTTTAAATATTGGTTAAATCTACGGTTTACAATAAATGTTTTGACATGTTTTTGAAAGAAAATAAATGTGTATTTGAAGTCTTCAAATGTTAGAGTAGAACTGATATTAGTTTAATTAATGCCCATTTTCAATTCATTTTCTATTCGGTCTCCGATTCGGCCACTCAATTGACTTTCGGCCGAAAACCGAAAGTGTCTTTTTTTGCGTTTTCGGACGAATTTTCGGTGTACCTCTATTATCTGATGATTGTCTAGATGAATGGGACTGAAGGGAAAGTATTGCACTATTTTGTATGTATAATCTTTTACTGTAATATTGTGTGTATGTGGCTGAGATTATAATATATCTCCCTTCTTTATTGGGATTAGATTTAACCAAAAGAAAAAAAATCTGTGAAATAGACTGGTATGATTTTGGGATATGGTTTTCACAGAGTTGTTTTAGACCACTATAAAGACCGGTATGGGCTGACATTTAGATGTTTTGGGAACAGTTGTTTGGTTTACATTAACTCCAAATCCCTAATTCCTTTAAAATGCACTGCTGTGGCATCCACTTTTCCTCCTCGCTTCTCTGATATGGCTTTTAACTGCAAACCTCTGTAAGCCTAGCTACATGGCATGCCTAACTGCTACTGTTGTTTTCCTCTGTCTCATGTATTTAAACTGAATGAGTATTACTATGCAATAAAATATAAACAAAATGCACTTCTGATTAGTTTCAATAATTCAATTACATTTTCAGCTGTCTTCTTGTTTTCTAAATGTAAATTAAACAATACAAAAGTTTTTAAGTTGTTAAGGAGAAATGAGTTGACTACCAATTGCTTTGTGCTAGCTGCTTTTCATTGAAGAGAGCATCTCGTAGGCCTGTCGGGTGATTTTAGTCAAAGCACAAAGCAGTGGCGGATGATGAATTGCATGTTTTCCCACCCTCCCTGGCACATTCTTTTATCTTAGAAACAGAAAAGAAGTTTATCATTTATCAAATGTGGTGACACATTCAGTAGCTACATCTGCAATGCCTAGATGTGGGTTGGGAAGATGTCGTATATGATTATTCATGCCAAAAGATTCTATATACTGTATGCCTCTGGAGACAATGCACCCTTGTGAAAATTGCTTACAGTACCCGGTTGCATTGTCCAACCAAAGAAAACAACTTCTTAGTTTTCTTATTCAGTTCTTTTTGTTGCCATAAGAAGCTTCTGTGCTGTTCCTCTTTGTTGTTAATCGTGTCTCAGGTTCCTAAATGTGGTTCTCATTTGGGACCGGGTTGCAGGCGGAGGGAAGAGGGAGGAGGAAGGGAGCAGTGGGGGAGGCAGGCAGTTCCTTGAAAGAGTGAGGCCGAGGTTGAAGCGTCAGTGGAAAAGAGCAGGCTCTGGGCACAAAGAGGCTCTTGTTTCAGGGTCTGATTGGCTGAGACGAGGCCCAAAGGCTGTCTGGGAAAGGGACCCCCTTTATAAAAAGCTTGTAAATGACTGCTCGCTCCACACTTTGTTTTTTTGGGTAGGCTTTCAGCCTGCTGTGTATTCTGCAGAGAGTGAAAATGGTTAGTCGGTGAGTAAACAACCCATCTTTTTGCACAACTCTTGATTTTACACAACTTTTGTGGCCAATTATTCTCTTGTTGTTTTCCTTTGCTTATAAATGTCAAGTCTTTGGATGAATTACTATCAATTTGTACAACTACGTTTATGTTGTTACTCAATCTCTCCCAAACTTCCTGTCTTTCGAAACTTTGATGACTGTGTGTTCACTGTTCTGAGCAATGCATGCTGTGCTCCCAAACAGCCATTTTAATGTGTGGAAATGTTTCTACAGTAGGCCTATTATGTCATATTCAAAAAATTGAAAAACATCAAGACTTGCTTTTATCTGTTTACATCTGATGGTGATGGATATTTTTGCAGAGTTGAGCATCCAGCTGGAGGCTATAAGAAGGTCTTTGAGACATGTGAGGAACTGGCTGAACCAATACCAGCACTGGTTACAGGTATGTGTCTATCCTCTACACCATCTATCAAAAGCAAAATCTAAAATATACCTCTAAATCAGTTATAAAGTGGACTTCCTGGACATAATCCTAGGAATTCACTTTAAGAACCAATGCTGTTTAAGGCATTGATATCTCATGGAATTGGTTTCCTGCCATCGGGGAAACATAGCCTGCAGCAGAGGCATCAGTTTAGTCTGTCAGCATCGAGTTAAATAAGAATGTTGTTATATCTTAAACTACAGCCATCAAGCCCTTCTCCTATTACCTGTTCAAAAGCTTCTCCAAACTTTGATTGTTAAGCTTCAGTTCACACATGTGGTTTAAAGCTGTATGTTCACCCATGTGAGTTGGGGGTTTCCATTTGTTATGTTTATGTAGGCATTTGAGTCTTTGTGAGCTGAGGTAGGATGCATTACCATGTATATGTGGCCTGATCATTTGCAGGCACGATCCCCTCCTGGTTGACTGGGAGCCTGCTGAGACTGGGCCCTGGGCTCTTCGAGGTGGGAAGTGAGCCCTTTTATCACCTGTTTGATGGGCAGGCCCTCATGCACAAGTTTGACCTGAAGGATGGACATGTCACCTACTATCGCAAGTATGGGCCACAGGATCAGGGGCCTCATGTACAAAGCTCTTACTTTTGCACAACAAAGCTGCACACATAACTTCTTGTGCACGCACTGAATGTCACATGCAATAGGACGTACCATAAAAATCTGTGTGAAAACCTGTTAATGCATGGATTGATGCGTCTGAACTTTTTAGTGCACATGTATCTTTTCAGATTTTGCATCACACTTGTAGTGCAAGCAGTTTTATCCAAAGAAACTTACTTGATGCCAAGTCAAGAATGTTTGAGCAGCACAGTGCTGTGGGAAAAAAACAACAAAAACAAATTGAGCTGAATGCTTAAGAGACCTACACACTAGTGTATAAAAAAGTTGTGAAACTGTCCTCTACGACAACTGTTTTTGTTTTGTTTCAATTAAAAAGTGTTGTCTAAAAGGAATGCGTAATTACATGTGTGGTTGGGGATGTTTTTCATTCATCTGTGGTCTTCCTGAATGTCCACCATCACCACACTCCCCACAGAAATGTTACATCAGCATAATTGCGTCAGTTTGCCAGAGAAATGAAAACAAAAAACATTAAGAAAAGAATGAGCAATGGGACTCGGTGAAGTGCAAGCCATTAGTGGTGTTCTAACAAGTTTGCTCTAAGTGTGCTACTGTGCTTGCTTTACACAAACTTATTCCGCCTCCAGGTTTGTCAGGACCGATGCTTACGTGCGAGCTATGACTGAGAAACGGGTCGTCATCACTGAGTTCGGGACCGCTGCCTACCCAGACCCTTGCAAAAACATATTTTCCAGGTGGGGCCTACAGTACATTAGAAAGCTGATCAATGTCATGTCTTTATGCAGTATGTCATGCAAATAATCGTCATCATCATCATCATCTTGACTGTGTTTCCAATGTTTGTACTTCATGTAGATTCTTCACATACTTCCAAGGCATTGAAATCACTGACAACTGCCTTGTGAATGTCTATCCTGTTGGTGAAGACTTCTATGCTTGCACTGAAACCAACTACATCACAAAAGTTGACCCAGACACACTGGAAACCCTTAAAAAGGTGTAGTATATCTGTTGTCTGTCTGTACATAGAAGTTTGCATGTGTCTCTCTTATAGTATGGTAGTATTTTATCAATACATTATTTATACCTAAATGTCTTGTGCTGTGTGCAACTTGAAGGGAAAATTTAAATCCGCTTGTACTGTGCCTATTCTATTCTATTCTATTCTATGACAGGTGGATCTGTGCAAATATGTGTCAGTCAATGGTGTAACAGCCCACCCCCATATAGAGAAAGATGGAACCATCTACAACATTGGAAACTGTTTTGGAAAGAACATGTCACTGGCGTACAATATGGTCAAAATTCCTCCCACCCAAGCAGGTAAGTGACCCTTTTGGCCTATATTCCTACTGCATACATAATTAGGGCAAAAAAATAAATTCTGAATAACATGGTCTCATCATCTGTCCTTTTTAAAAAAAGACAAATCAGATCCTATCGAGAGGGCTGAAGTGGTTGTGCAATTCCCTAGCAGTGAAAGGTTCAAGCCATCTTATGTTCACAGGTTTGTACTTCCTTTGTAAGTAGCTCCATGGAAAAAAAAACATTAATTTCTTATGATAATTATTACCATCCTTTGTTTGTTGGTTGTGTGAAGTTGCAGTTGCTTGCAAAGCCACTGATTTATCATTTCTTATTTACAAAATGTTAATCACCTTATCTGCCTAATCTTCTGTAGCTTTGGGATGTCGGAGAACTTCTTTGTGTTTGTGGAGACGCCTGTGAAGATTAACCTTCTGAAATTCCTAAGCGCCTGGAGCATCCGTGGAACCAATTACATGGATTGCTTTGAGTCTAACGAAACAATGGGTGTGAGTACAAAATAATGGGACATCCATGTCTCATCTCTGTGGGAAATTACAAATGATATTTTTTACGAGTAAATGTTAATCTATTGAACTAAATGTCTAAACCCAAGTCTTTCTTCCTCAGACCTGGTTCCACGTGGCCACTAAGAATCCTGGTGAATACAAGGACCACAAGTTCCGAACTTCAGCGTTCAATACCTTCCACCACATCAACACCTATGAAGATCAAGGCTTCATTGTTGTTGATTTATGCACCTGGAAAGGGTATGATGTTTTTTTGTTCAAACAACAACTTTTCTCTCATTAGCACCTACTCAGCGAGGCATATTAAAGCTGTCTGAAAGCCCCCAGACTTTGGCGTCCATTCACTTCCTCCTCTGAAACCCCTCTGTTCTCTTCAGGCATGAGTTTGTGTATAACTACCTCTACCTGGCCAACCTGCGACAGAACTGGGAGGAGGTCAAGAAGGAGGCCATGAAGGCTCCTCAGCCTGAAGTGCGAAGATATGTTCTTCCCATTGATGTGCACAGGGTAAGCCAGATACTGTAAGCCCATGTTCTACAGGCTTTATTGCGGGGTATAGTCACTGCAGCAAGCTTTTGTGAATCTCTCTCTCTCTGAAGCATTATAATATAGTGTGACCTTATGGTGATCCGTGTGTGCGTGTGTGCGTGTGTGTGTGTGTGTGTGTGTGTGTGTGTGCGCGTTTATTTCTCCAGGAGGAACAGGGCAAGAACCTAATCTCTCTGCCTTACACTACAGCCACTGCTGTCATGCGCACTGATGGAACCATTTGGCTAGAACCAGAGGTCCTGTTCTCTGCACCCCGTCAAGGTAAATATTCCTGTCAATGAACTCTTGCACTCTAAAGATCTACTGTGATGGACTCCAACCAGTTGTTACTTTTATTTCAAAAGACCATTTTCATTTGAGGACATGATTTTTTTCTTCAGATCCAAAGAGTGGTTGACATTCTTGCAGTAAATAACTGTCCCAGACTATTGCATATATATCCACCGCTGTACGTATGTGTCCTATAGGCTATTGTAAAGCAAAAGGTGTAGAACAGAGATAAAGTATGTAATTCAAGTATACTGCCAAGGGAAGTTTTTAAAATTGTGACGTAGACATTGCCCCATAGTTTGAAGTTGTACCTTGGTGGTAGAATGACATTTTGATTCAGACATTGCCCCAACACCTGAAGTTGTGCCTTAATGTAAAAAAATGAGTACTTCTGATTGCCAAGAGCTGTAATCGTTCTTCCTTTTCTCTCCTTCATGTCACAGCCTTCGAGTTCCCCCAGATAAACTACGGTGCCCACGGTGGGAGAGACTACACCTATGCCTATGCCCTCGGCCTGAACCATTTCATCCCAGACAGGGTGAGTACCTTGGCCCTGTGCCACCAGCAAGAAGGAAGACAATGAGACTCCATGTCGCTTTTCTGTGCTCCGCCACCACCCGTAACCAGTGTCTGTGTGTTCTCCCAACAGATCTGCAAGCTGAACGTCAAATCCAAGGAGACCTGGGTATGGCAGGAGCCAGACTCTTACCCCTCGGAGCCTCTCTTCGTGCCGTCTCCCGAGGCCGTGGAAGAGGACGACGGTAAGCCAGAGGGAGGTGGTGGGAGATGGATGGATGGGGAGATGAGTAGATTTGGGGGTGGGGGGGGTGTTGTTGCTGCCCAGCCCCCAATGGAGCAAGCACCAACAGCCCTTGGCATCTGTTAGCAAGCTGTTCCACATCTGGTTTTACAAGGTCCTGACGGGCCTCCACAGAGGGGGCTGCCACACTGCTTAAGGACTTCCTGACGATCACTTTCTCTGGTTCTCATACTTGCCATGTTGCCATAATTCTTGGTTTCCATCTACCATTGGCATCTACTGAGGAATCGGTTTCCTACTGCTTGTATATGGCAATGAGCTAACTTTGTAAGCTAAAGGGGTCAGTTGTCCGGGGCCCAGAATTGGGTCCCCATTACATTGTGTGTATTTGTTAGAGGGGTCCTTTCAGATAACTTTGTCCTGGGCCCAGCCAAAGCTGTCAGCGGCCCTGCCAGTTCACATAAACACCTCAGAGGTTAAAGGCCTGGGTGTGTTTTCAATAAGTGTGCCCTCGCTGACCCTCCCTGTACCCCCCGGCTCTCAGGGAATATTCAAAGAACGTGGTCCAGAAACAAACCAGGTTAAGTTAAGTTTATCTAATTATAGAGATAGCAATGATCAATCAGCTAACAGAAGAGCCCGGAGCACTCATTTTCTTAACTACCTGCAGGGTGCATTCACCCCATTTTGTATTTCGACTTAGCCAGGTTTTCCACATAACACTGCTCAGGTATGTTGTAGGCAGCTTTATCACATAACCATTTTCTTGGAATCATCCCCAGGAGGGCTGCTGAAAATTGTGGTGACTATGAGCACATATCCCCCCATTTCAGTAGATTAACTTAGCCAGTTTCATCTATGTTCTTGAATTACCCCCAGGTGTGCTGTAGCCATGAAATAGTTGTTTGGACACCTTTGATGACCATCCTTTTTTATTTTTTTTTACTAGACTTGTGACCCAGTGAGGCATTCTCTTCTCTCTTTTTTGGTTGCATTTGTGCTGTCGCCAGGTTTATCCCATAATTATGTTCTTGTATTCCCCCCAGATATGATTACTCAGGTTTATCACATAACTATGTTCTTGGATACCCCCCCAGGTGTGCTGCTGAGCATCGTGGTGAACCCCGGAGAGGGCCAGAGGCCGGCCTACCTCCTCATCCTGGACGCCAGGGACCTGACGGAGATCGCCCGCGCTTCTGTGGAGGTCATCATCCCCGTCACCTTCCATGGGATGTACAAGCCCTGAGGGACAGTTGAGTTCAGAGCGCTGGGCAACAGGCTGTCACACACAGCACGGGAGCTGCCAGTACACAGCCCAAGGGAGGACAGTTAAGTGGATCTCACACCCAAGTACCAACATCTATGCCACATGGCAGGGGTCTGTTGTTTTACATTTTGCTGTCAGGATATCATTTGGAAATAAGAACCGATCATATGACTCTCAGGATTTCACTGAGTCTGTTCACACACAAAACATTTTCGACCGACCCAAGACACTTTCAAATATGCCTGGATTAAAATTTAGGAGGAGATCATCGACATGGTTTGTGGAGATATTTGCCCATGCTGCAACAATTCCTGAACTGATTGGAATATCTTAACATCAATAATGTATTAATATTTGGTGTAATTTTTTATAACCCAAGGTAAAAGGATTTAAATGTGCCCTGTTTACAACACCTCTGTATTTGTCTGATGTGATGGCTTCAGATTTCTGCAGTTTTATTCTGCAATGATCTTCCTATATTGTCATTAGAGTGAGTTTACAGAGGACACACAGACATGAACCAGAGTCACAGTAAGATATCATCACTGCTGAGTTGAATCTGTTTATCTGCTACTGTATATGGAGCATTATTAAACTAACCATGTAGTTAAATGTATATATGGATTTTAAATATATCAACTATTACTACCTATTAATAGTCCTAATCCATTCTGTTTCTTGTATTGTAATAAAATGTTTTTGACAGGACAGAGGGAGTAAAAAGAAATCATTTTTATTCTTTACAAAACAAACGACTTTGCATTGTCTATTTGTCAGCTAATAAATTACAGGCATACAGTTAAAAAGGATTAGCACTTGGGTGGTTAAAACAAAAGGCTTCTGAGACGAGCAGAAAAAAAATCATCCCTGAAAGAGGCACCGTTGTTACAGAGGTAGGCTTAAAGTCGCAGTAATGGAGTTCGCTGTCTCTCCTTGGAGATCTGGTACTCTTGTTGTTTGATGATTTTTAAACAGTTGCTCAAAACCTACACAAAAAAACAAACACATGCTCTTTAGACAGACATGCATTCGTATGATGTATCCCACTCAAGTAAACAGGCCTAAAGCTGATCTAACACTAACATCTTAAGCAGGGAGAGAATGCGCCTTGTGCGCTCCAATGATTATGTGCAGCAGGATTGAAAACTTTTCCATTTGAGACAGCCCCAGCTGGTTTTCATTATGGAATTCCTGTGGTGGCGACTCTGTTGAGTCAAACAGGGCCGCAGAAGAGTTGACCAGACTGTGATCCTCATCGGAACACAGTTGGTCAGTCCGTTTTGTTATTTATTTGTTGCCATTATTATTATTTATTTCACATAGGGAATTCCTCTTGAGATGGGTCATCTTTTTTTTCATTGGGGTCACCTTAGTTTCTGGACAGTACAGAATCACAGTTTTGTATTGGTGATTATCCAACCGCACTGGGATTGTCTGTACGCATCACTAGCATCTCTACTGTCTTGCGTTCTACTATACAGTGCCCTCCATAATTGGCACCCCTGGTTGAGATGTGTTAAAAGCCTTAAAATAAATTCAGTGTTTATTGCAGAAGAATACTGTCACACTGAAAATTTTAGGAAAATGTAGCCTTCAACTCAAATGAATTGTAGGAAAATAAAAAAAATCCCTGACTAAAAAATAATTATTTTTCATTAAATCACCTGTTCCACAATTATTGGCACCCTTAACAATTCCCAGGAAATAAATATAATTGAAGCATTTCTGTCATTTCTACAGTAGTTTACAAAGTTTACCAGAGTATGTAGGAACATTTAATTAGTAATTCATCACTTCCTGTTTCCCTGGGGTATAACTATGACGTGACACCGAGGCCATTTCTCTTATCCACTCTTAAACATGGGAAAGACAAAGGAACACAGCATACAAGTGAGGCAGATGTGCGTCGACCTTCACAGGTCAGGCAGAGGCTACAAGAAGATTGCCACTCAACTGCAGCTGCCCATATCTACTGTGAGAGGAATAATTAAGAAGTTCAAAACAACTGGAACAGTGGTAAACAAGCCTGGACGAGGACCCAAGTTTATTTTGCCACCACGAACAGTGAGGAGGATGGTAAGAGAAATCAAAATATCTCCAAAGCTCACTGTTACAGAATTACAACAAATGGTAGCATCCTGGGGTCACAAAGTCTCCAAATCAACCATCAGGCGCTGTCTACACGCCAACAAGCTGTTTGGGAGACATGCACGGAGAAAACCTTTCCTCACCCACAATCATAAACGCAAACGTCTGGAGTTCGCCCAGCGGTATTGGGGCTTCAACTGGGACCGTGTGCTTTGGTCAGATGAGACCAAGATTGAGCTTTTTGGCAGCAAACACTCTAAGTGGGTCTGGCGTGCCACGAAAGATACGCATGCTGAAAAGCACCTCATACCCACTGTGAAGTATGGGGGTGGGTCAGTGATGCTGTGGGGCTGTTTCGCTTCCAAAGGCCCTGGGAAGCTTGTTAGGGTGCATGGCATCATGAATGCTTTGAAATACCAGGACATTTTAAATCAAAATCTGTTGCCCTCTGCCAAAAAGCTGAAGATGGGTCGTCACTGGGTCTTTCAGCAAGACAATGACCCTAAACATATGGCCAAATCTACACAGAAATGGCAGTGTTTCCCATACATTGAGGAAACTATGGCGGCCCGCCATAGTTTAAATTTGGCCGCCATAGTTTCCGAAAATGTAAAAAAAAAAAAAAAAAAAATTTTTAACTTTTTTTTAATTTTTTTTTATTTTTTTACGATTTCCGTTTTTGTTAAAAACGATTTAAATTACGATTTCCTTCGCATTTTCCTCCTGGAGTAAATACATCCTACAGAGAAAACCACAAGTGCTTGAAAGACAGAGGGATCAAAAGCCTAGTCAAGTTGTTGTAGTTAACTTGGGTTTGGGAGCAATAAAAAAAACCTTCAGAGAAGGGACAGTTGGGATGAGTTTACTAACACTCCCCAGGCTTTCTTTTACAGTTGTAATGAGTTAGGTGACAGGCCTTCATTGACACGGCAAAGGAGACATCGGGCTGCTTATAGAAATGAATGTGTAATGAATGTGAATATAGACATAAATGTGTAATATGTTGTTCAGCCCTTTTAATGAGGAATTTTGAAAAACAGGCCCTGTGACCAGCACCCCTCATGTAGAATGTGTACGCCTATGTGTACTCTTAAATTCTTATCTCTGGTCCTATTTTGTTTTATTATTTTTTTCATTACATAGACCCCTGCATGAGGGATGAATGAAACTGTGTTGTAAACAGAAATGATACACTGTACTGCATTTGTTTTTTTAAATATAAATGACAATGTACTACTAATATCATGGGTAAAATGTTATGTAGCCTTATTTCTCAAAGTATAAATGGCTGAAATGTAGGCCTAGGCCTATAGTTTCTCCATGCGCCAATGTCATACTGTACTCATTGTTTTGCCATTTTGCATTTACACTGCGTGAATACATCTCCCACCCCCCCCCCCCAAAGGCCCGCGTGAAAAGACCCCCCCCGGGAAAAAAAACCCCGGCTGCCCCATAGTTTCCAAAATTTCTGTGGGAAACACTGAATGGTTAACCAGACACAAAATCAAGCTCCTCCCATGGCCATCTCAGTCCCCAGACCTCAACCCCATTGAGAACCTGTGGGGTGAGCTGAAGAGGAGAGTACAGAGGAGGGGACCCAGGTCTCTGGATGATTTAGAGAGATTCTGCAAAGAGGAATGGCTGAAGATCCCTCTTTCTGTCTTTTCCCATCTTGTGAAACATTATAGGAGAAGATTAGGTGCTGTTTTGTTGGCAAAAGGGGGTTGTACAAAATATTAACAACAGGGGTGCTAATAATTGTGACACACATTATTTGATGTCAAATAATTATTTCTTTATGTGGGATTTTTTCCCCACTGAATAAATGCACTTGTATTGAAGGTTGGATTTTTCTCTTTTTTTCTATTAAGGTCCCATATTATTTAGAGAAAAATAATAATAATTGGAAGCTAAAAAACACATCTCAACCAGGGGTGCCAATAATAATGGAGGGCACTGTATATACTGTACATTTAGTCTGGGCTGGGATTCGGACCAGTTTTGACAGTGTCCGGTCGGTGTCCATGATATTACACATTTCACCGACTGACACGGTCCTGTGTCCATATTGGGTTGTGTGTGTGATGGAAGCATGTGTGTACTAGGTTAAACTTTGACCTCTAATGAATGTAACTGACATTATATTATGCACCATATCAACTCAATGATCAGTGGCATACGCAGACATTATCCTAGCTGAATATAACATACGTGTGTGACCGTGATGCAAAATTAGCTTGATTTCAACCCCACTCCTTTATCAATGCAACGCTTTAAAGAAAGATGTGAAGCTAAACTTGAAAAATGTCAGATGGCCTATTCCCGGTCCTGTATGTTTGCTTTGGTTGCTCATTGGTATTGGTGACCTCAAGTTACCCAATGTGACACAGTACTGAACTAGGTAAAGATTGACAGCATTGGCCCCTTCCACAGTGAGAATGGTTGTCAGTGAGCTGTGTATTATGTTTACCTTCCTTGTGTCTTGGGGCAGGATCACTCCATCATCCCATAGTCTCCCAGACGAGAAGAAGGCACAGCTCTCCTCCTCTAGCCTACACAGCAACAGCAGCACCAACATAACACACTGTCACAAACTTTTAAACACCATCCTTATAGTTGCCTCTTCTAACCCAAAGTCTACCAAAAACGTTCTGCTTAGTTGGTTAATGGTTTGTTGTCATGGTAGGACGTTTTGTTTTCAACTGAAAGTTAGTGTTTGTCATTTTTGTCAACTTGGGCCCACCATTATTTCTCTGTAAGTACAGTACCAAGTGACTTATGTGTACCGGATTTGTTATTAGCAAACATGACTGTGGAACAAATGGAATGACATAAGCAGAAAAATCTCAAGATACGACAGGACATGATTAACATCTGGTACAGTGCAGTAATTTGTACACACTTACAAACCGTGTAACCCTCAATACCCTCAACTGGGTTTTTCTAGTGTATACTCTGTGAGTTCATCATGCACTTAATGCCCAGCCGAGAGCGCAGAAGCTTCATGCCCTCGTCTGAACGCACTGAATGCCCTCGGCTTCCTCTTAGCAGCGCCACACTTGCTAAGGACATTCCCTTATTTCACAAGTCCAGTTCACTGAATTCTTGGACAACTATAAAGTAAAGAAGTGGTGTTTGCTGAAGGCAAAGTCAATAGAGCTGCAGTTTTTAATAGGGTCAAGGAGGGAGAGAGAGAGAGAAAGAGAGAGAGAGAGAGAAAGAAAGAAAGAGAGAGAGGGGGACCGTGAGAAGGAGAGAGAAAGCGAAAGAGAGACAGAGCAAGACAGTGATAGAGGGAGAAAGAGAGACGGATAGAGGGAGAAGGAGAGAGTGGGAGATATCCTACTTGTTGTCGAGCCGTGCAGCCTCCTCCTCCTCAGGCACGAGTGCTTCTGAGCATCCCGGCGCCACCAGGGACACTCTGGCATTGGGCCACAGGAAGAGGAAATTGGGGTCAAATGCCCTTCCACACTGAAAACAAAACACCCAAATACGAGTAAGACAACCTGGAGCTTATTAGTCAACCAGAACGTGCGAAGAAATACTTGTACCTGTACATGCGGTAAAATAAATGTGTGTCAGGGGAAGACCACTGCATCTCCTCAGGCAGTGGTATTGCTATGTATATGTAAATTACGGGCTTAAAACCATGCAATTTAAGGCTCGGCAACACTTTCTTTGATTTGGTTTCTGGAATGTCATGACACTCAAAACAATGTCAACTTGACATTCCAAAAACCGAATGACACATTATGACAACAATCATAAAGATTAATAATGTGTCATTAATGTTCCTGACATGTGTGATGTCAGTCTTGTGCCGGTTTCATGACACCATTATGCAGACCACACCAAAAAAAGGCTCTTTTGATTCTCTTTTCAGAGATACCATTATGGAGGAAAGACACTAAATTGAAAGTCGTCTAGTTTTGCACACAGCTATTTGTGGGGGCCCTGGCAGTATCTTATAGCATACGGAGTCAGTGTGATATTTAAAGACATCTCCATCATAACACAATGAATCGTTTTTTACTTAGCAATTTATTTGTGTCTGCATTACCATGGCATAACTGTCAGCCCCATGGCAACCCCCGATCACCACGGTGATCTTCGGCACTGAGGCGCAGGCCACCGCTGACATCATGGACCCCTGAGCCTTCAGACGATTGGTGTTCGCCTCAGCCTATGAGAAAGGGAAAAAAACAGAAGGCAGAGAAAGAGAGAGAAAGGGACAAAGAGAGAGAGGCAGGTAAACTGTTATTAAATAGCTGGTCTCAAAGTCCCAAGAAAATATATTTTTTCCATGTCACTCAAGTAATGCCCCAAGCTTGTCCGCAAGGGAGAGAGAAGATATCATTACTGTGGATCGTCTATGCAAGAAGAGCAGAAGAGATACATTGTGTGTGTGTGTGTGTGTGTGTGTGTGTGTGTGTGTGTGTGTGTGTGTGTGTGTGTGTGTGTGTGTGTGTGTGTGTGTGTGTGTGTGTGTGTGTGTGTGTGTGTGTGTGTGTGTGTGTGTGTGTTCGTTCAAGGGAGAATAGAGAGAGAGAAAGGCTGTGCACAGTGCATGTGTTCTTGTGCATGTGTGTGCCTATGTGTACGTGTTTGTGGGTGTTGAAGAATAGAGAGAAAGAGCTAAACAAGTGGGAGTGTGTGTGTGTGTGTATGTGTGTGTGTTTATCTGAGAGGAATGAGTGTATGGAGAGAGAGAGAGACAGAGCGAGCGTGCTAGAGCTCACACATGCTGTCCAAGTGTCAGCAGAGCTCTGCCTAATCCTCCTCACCCAGCACAGCTACATTCCACAACCACACTCTAACAACACCACCATTCCCACAGGACTCCCTAGCAGTGTGTGTGTGTGTGTGTGTGTGTGTGTGTGTGTGTGTGTGTGTGTGTGTGTGTGTGTGTGTGTGTGTGCGTGCGTGCGTGTGCATGCAAGTTTGTGACTGTGTCTATGTGTGTGTATTCAAGTTTGTGACTGTGTGTACGTGTGCGTGTGCGTGCGTGTGTGCGTGCGTCAGGTGTGTGTGCGTCAGTGCACGTGTGTGTGTGTGCGCGAGTGTGCCTCTCGGTCCGTCCCTGCGAAAGTGTGTGCGCGCGCCAGACTGTATGCTTGCATTTATATGCAACAACACACAGTACATCTTGTTTACCAACTACCTGGTTAAGTGATTACCTGACTGTGCTCATTAGTGAATATCCCATTGAGGCCTAAAGCTGCTGCTGTCCTTAGATGCGCAGCTGAATGAATGAATGGATGAATGGATGAATGGATGAATGGATGAATGAATGAATGAATGAATGAATGAATGAATGAATGAATGAATGAATGAATGAATGAATGAATGAATGGATGGATGGATGGATGGATGGATGGATGGATGGTCTCTGGTACTCACTGATGCTGTGCATTCCACAGCACTGATGAGAGTGTTCGAGAGTAAGTGTAAGGGGGAGGAAATGGAGTGTGTGTGTGCACGCGTGTGTGTGTGTGCATGCGTGTTTGTATATGTGGGGGTGTCGGTTGTTCCCACAGTGCTGTGTATATGGACAGTTTCAGTGCGGGCTCCAGGGGAGTGTGCGTGTGCGTGTGAATTTGTGTTTGAGTGTTCCTCCCCACCTTGTGAGTTGACTGTAGGCAGTGTCAGCCCAGACTTGATGGAGGGGATGGAGTTTGTGACGTGTGTTTATGTGTGTGTGTGGCGTGTGTGTGTGGTGCGTGTATGATTGTTCCCTTGTGTATGGAGAGTGTAATGCCGCCTTTTGGGTTCCGTCTTCTGGAGGACTTTGAAGGGGTGGAGTTTGTGGCGAGTGTGTGTGTGTGTGTATGGGGTCGTTTCTACCTTGTGTGTGGACAGTGTCAGGCCAGACTCGGGTACCATGCTCTGGAGGAATATAAAGGGGGATGATGTGTGTGTGTGTGTCTTCCTACTGTACCTTGTGTGTAGAGAGTGTCATGCCGGGTTCGGGCGCCGTGTTCTGGAGGAATACGAGGGGGACGTCCCTCTGGTCGCACAGCGTGACAAAGTGAGTTCCCTTCAGGGACGCCTCGTACGTCAGCTCCCCGTTACTCGCCACTATGCCCACCAGCTGCCTGCACGTACACACACACACACGCACATGCACACACACACAGGAGATAAACTTAAGTTCCCATTGGGGATTTCAGCAGAGAATACACACTATAGGGATGAAGTGCAGCGATGATGAGGAGGCTTTGGCGTGTGTGTGTGTGTGTGTGTGTGTGTGTTATCCAGTAATCTACCATCCAGTCGACTTGATTCCTACTAGTGCAATATCACCTGATTCTCCCTCTCGCTGCAATTCTCTGCATCCACAGAGAGCACTCTGCTGCCATGGCAACTAGCAGTTCTCAGCGAGTAGGAAGAAGACGAAGGAAAGAAGAGAACAAAAAAAGGGTGGGGGGGCGTCTCTTTGTGAGACTAGATAAAAGAGGCCTAGAGAGACTTATTCTCTCTCTCTCCTGTTCCCAGGCTGTGTGGAGTGCAGTGAGGCTGCGGCCTAATCGAAGATCCTTTTCTTTCTTTCTCTCTCTCTCTCTCTCTCTCTCTCTCTCTCTCTCTCTCTCTCTCTCTCTCTCTCTCTCTCACACACACACACACAGGATAACCAAGGACATGGTTCAGTGGACAGGAGGTAGGATAGGGGGGGGACACAGTGACCTGACCTGGGAAACAAGAGCCTTAGACTTTGGTTACACGCCTGCGGATATTTTTTTTGTTCCGTTCATATATTTTGATCCCGTTTACATGGAATGTGGATAAAAGAAAACCATTGTGACTGGGGCGTTTTAGAAATCTCCACTTATATCTTTTGATTTTGAAATTGTCCATTTTAGGGAGCCAAAACTCCATTTACATGTAAACAAAAGGCCTAAACGAATGTAAAAGGTGTCAATATGTAAACAGGGTCAAAGTCACACTGTTGTGTACTACTCTGGGGTCCGTATCTCGAAAGAGTCTTTGCTAACGACGGTAGCAACGTCCTTCGTAAGAGCGACTTAACTCTCTCTCGACAGCGACGCTCACCACTGAATCCAAGGGAATGGTAAGACGGTTTTAAGACGGTTAGCAACGACAAGAATCGAGAAACGGATCCCTGGCACAGACCTGATTAGGATGGCAAACGTCATGCTTAGGGCCGTAACGAGACATTTTCAAATACCGAGGTCAAATACTACGTGCTGTACCACATACTGTACATTTAGAATGCTTCAAACTCTTCAGTCAAACTGTTAAGTTTGTTTTCATTAATCACTGCCTTGACGATGGCATGAGGGTGGCGTGTACAGACTGAATTTATCATTGTTGATCATATAAATGTCTGAAAAAATTACAGAAGACATGACCTCTGTGTCCTCAATGGTAGTTACGGCCATGATCACGTTTATAAAGGGTTTTGAAGACCACATAAAATTGGGATTTAAAATAGATTTTAAAAAAGGGAAGGGATATCAATCCTAGCCACTGTTTGAAATGTATTGCTCATAAGACGTCTTCAGTGTCGGGCAATAAACTTCAAACAGTGAGCAGGAGTGCTGCTATTTCTTTTGGAAATAGCACCCAGTGTCTTTTACTCTCGTAGCGCTGAGGGCACTCTACAAAGTTTATGGATTTAAAATGGACAACAAAAATGTACATCTTGGATGAAAACCTGCCTACATCAAACCAGAATAGCTCTACCTGTTGGAGTTGTAGTGTTACATAAAAGGTCCATCATTTCCATGAAACAATGCGCTGAATAAACAGCAGATGGATGTGTGAAAATGACAACGTGTAATACTAAGATACAGACCTCTGGTCACCTTCAACATGCTTGTTTTTGAGATGTGAAGTCATTAGTGTTTAAAAAAATAATTAAAAAAAATCAACCACTGTGTCAAGTTACCCTTCGATCTTGGCAAAGCCGGTGAGAAGCGTGGTCCCGTAGCGGCCTTTGAACTCCTGGAACTTGCTGCCATCTGTAAGTCGACTCACGATCTGAAAAACAAAACATTATCATGAATGAATGAGAGTGTGAAGAGCTGAGTGACAGGGAGAGGCTGGAAATGAGAAGATCTTAGCTGCTAGGGCATTTGTAGGGACTCGTATTGCATTTATAAGGATTAATATTCATCAACTTCATATACAAACAAATATAGCTGCAAGCAGCAATGCGGGGCCAAGCAGTAAACTTGCCAAAGTCGCCACGGCAACAGAAGGAACTGCAGCCCTAGCCCTTGCATTCCTTGGAGGGGAAAATGGGGAGAGAGCCGGGGAGGGTCGGCAAAGGACCTGGGCTGGGAATCAAACCCGGGTCAACCGCATGATAGACGAGTGCCCTACCGGTTGGCCACGGCAGGGCCTGTGCTGCCCTTGATTTACATTGAGTAACACATTAACATTCCCTCTCAAATTACTCTATAAAATATCAGCAAGTAATTTCTATACTTGAGAGGCTTGCTTTTTGGACAGCAATTATAATCCTCTGTGATCATTCTATTTAGTAAAATTGTTTATATGACACAATATTATGGAAAAGAATCAGGAGCCTACTGAAAATAGATATGTCCTTGAAATCCTAAACATAAGAATCATGTAGGGTGCAATGTAATGTTGGCCAGCCTTTTGAGAGACTGGTCTGAGGAATTGGTGTACATAGAAGTAACGTGTGTGTGTGTGTGTGTGTGTGTGTGTGTGTGTGTGTGTGCGTGCGTGCGTGCGTGCGTGCGTGTGTGTGTGTGTGTGTGTGCGCGAGAGAACAACAATGGTCTCTCTCTCTCTCTCTCCCCCTCCCTCCTTCCCTCTCTCCCTCCTTCCCTCTCTATCCCTCTCCCTCTGTCTGTGTGTGTGGGGTGGGGTATGTGCGTGGCTGGGGCAGTGGGGCTTTGGTTGACACTTTAGAGCAATAGCAGAACTACGCACACACATAAGCTCTCGTCTCTTGTGTGTCTAGACCCCCTGCCGAGAATGGTGTCAGTGAACGTGCGCAGGTGCCGGTGGCAAAGGGGACAGAGAGATGAGAAAAAATCCCTCCATTCTTTCCACAATTTTGAATGGCTGCTGTGAGCTGATAGTTTTTTCAATCGTTACGAAAATCCATACCTGGGTGCAACATAGTGTGAAGATGACCTGTGTACCAATATTTTGAAAATTGGGAGTACGGTTCAAAAGCTACAGGCAAAAATGTAGCTAAAATTTTGACCTGCTGGTGGCGCTACAGAGTTTGAGCTGGGGTTCTGATTTCTTTTGTGGTAGGTCATGGGATGGACTACTATGTGTGTACAAAATCCCAACCTAATTCAACAAACGGTTGCTGAGATATGACCTCACTTCCTGTTTCACCACTTTTATGACAATTATGATTGGCTGTCACGGCTAAAGGATAAAAGATATCCAATATTCCTTGAGACCCCATGTGTAGCTCAGTCCAGAGATACTATATACCAAGTTTCGGGCGAATTGGTCAAAAATTGCGGGAAAAATAGCATTTTTATTGAATTTTACAAAATTCAAAATGGCGGGAAAACTATACACGCAGGGTACAATATCATCACTAGTTCTCGGATTTGTCCTGGGTCAAAGATTCCAGGGATACCAAATTTTTGTACCTGCAACTTTGACCTGCTAGTGGCGCTAGAGCGTTGGGGCTGGGGACCTATAAATCGCTGCGGGTAATGTTGATGCTGCCTCGAATAAGTGTGCCAATTTTCATAACTTTCCTATGTACGGTTCTATGGGCTGCCATAGACTTGCAGAGGGAGAAGAATTTTGACTGGAGTCAATGAGGGAACTAAAACACTAGGGGCCCTCGCCAGCTTCGCTGCTTGGCCCCTAATAACAAACCACAGCCCATGAATAATAATAATATGTTCAATATTATAAATGTAAATATGTATGCATATTGAAAAAAAATGTGTTTTATTGTTTGTATAATATTGTATTGTATTAGTATATGTATTATTGTATATGTTATGTATATATGTTAAGTTATTGCACAGCAGGTGGTCAGCATTTGGCTGGTTAGCTTCAGACGATTACTAAAGGAGATTCGCCTTGCCACAATCTTCCAGGAATTGCATCATATTATTCGGCATTGTTCCCCTGTGCTGACTCGTACTGTATGCACCCCACTCTCTGCACCCTCACACATGAGAGTGTCCCCAAACTACGATATCACCGTAGAAACCATCAATCACATCCAACGCCTTTCCTCAAAATAGCCCTCTGCTCTAGCCTGGGCGAATAGCCGACTGTTGACTCCTTCAATCAGTCTGGCAAAAGCCACGAGGAATCCGTCTCCGTGGACGATGGGAGATGGTCTGATCTTACTCTATCATTTAAATTAATTGAAGTTCCATAAAACCCATATTGTGCTTTATTAGCATGCCTTTTACGTTATAGCGTCGCAAAAGCATACAAAAAACAAAACGAAAGTGTGAATATAGTTACCTTAACCAATCAGTAACGAAGCTCGCGGGTGAGTTCTACGTCACCACTTTCAACTGTTTGCTGATTGGCGAAACACTGAGAGAACCGAGCTCGAGGCTTTTGCCAGACGATGTGCGGAGCCAAAATCTTTGGGTGGAGTACATGTATGGCGTCGCGAGGCTACCTCTGCTCTACCTCCAGCCAATGAACTGATCTCTCCCACTAGCTCTGGGATTGGTAAAGTGCAAAGGTGGCGAGATAGATAAACCCCATGAAAATCCAATTTGAACTCTAAACATTTGAGATATGCATTCAATTTTGTCTGAATTCACAAGCCTAACGTCGCCCCATTGGAAGAAACGGGAGCAGGACTTTCACCTTCCTTCCTCCAATAACACTGAACGCCAACATGAATTGTAAGTCATTTTGGTATTGAATAATCTTCAAATCATCATCCAATAAATTTGACTTTGTAAGAAGAAATTCACGGTTCACAGGAATAATCTGGTTGCAGAACGCCTTTGCGCACACGTAAACAGAATATTCCAAAGCTTGTTTTAAACTGAATGCCGAAAATATTCCGATTGAAACCGGACTACTTGGTGCATGTAACTGCGCTCAATGCTTCCATGTTGCAGGCAGCTGACTGACTGACTGACTGACTGACTGACCAGCTTGGCGTCCAGGCTGTGGTGGTATGTCTTGGGAGCGAGGCCCATCAGGTCGTCAGCGCTGTGTAGAGGTGCCTCTATGGCCCCATCCTCCTCTCCCTCCTCGGGCAACTCGAAGTTCAGCGTGGAGATGATGTTCCTGGTCGACTCAAAGGAATCCTGCTCCACTGCAGAAAAGTGGTCCACACAGCCACTCACTCTGAATGAAAACACAGACACAGATATTATCGTCATCGACACGCACACACACACACACACACACACACACAAATACATTACTAAATTTACACACAAGACAAGCTGCAGTTCTCCTATGCATAAGAAGCACTTACTGATGAGTTGCTTTTGATTCCTTCAGGTGTGGACAAATGCTTCTTTTCCACTGCTGGTTTTCTAGTAGGCCTACAGCTCAACACAGCGCAACTCAACCGCCACTTTTTGAATAGACACGCCTCAATCGCAAAGCAAACAGTGGTGGCCGAGTCGCATTTTGTCGAGCTGTAAGCCTACCAGAAAAACGGCAGTGGAAAAGAGGCACAAGGGTACTAATAACTCCTACACACTGTGCACTCTGCTGGCAAATCGTTCACATTGCAACAGGTACTGGCAAAGTCACCTGACAAAGATCTGTGACTAAGCAAATCTCGATTTTTTTGCAAAATGGACAGTGTTGGGGATATCGTCAACACACAAATACCAACACACACACACATACACGTATATCACCATGAGCCCTTACAAATACCCACACACAAAAATCTTACTCTCACTTCGATTTAATACACGCACGCACGCACACCCGCATGCACGCACACACACGCGCGCGCAAGGCGCACACGCACACACACACGTCCAATCAGCACTGCTCCACCAGCTGCAGTTATTTAGGTGTCTGCTCTGCACAGCTAGGAAATCCTGTACGGCCCCCAGGGCATCTGTTTCAAATGTGCCATATGCACACAAGCGGAGGACTCCCAGGCTTTACGCTCAGCTGTTTCCTGCTAGATTTGCCTGGAAAATCCGGCTTAATATTCAACCTGGATGGAAATTACTCTGCCAATGTATTCATCTTTTAGCCAATTCTAGCAAACACACTACAACCACAAATGTTGTGATAGTGCACAGAGACATACTTTTCTTTTCACTCATACTTGAACCTATTCTTGGTGTCAACCTAACCTCACACTGGTTTGTAAAATATATCTTTATCTACATACTGATGGCTCATATGATAGTAATAGCAGTTACAATCAAGGAAGTGGGGAGTGGTGGGTGGACTGTGTGTGTGTGTGCGTGCGTGTGTGTGTGCATGCGTGTGTGTGTGTGTGTGTGGTGGTGGGGGGCAGCCAAAGCTGTCAGTGGCACTTGGTTATGTTACAGTAACAGGATAACTTCTCAACAGACTGTTTAAATGCCAATACTCTGCTCTGATCAGAGGACACCATTCCCCACATCTCTCTACTTCCACCCCTCCTTAATCCTCTCTTTTCTAAATAATCATCCACTCACTCTGCGTGTAGTGTGGCCCCCCCTAGGTTCTCAGGGGACACCTCCTCCCCCGTGGCAGCCTTCACCAGGGGAGGCCCCCCCAGGAAGATGGTCCCGATGCGGTGCACCATCACCGTCTCCTCTGCCATGGTGGGGATGTAGGCACCACCTGCCGTGCAGGAGCCACACACTATCGCCACCTACAGGTCAATAGAGAGTAGTACAGAGGAATGGGGCAACCATAATAGTGGTTGGTTATTAAGCATTGCGCAAAAGGGGATATGCGGTCAATTGTGTTCATGAGTTAACTCAAAACTATTCTTTGCTGTATAGATTTTTGCTCTTTTTAAATTTACATTATAATACTATTATATGTAAATATAATTTACATTATAATAATAATAATAATTTACATTATTTTATTAGTATATCAAATATTACAAATTGTCGCGTCAGACCAGGTCTGCGGCTGTTTGTTTTAATTTTTAATTCTTAATTCCACTGGTAAGAGATGCACGCGGGAAAAAAATGATAAACAAGAAGGCAGCTACCTCCCACTTGAAAGCGTTCCAACCAGCAAGTCAAACAAACTACAGACATGGAGGGACAAAAACTACATATCCACTTCTCAAAGATGTCAGCAATGTAAACAACATCATGCGTTATTTTCATTTAGCCGCATTTCATCTTTGAAATACGCAATGTCAATATAACTACACCTTGGAAAAGTTAATAGGCTGTTTTGCAACCGTTAACCTGTCCGAATCAACTTTATTTGTCCATAGAATGGTGATGTGCGCTGCCATTGCTGTGATGACATCACGATAGTCAATGGGGCGAAGTCGGTTTGCTTCGCTTTTGCCCCAGCTTGTGACTTGAACATTCCATTTCAACAGGCGTTCCAATGCATTTCAGCAAGTAGGAGGTCAGAAACATCCCATCTCCCAACCCTGGGGAACGCACCATTTCACTGTTGCAAATCTTTCTCGTTGTAATTGTAAGCTAAACCCGGGCACAAGTAATGTTTGTGACTCCGGTGTTCGTTTAATGACTTGGCTTCCGAGACTTGCGTGCATTTGGCACTTTATAGTGGGGTAACTTGTAGGCAAAAAATCAATGTATTTACTTTTGGTCAATCTTATTTATAACGGTCTTAAAATCAGTATGGCATATTTATAGTCTGGGTTGTAATGTGATAATGCTGGAAAGTCTATTTCTGATTAATTATTTATAACAGCATATTTGCACATTGCTTGCATTTGCACAAACATTTTGCACATTTATTACCTGTGACTAATTTCTGTTTTCCAATTTCTGTTCTGTTCGTATGTCTCCCTCTAGGTTTTTTACCTAGGGGAAAGACGACCCACAAGCCTTGATTGTCCTCGAATTGTTTTCTCTGAACTGGAAAATGACCAATGAACTTTAATAAATAAAAAAACTCCTGCACTTAACACCTCATTCAGACGCCATCCTTTTCAAGTTGAGGAAAATTGCACAGGGGTCAACCAAACCAAAAATCCAGACACAAGCAACCTGAAAACATAAACAAATCCAAAACAAAAACCCAACAACTTGACACAACTAGTTTTTTTTTATTATAGTAGTAATTCTTTTTTTACCTGGGGTATCTTCAGAGCTGACATTATGGCTTCATTGTAGAAGGTGCGTCCACCTTGATTTTTATCAGGGAATATTTCAGACTAGGAGGAGAAGAGACAAGAGTTCAGGTTACATTTCCACACAAGACAAGCTGCAGTACTCCTATGCATAAGAAAAAGCACTTTCTGATGAGTTGCTTTAAATTCCTTCAGGTGTGGACTAAGGCTAATAACTCCTACACACTGTCCAAGAACAAATCATTTGCATTGCAACAGGTACTGGCAAGGCAACCTGACAAAGATCTGTGACTAAGCGTACCAAGATTTTTTTTTTTTTGCTAAATGGACAGTGTTTGGGATTTCCTATTCCCTGAAGATAGACCAGAATGCTACACAATACATCAGTCTTCTTCAGGCATGTGCAAAATGGAGTTATCCACCCAAAGGCTTGAATTAAGCAACTGAAAGTCCTGAAGAATCGAAACCAGGGGGTGTCAAACTCATTTCGGTTCAGGGGCCACATACGATCAAATCTGTCTTAAATGGGTCTGACTAGTAACAAGTGCAAAATATCTCAAATTTCGGCTTTATAGCAGAATCGCATTGCTATTTAATCATCTCAAGGAGGATGTCAGCGGCTGCATCAGGAGCATTTACTGTAAATGGAAATATCAGACACCTGCAGCACCTTTTGTAATGGGCTAGAAATATACTTTTTTGACAGTCTTAATTTTCATTAAAATGGATAAAAGCGTCTGCTAAAATATAATGTACTGTTATGCGTAATGGTGACCAACTAGCAGAGTGTAGCGTGGAACATTTAGTAAACCTCCCTCCCGAATCCTCAGACAGTATCTGAAGCGCTGAGCTATCGAACTGATCCTTTAGCTCAGCGGCATCGTGCTGTGCCTCCAATACCCGATCCGATGCGTTGACTAGGAGTTTGCGAGTTTGAGACCCCGAGTGTCGGACTGCACGGGAACGCCTCAGTTACACTGGTGCCGTGACCCGGATGGGAGTGAGGATTAGGGGGGCGAGTGTAACGTAGGCCAACTAGCAGAGTGTGGCGTGGAACGTTAGTAAACCTACCTCACGAAGCCTCATGCAGTATCGGTAGCGCTAAGCTATCGGACTTGTCCTTTAGCTCAGTGGTACCGTGCTGTGTCTCCCATACCCGAACCGATGAGCTGACTAGGAGGTGGTGAGTTCGAGACCCCGAGGGGCAGACTGCATGGAACACCTCAGTTACTTATGACTGACCTGGAGAGGGAGGAAGGCACCCCCGCTGTCCACCAGGTAGACACAGGGCAACCGGTTCTGCATGGCCACGTCTTGGGCACGCAGCTGCTTCTTCACGGTGATGGGGTATGCCGTGCCACCCTTCACCGTGGCATCATTGGCTATGAACACGCACCACAGCCCGTTGATCTTGCCAATGCCTGTGGAGCAGGTTGTGAGGAGATGAGGCAAAAGCATTGATGTGAGAGGTTTTCTGAGTAACACATTCATATTTAATAACATTTAATTCATATGTCGTAAATTAATAGGCAATCACGGGGCAGAATAGTTGCTCAATAATTACCATCATCTACCACCTGAATAATGACTTTAACTCCCTGGAAGAAGAGGTTTTACACCTCAACGGGACCTTCCTGGTGAAATAAATGTCAAATAATAAAAAAGGCTAATAGTTGAGAAGTTGGGCTTTTTTATTTTTTTAAGCTTGTTTTTATTGAAAGTGCATAAAAAATATACAGGAAAAGTTACATTGTTTCTTTCTTTTTTTTCCTTTTTTTTAAACACAGAACTGATAATCCCACCCACCACCCTCAACCCACCCTGACTGGACCTAAATAGTAAACAAAGTACAAATGTTATATAAGGGAAAAAAAGACAATATTCCAATGTTAAATCACAAGTATAGGTTCATATAAAAAATAAAATGAAAAAATAAAAATAAAACTCAGATCAAGTGTAAAGCCATGTATGGCTACAGCTTACATTACGCGGAGTTGGCTACTCCTGTATACTATAAATGTAGTTGTACCAAAACTACCAGATACAGTGATTGATTAAGGCATACTACTTTGGTAGTGTATCAAGTCCATCAAAATATGAGATTAAAGGTCCCCACACTGACAGAAACTTGTCAGACCTTCGTATGGTGAATTTAATTTTCTCCAAGTGTAAGAACATCATCACATCTTGCAGCCACCGTGCTGCAGTCGGTGGAGTGTTTGATTTCCAATTCAACAAAATTTGCCTGCGTGCCAATAGGGTAACAAAAGATATGATGTTACATTGTTTTTTAGTCCAAGCATCAACTTCATCCGGTGGTACCCCAAATATAGCCACTATTACACAGGGTTCTATTCTCACCTCAAGAACCTCAGACAATACATTGAAGACCGTTGACCAATATTGTGTAAGTGTGTGACAGGACCAGAACATATGTGTCAGGTCCGCTACACCTGCATGACATCTAACACATCTACTGTCCATATGTGGGTAGAAAGAAGAAATCTTGGCTCTGCTCCAATGGAGACGATGCACTACCTTAAATTGGATTAATCCCAGTCTTGCACAGGATGTGCTGCCATTAACTCTTTTTAAGGCCTCTTCCCACACGTCCTCGGAAATAACCATTCCAATCTCTTTTTCCCAGCGACTTTTAACAATTTCCATCTTGACTTTGTTTGTTGACATAATGATAGAGTATAACCGTGCTGTACATCCTCTCATCCCAAAGGGGACTTCCAACAGAGAGTCTAACAGTGATTTCTCAGGAAGTACAGGGAATTGTGGGCACACTGTCTTAGCATAGTTGCGAACTTGGAAAAAACGGAATAAATCAGTCTGTGGAAGTTCATATTTTGAACACAAGTCATTGAAGCTTGAAAATGTTTCATTTTCGTAGAAGTCACCGAAGGTTCGTAGACCTTTCCTATGCCATACTGTAAACATCTGATCCAATTTCGCTGGCAGGAAGTTATGGTTGTTACAAATTGGGTTCTGTGATAGAAGAGTGTGTTTGATGTCAATATGCCTTCTAAATTGATTCCATATTTTTAACGTAGAGGTGACCACAGGATTAGATGTATAATGCTTCATTTTAACAGGTATATTAGAGGAGACCAGTGCTGGTAAAGAGGTTGACACACATGATCTGCTTTCCAGCTCACACCAGTTAGTATCTGGGGATTGCATCCAATATGTTATTTTATGTATATTAGCTGACCAATAGTAACTTCTGAGGTTGGGCAGGGCTAAACCACCTTCTAGTCTTTGTCTTTGAAGAAAGTCCTTAGAAATTCTAGGATTCTGCTTGTTCCATATAAATTGTGACACCATTTTGTCTATCTGACTGAAAAAAGATTTGGAGAGGAAAATAGGGAGACATTGAAACACAAATAAAAATCTAGGCAAAATATTCATTTTGATACAGTTAACTCTGCCAGCAAGGGTCAGCTGCAAGACATCCCATTTCTGAAGATCAGATTTAACTTTGGATACAAGTGGGGCAATGTTCTTATGAAAAAGATCTTGAAAAGACGAGAAGTTGGGCTTTTAAGGTTGCAAGATGAAATCCCATATTTGAGATCCTCTTGAGAAAGGCACCACACATCGATCCAGGGACCATAACCAATACCATGAGCCTAAAGAAAAAAAAAAGCTGCTTTGGACAAAAACATCAACAGCTACTCACAGGGGTGGGGAACCTTTTTCATTCAAAGGGCCACTTCAAATTTATCCGAGGGCCGAAAAAGTCCTCCGAGGGCCGTACTATGAACACAAACCAGTATTTCCCCCTGCACTTAGGGACCATATTGAAGGCAGTCACCTTTAAAACAGACTCTACCTACTCTAGGTTCCCTGAATATAACTTAAATGCATCGCAAATGCATTTTCTATGATTCCTTTTACACATTGTCATATTTCATGTGAAGCTGCATAACATGAAAATTATATCGGGGGCCGGATAAAACGGCCTCAAGGGCCACAAACGGCCCTCGAGACAGAGGTTCCCCACCCCTGAGCTACTGTATGTAATGAGAGCATCTTCGACCCACCAGTGAGGCATCCAGCAGAGGGTATATCGCCATAAGGCAGGCCCAGTCCAGCGAAGGGTGCCAGCTCGAGGTAGTCCTCATCATCCAGCAACCGTCGAAGGCGCTCCCTCACCAACAACTTCTTGTTCCTCTGGGTGTGACGCAGGGTGGCATTATCACCACCTCCTTTCTGCACCTGCGCTTTGTATTTGAGATATCTGTAGGACAGTCAAATTAGGTTAATTAAGATCACCATGGTACAATCGGGTAGGCCTAAACATGCCAATGAAAATTGAAATACATACAAAAGATAGAGAGAGAGATAGAGAATGAATGCATTACATTGATTGCACTAAACTGCAGCTGACACTTTTATCCAAAGCAACGTATAGTTAATTTACAGGGTATTGTTACAGACCCTGGATGCAACTTGAGGTTAGGTGCGTGCCTTGCTCAGGGGAGCCATGGATGGCGCTATCGGGACCCAGAGGTAGCCTACCCTCTGACCCATTAGGCCACGGCTGCCCTCCAGTCAATGAATGAATGAATGAATGAAGGAAGGAATACATACCTGTCTTGGCAAACCAGACTATTCCGTAGGTTAAGTTCAAATACGTGGTTCACAATGGGATTCAGACCTCCGTCTATGACTGGAAAGGCACTTGGTAGACGTTTTCTCCGTGCAGCGCTCATGCACTTGGACTGTGTTAGGTGGTGAGCTCGTGCACTCACGAAGTGTGTCAAAGGTTGCCACCGTACTGTTGTTGATGGCGATATCCATGAATGAATGCTATGACAAGGTCGACTTCGTAAAGAAACAGTCCACTTTTTATCCGCAATCCTTTGTTGTCGTATGCATGAAGACAAAACGACAGAATCCTCGAACCTCAAACCCCTGTATGTAAACAAGTTATTAGCGGGGAAACAGAGAATTGACAATTGAAATCAATAATGCGTACCACAAATGTCCTGAACCATTTTGCTGATTCGAACACAGAAGTCTCTGAGTGGGTGATAATCTCGTTTTACCTTTTCGCAGAAGGCAATGGTATCACTAATACTAGCATAACTTTTGTTGTTTATGGATTCACAAGTCTTGTCGAAGAATTTCTCCTGTCACTTTCACATCGACACGCCTAGAGATAAATCTGCAAATAGTCATACCACTTCGAATGAAAAGCTAATGTCTTACCTCAGTATGCATCTGTGCATGACAATCAATGTACAAAACAGATGATATTAGTATTCGCTAGTTCTAGTCGTCAACTTGTCTTCCCTCTCCTGCAAAAAAAGTGGGCTGGTGTTACACTGAAAAACGTCTGGAAGGAAACAAAGCAAGAACGCCCATTCCATGCTATTCTCACTAAATAGCACTAGAGGGCGCTATTCGACAAGTAATATTAACGAATAAAACCAGACTGTAAAAAGTGTGAGGAGGATCTAAAAAAAGTTGTGCAACATTTTTCTGTTTACTGAAAAACAATGCATTGCCAAACTGTAAATAAGATGTGATATGATTTGTGTACCTTTTAAAACTATGATTTGTGAAGGGCCTTTTAGAACTTTTAGGTAGGTCTGATGGGTGTATAGGCTATAGCTGCACGCAGTGTTATCCATGTTGCGAAGAGCTATATTGTACTACTGCTGATAATAATAATTAATAATAAAAAAAATACCCCCCAAAAAAATCCCAAGACATTTGTTATGCCCTGCTGTCTGTATAAGGGTAGGGTTCATTTGACGGGGAAAAACGCTGTTCTATTTTCTTTTGTGCACAATTGTTCTCCAAAATATGCTACTATTTGTTATTAATCCTTGAAGTCACAAAGATGTGAAATAACCTGAACCTCCCGTTTCTCTGTGTCCTCCAAGATTCCAACTACTTCCTGTGCGAGCGCTAAATCAGACAGACGGTTCCTCTTTGGAATGGGCTCAGCAGCGCTCGGAGGAGGTTACACGACGACAGACGGTGAAGCAGTCTAGGAGTTTTGAACGGGAGATACGTTGACAATTGGAGAGTTTTGTCCGAAGAGCAACCAGCCATGAGTTGGGGAACAGATCTTTGGGTAAGAAGAACGTCAAATATATTTGCAAAGTGTTGGTCTTTTTGTCTGCTTGGGTGAAAAATAAATATTTTTTCTCCGTTTTGGCATTACTTCAACAAAGGTGCCCTGCGTGCTTGCTACCTTGGTCTCAGCATTGTTTCTGCCCAACCTATCATAGCCAGTGCACGAAACGCATACACCTAATTTCTCAAGTGCGTACAAAGAAAGAGGAAACTAGAGCCGTAGAGTGATCAAAGTTTGACGCAAGACGAATCCTTACCTTCATGAAAAAGTAATGATTAGGTCTTAATGCCATGATAACCAACTGTAACGATTCCCTCATGGGCTGTTGGGATTGTATTCACACCCTGCCTCACAGATAAGGTAGACATGCTAACCCACTAACCTTACTGTACTGTATGCAGTCTGTTACATACCGGTTGAAGTAATGTGGATTTATGAGTCAACTGTTGTAAACGTTTAAACGATGCATTGTTAATTTCATTGCCTTGTTCAGTGTCATTTGCTTCGCGACTCTACGTTGTTCTTACCAAAAGGGACTGTTTAAAGTAAGAACTGGGCATAAAATGACTTGCAGAGAACTTTTGGCAAAGCTTTGGGTGAAAAGATGTCGCTATCAAGCTGTTTGTAATGGGTTCATATTAAGTAGAGTATGCTCCCGAATGAACAGATAAATTGCGTGAAATATGTCCTTTCTAAATAATTGAGTAAGTAACCGGTTGTCCAGGTATTCTTATTGTTTAGAACTTGTCATGCGTGTGATGCGTAGGTAATTGCGTTTCTGTCATCCAAACGTATTGTACAGTGCTATTTTTCACCATTTGACGGACAATGAATTGTGGAGTAGCAATGCTCTTGATAGGGGTGTTGCCCGTGAGACGATAGGGGGAAGACCAACCCTAGCCTCCAAAATCTGGTGATGCACCGGGTTTGTCTGAATAAAGAAATAAAGATAAACATCAATGGCCACCAACTGTTTCATGAGAAAGAAATGAGTAGGCGCGCTTTAGATTTTTCCCATTGTGTGTAGAAGTGAAGTCCTGTCTGTCATCTTCTTATTGATATGATGCACGTGCTACGGCATTGACCGAGCTCGAGTCGGGATGTAGCGGCAGTGGTTGTTGAGTTCATATGGCTGACGTCATTGAATGTCCCGTCCTTTCTCCATCACCGAAATGCTATGCCCTGTGATACATTTGCCGACTTTTCCTTTGTTATGTGCAACGAGTGTATGTCCTGAGTCATCCTCTTATTTCTCACTCCTATGTCATCTTTAAGTGCACCACCAAAGCGTTTTTAACAAAGCACTTAATCGCTCTTTTTGCACACGTGTCTGCTCCAATGATGTGCCCATCATGCTGTTTCAATTCAGATAGGACATGTTTTAGAGGTGGTATATTGGTTTAGAGGAGGTAGGCTCAAAGCTGATTTTTAGAACCTAAGAAATTGGTTGACTATTCATTGAGACACTGACAAATGGTGATTCAGACACATACTATGCTGTCAACTTCTCTAATAGACGACCAGAAGCATTACTATTTAATGTGATGAAAGAGCTTGTATGCTTGTTGTGCCCTCTTCATTTTCAGCTAGTTTATTTAGTTAATACTGTTGCATCCTCAAAGTGATGTGGTTGGTTACTACATTGGTTAAGCAATGTGCACCATGTACTGAAATTTTCATCACTGATGAATGCTGATCAGGTTGTTGTGTGACCTGCTATTAAAATTAATATATGACTATAATTATGCAGCACACGGAGGGTTGCTGGACTGCTTTTTGAGCAGTTGCTTATTGATAACATGCAGCAACACAATTTTGGGATCACTTCAAAACAAGTAGGTCTGTGATATATAGCCACTGCACTGTCTTCCGTTTTGTTTTCCCCTCCTTGCTTGTTGAGATGGTCTTTGTTTATCATTGCCACGATGAGTTGTTGGCATCAGTGTTAATTTCGTCAGCTTTTTTTGATTTAGTCTTAGTCTTAGTCACAATGACGAAAATCAATTTTAGTCTTGGTCATATTTTAGTCATTGTCTTCCCAATTTAGTCTTAGTCTTAGTCAAAATGACGAAAATCAATTTTAGTCATAGTCAAATTTTAGTCATTTTAGTCATTTTCGTCAACATTTCAAATTTTAGTCATTTTAGTCAATATTGTGGTGTAAAATAAAAAACCTACAATGGCTATTGTTATTTCAGAAAGTATTACTAATATAGCCTATTGCAGCAAATATTCACCTTGTTACTAGGTCATTTTCCACCAAAACCCAAATCAGTCATTTCAACATCATAGAGCAAAGGAGCATCACACACACACACACACACACACTTCCAGGTGCAGGCTGCTCTCTCTCTCTCTCTCTCTCTCTCTCTCTCTCTCTCTCTCTCTCTCTCTCTCTCTCTCTCTCTCTCTCTCTCTCTCTCTCTCTCTCTCTCTCTCTCTCTCTCTCTCTCGTGCATTAGAAGCTGCTGCATATTATTTGATTTTGAGTTTGATCACGGAGGAAACTACATGCTCTTCTTCACCTGACCGCGTGACTTAAAGCCTGCAGATTAGGTACCGGCAGTGGGAAGACCAGACATCCCAAGTCTCCATGAAGTTCAAGAAGTCTCGCTGATAGTGGCTTCCCGATGACCACGAGTCAGATAAAATATTGCTGATGTTAGACTATGCAGTTAGCGGTTTTTGTTTTCAATTGGCAATGCGAGCAGAGAACGATAATGACTCGTGCGACATGCGTGGAATAGGCTTAAATAGATTGCGCGAGCACACTTCGTATGCCCTGCAAAAGTCCCAGGAGAAATAGTTAGGCAGGGGTATGCAGACTGGACGATAGAAAGGACAAGTACATACAAATATTTAAACACTAATGCTGTTTTGTTTGTCGGGGGTGTCGAGGCTCGATAAGCATGACCCTGAAAAGAGTTTTTGGAACTTAGGAAGACGCTGCAGACGCATGGAAATGCTGTTGACTTCCTTTGGGTCTTTTAGCGTTGCTCTCGACAAGAACAAGTTTCAAATCTCAACAGTTTAAAACTCCTTAGCGATCGCCCATCCATTGATTCTTTTCAAAACTACAGTAGCCGTGCCTCTGTTTAGACAGGCCAACTTTCCCCCGCTGGCGCGCGCTCCGACGGTGACTGATTTAAATAGGCTACATTCACAAATCCGACCTTCATGATTTGCTTGCGAACTGCCTACTCACGTGGTTAAACAACAAATATAGCAAACATTACAAAAAAAGAACAGACAACGAACGCCGGGCAGCCTAAGTGAAAAGGAGAATAGTGGAAGCTCGAGGAGGTTTAACATGACAGTATCAGAGGAGGATTGGCGCGACGACTGTCATTACTGCAGAAACACATGTCTTCGTCATGGACAAGAGGGTTGTTGAACATGTTTCAAAATTACCACTTCCCTCAACGTCGGCTATTTTTTCTCTTTCTCTGGGAATGTTTTAGGACCTAAACTCAACTTAAATGGACTCACTGAACTACTAGGCTACAGAACTACTGACTGAGCCATGCCATGGACTGGCTGGCTGCCAGCAGAGACAAGCGAGGCAACAGCGTGAGCGCGCAATAACCTATGAAGTTCAAGACACTTTGGCCTATATTACAATTACAAATTACAAATTAATTATAAATAATTATTTTAATGTCCATTCGTCCATGGCTTGGAAATTTCGTCTCGTCTTTGTCTCCTTGACGAAAATATTTTTTATTTTCGTCATATTTTGATTTGCTGGAGACAATTTTTAGTGCGTCATCGTCTCGTCATCGTCAAGGGAAAAAGGGGCGTTGACGAAATATTTTCGTCATCGTCGTGGTTGACGAAATTAACACTGGTTGGCATATAAACTTTGACGGTTGTGTTCAGCTGTGTGATGTTTTTGTGCCCCATTTGTACGTGAGCCCTTTCTGCTGTTTAATGTAAACAGAAGCATTGTCAGACTCAGAGCACCATACATAGCCAAGGAAGTCTAGTGTTTATGTGCCTGTGGATGTAAGCTAATCGTTGCATTTGGAACAGGCTGCTGGACTAGTCTACAAAGTCTCCTAATGACTCAGCAAGATACAATGTTGCAATGTCTGGAAAACCTGATATCAGTAACTTATTTGTGTCATTATTAGTCCTGATTGGTCGTGTGTGTGTGTGCGCGCGTGCATGAATGCATGCATTTGTGTGTTTGTGCGTGCATTTGATTATAGACATAGGTTACAGTAGAGAGAGCATCATTGTTGTATTACAGTGTTTGCTGAAGGCAAAAGAAATGGGAATTGGGGGCAACTAAGTGTTTCCTATAGCAGCTTGATATGTGTCATCCAAGGACACCAGTTTGATTTAAAAGGCTGGGCACATAGCCATTGCAGTGCACTCATAGTTTGATTTGGAAGAGGGCAGGGATTATCATTTTTACTGCTTTTCTACGTGTCACAGTGTAGTATGTACTCTATCCATGTGTTTTTGTTGAGTGGTTGAGGAGATGAATGCATTTGTGCGTGTGCGCATGCGTGTATGTGTGTCTGCCTTTCTGTCTGTTTATGTGGCCGACTGTTTCTCTAAAATGGGAGGAAGCTGTGGACTATTAACAGCAGAGAGACACAGGAAGCAGGCGGCGTGTCTGCCGGCCGGGCCGAGCACGGTCCCATGGTCCTGCAGCGCCAGACCAGTGCAGAGGTTGCACTGCTAGTCGTTGCGGCCCACATGCGGCCCGCACGAGGATCACAGACACTATGTGGCATGATCGATCTCTGTCTGCATGGGCTCTGTCGATTATGGTAGTTGTCTTGTCGATACCAGCTACCTGTCCAGCTGAGCTCCAGATCCATTACAAATGCACTACAGGTTTGGGTTATGGCTATTTACCAACATTGGGCATCTCGACCAAGCCATCTCATTGCCCATCTCATGTTTGGTGTCGTGTTGATATGAGCTACCCATGGATCTGAGCTACCAAGCCATTACAAAGCACTACAGGTTTGGGTTTGTGTTATGGATTACCAGCACATTTGTAGTTCTACTCGATGAAGCAGGCAAGCAACCCATCTCGTTGTACGCTGTGTCTCGCAGCGGAACGGAAGCAGGAATTGTCTAGCTTAGGAACCCATCCGACTGGCAGGAAAAGTGGTGGTGGTCATGTGATAAATAGCGTGCATTGATCAGTGCTCCTCCCTGGCCACAAGTACTAGTAGCCAGCCACGGCCTCTGCTGCTTCTATGCTGCCTAATGGCTGTAGCCTGAGCCTGGATACTGCTGGATATACTCCTGGCCTCTGCTATTGATTGGCCAGTGTGGCGCATGCATAGAAACCTTTGTTTGAGCTGTGTTTTTAAAAAAAAAGAAAAGAAAAACGGCCTCCGTGATCTTGTTTTCTCCATGACACCGTGGATGGATTACGATATCTGTTTACAGGAATGTTTTTTTTTTGTTTTGTCAAGTTTTTTTTCCTTTAAACTGAAAGATGAGGAGCTTAGGTTTGTGTTTTGATTACGCAGCTGAGATTTTAGACCTTCTAGCACCAGACTGGTTGAACCAGTTGGGAAGAGAAACTAAGGCTATGTTTAGCTGCACCAGGCACAAGGTGCATTGAAGGATATACACCAAACACTCTACATAAGCTTGCACACTAACTGCGTTGCAAAGCTTTTCAACCAGAACATTGCTGCCTCTGCCGACTGTGAGCATACTGAGCAACCTTTCCAACCAGACTCTCTACATTACCCTGATAAAGCTTTTCAACTTCAACATTGCTGTGTATGCCGGCTGTGCGCAACCTTTCCAAGTCCAAGGGAGCTGCTGGGGTTAATGTAATTTGTGTTGAAGGGAAATGTACAGTGTTCCGGGTTGTCTGTCAGCATGTGATTTACGAGGATGCTCTGGGTAGTGAGCTTGGACACACACACACAGACTGGACGTCTGGAACTTGTGTGTCAACCTGGATACACACACACACACACACACACACACACACACACACACACACACACACACACACACACACACACACACACACACACACACACACACACACGCCTGACTGGACACACACACACACACACACACACACACACACACACACGCCTGACTGGATACACACACACACACACACACACACACACACACACACACACACACACAGCCTGACTAGACACACACACACACACACACACGCCTGACTGGATACACACACACACACACACACACACACACACACACACACACACACACACACAGACTGGACGTCTGGTGTGTCACACACACACATACACAGACACAGACTGTATATCTGGAAATTGTATTGAACTGGACCCTGCAGTAAGTCAGGAGGAGTATTGCCCTGTGCTACCCCAGTGCAACTGTCCGTCTGTGTGATTTTAAAGTAGCTCAATCAGTGCTAATCCTCCAGACTTTGGGGGCAAAAAACCGTCTGTTGTTTAGCGTTTGAAAACTGCCCCCCTGCTGGTCCGCGGCCCACAAAGTACCCTAAACCTGTAAACTCCATCACCCAGCCACCCAACCCCCAACCTGTACAGAGAACACACCCTATGTACACAATAAACCTGTACACAAACACTCCAACACCCTCTTGCTTCTAAACTGTCTGATGAGTAGGACAACTCCCCTCCCCCCCAAAGACTTTGTAGTGCCTGTGTATCGGTGTAGATAGTTTGCACTTGGTGCCTAATTTACTAAGAATCTATTCTATATTAATTATGAATTACCCTGCTATTCCAATTACATTTTCAGCAATATTAATAATGGTCTTTTGTCTGGCCATGTGTTGCTATTGCATTGCATTTCCAAAATTCCTCTTTAGATTCTAACCTACTGATGACCTTACACTTGCCTCTACATTGAGCTACAAAGAGTAGCAGCACTGACATGTTGTCCTGCATTCATGCCATGAACTTGCTTGCATTTATCAGATTTTTCTATTCATTGCAACTTGCAGGTGAATTTCTATTGTCATCCGTTGGTACCCACCCAATGCAATCAGCCGAAATGTTCAAACCACATCCCACTCCAAGACGCAGACATGCACAAGTTTACTACAGCCAGTGCACTTCATCCACCCTCCACACAGCCCAGACAGCTCAGTTGATTCATCTCCTGCAGCATCACAGACCTGCCTCTCTTAAGATGTAAGGAATTGATGCATCAAAGTGGTGATGCAATGGCTTTAGTCTGATGTAATGGCTGATGTCTTATCAAGGCCTGTAAGACTGCCAATGCATAGTAAGACATGTAGAGTCTGCCAATAGACAGTAAATACCAGTAGCTTTCTCTGTTAATGAAGAGTCTGGCTGTGCTGCCTTGGTGAACAACAGCCTTCGCTTTAATCTCACTACACTACCAGGGTGCTTGATCAGGTGATGCCCAGACAAGTGGTAATTGCCCACCGTGCCAGCCGGCAGCCTGTGCCAACCAAGCCTGTCTGCATGGCGGGCACAGTCGGAGGAGGCCGCCTTCCGTCACCACTCAGCCACGCTCGGCAGCCAGGCCAGAGGAGCGGATCGCAGAGCGCTTTGTTTCCAGAGCAAAAACTGCCAGGGTATTCTTTTCTTCCTGAGCTAAGAAGCTTAGAAATGTTGAGTAAGACTTTGGTCATATGCCCCCGAGACATTTTGCCAGTTGACCTATTTTTGTGCAGCTTAAATTGACTTTTGTGTTCTTTTCACTGTAACTTACAGCACAGTGTTGCTGCTGTTTACAGGAGGGTGCTGTCGTGGTCGTATCATCTGTTGCACAGGCATTCGTGGACTAAAAGGGAAACACATTGCTTTGTTATGGCAAGGGGATGCCGGTGGGATAAAGATGTTTTCTTCTCTGCAGCTTAATTGGCAGTGCAGCGTGGCGATGCCAGCACAAAATGATTCAAGTGGCTCACCGACACACACACACACACACACACACACACACACACACACACACACACACACACACACACACACACACGCACACACCGGTTGCTTCTTATGATAGGGCTTACTTGTTGTTTCTCGTTCTGCATAATTTCGGGATGGAAAGGGAGAGAAAAAAAATCCTGAAAAGACCCATGGGTGAGCAGTGTAACACAAAAGAGTGATTTTTACACAATCCAAGCCTTGTTGTTTGGCCGCGTCTGCCTCTCTCCCCTGGCCCTGGCATGAGCTCGCTCGTTCTTCCGTACCGGTCCCTGAAGCCGGCCCACCGCTGGGTCTCTTCCTGTCTGGGAAGGCTACACACAAATGTCCGCCTGACGGTCCCTTTAATCGCACACCCTTCCTTCTTTCATGTCCTCTTTTTTGCCTTTTTCATTTTA
>NC_085862.1:43457899-43482899 GCF_034702125.1 Engraulis encrasicolus | reverse complement strand
CGTGGAGTCTAGTGGACTCCACTCTCCACGACCTTCCCTCCCACGCCCACACAGGAAGCTCTCTCCACTGGCCAGGAAGTGACTCTCTTAATGGGAGATGGCCGCTACAGCATATGGTCATTGTCACCGGACAGTGATGTCACAGAGCAGGATGCTCCAAATTCAGTCTTTTGCAAGACACTGAGGGTGATCCTAAAATTGTGCTTTTATTTTTGTTTGTTTGAAATGTCTCACCTTTGGGTAATACTATCACCAATGGTGAACTCCAAACCCACTTAACCAACTCATAAGAACTTCTTTAAAATGTTTGCTGTAGGCTTGAAGACAAGTGAAACAGTAGGGCATCACATCAGCTCTGCTTCGGCAATGCAGGACCAGGGGGATTGAGTTCAGCGCCTCGCATTGCCATGGGCTTAATGAAAAGCTCAGCTGCACGCGTTGAAATTACAGCGTCATGACGAATAGCCAAGGGTTGCAATTTGTGTGCCATAGGGCTACGTCAGGGTGCTGGACGCATATTTAAGCACATTTTACCGAGTATTATGGTTGGAAGTCAGACCCTGGAAAAGCTTGGGCTTAAGCCAAGGGGCACAGTAGGCAGGCTCACATCCACTTAACCTACCACCTTTTAAACACACACACACACACACACACACACACGCACACGCACACATTCTTCAACTGTTAGCTTGCGGTTTTCCTTTGCCACAGAGAAGTGTTCAATCGATTTAAATGGCAGAATCAAAGTTGCCCTGTTGCAGTAGTGTATGTACCGTACCCGCTAGTGAAAAGTAAGAGTTAAGCTTTGTCTCAGCCCGACTTCAGTTACTAACTGAAGAAATATGTTTTCTTTTCTTTGTCAGACCAAGGCAGCGTCATCCCATACCCGGCTGATCCTTGTTTGTTTACCTCCTGGATTCTCAGCAGTGGGCACTTTTCTGCCCAGAATTCCTCAGTAATTAAAGGCCTGCCTGCCTGTCTGTCTACCTGCCAGTCTGTCTGTCTGCCTGTCTTGCCCCCTGTGGAGTACGTAGTGGTCCTGTAAATCCCACAAACCAGCAGTGAGCTCAGCCACCGGGGGTGTAGTACGCAGGCTCAGTCATATAGATGTGTCTGCCTGCCTGCCTGCCTGCCTGCCTGCCTGCCTGCCTGCCTGCCTGCCTGCCCCCCTCTTGAGTCTGTAGTGGTCCTGTAAACAAAAAGGTGTACTGCTGGAGGTGAAGTCAGGCTCCGCTGGGGGTACAGTACTCAGGCACAGTCATACAGTAACTTGGATGTTTGCATGCCTACTCTCCTGTCTGTCGGTCTACCTCCCTGCAAACACACAGAACCAACAGTGAACTCAGAAAGTAGTATCCAGGCACAGGCATGTAGATGCCAACCGGCTGCCAGCCTGCCTGCCTGTCCGCCTGCCTGGCTGCCGGTGTGGTTGCTGAGCACTGGGGGTGTAGTACCAAGTCATGTACAGTAGATGCCTGCCAGCCTATGTGGGGCCTCAGTGGCCCGGCTTCAGCGCTCCCGGTGACTTAAGAGAAAAGCTATGTCGGAGAGGAAGTCCTCCACACCACTATTACCCATGCTGGGGTGTAATTGATAGCGGATGTTTGGAAGCCGTTTCTCTCTTGCTCCCTCTGTGCTGCCTCAGCCTCAGCCTCAGCCGCTATGTTGGGACAAGACCCATTAGGCTAAGCCAGGCGGTGAATGCTTTTTTTATTGTAACTTTTGAAATTGTAACGCCTTCCCTGTGTGAGCGTGAGTTGTCTCAGCTGCTGATGCTCTTAGCATTTGGAAACCAGAGTAGGGGTCTCTCTTAGCCTCTGCCGTCTCTTGAGCTGCAGGCATTCCATGAGACATCATCAAGCGCAGCAGGAAGTGAGGTGACTGAGTGCATGCGTGAGACAGAGTGAGCTGTGTCATTGGGTGTTCACTTGCACAGGACCACCGCTGGTCCTTGATCACGCTTTGTATGTTCTCAAGGGCAAGATGCTTGGCGTGTGAGTCACAGCAACAGGGCTTTAAGTAGTCCTTGCATCCTTGATTCAGCCATCCCTCGGCTGACTCCAGTCTGAGCTCCACAGGAAATGTGACTCCTCTGCTCCTGGGGATCAAACACTGACTCGACCTGAGATGTTTACTCATTTGTTATAAAGAGAGTTATATAGTGTAGCCATTACAGTGCCTGATTCACAGTGAATGTACAATAACTTGGCTGATTCACAAACAGTACTGAATGATCGCGCCCAAGGGAGCGTTTGGGACTTCCCCATGCATCTCTCCTTTGACCCCTTCAGCGATAAGACAACCGTGAGTATTTCTCAAAAAACCTAGTGCGCACACTTCCAAGTGTGCTCAGCCTAATTAGTCACGCGCAGTGATTGGATACTCTTTGGTGAACTCTATGGAGTATCCAATCACTGGGTGTGACTAATTAGGCTGAGCACACTTGGAAGTGTGCGCACTAGGTTTTGAGAAATACCCCGTGATCGCCGCATCCATCGGAAGTGTTTTTGGCTATGGGCTCTGGTCAAGTGCCTGTGATGGAACAGTTGGTGCATTGTGAAGATGATTCTAACATAAAGTCCATGGTGCTTTAAAGAACTCTCTCTTAACTGAACTGTAACCACCTACGCAACAACCCCTTCCTAGCTCTCCTTTGGCACGCTGTGTGTTGGTTTTGCATTCAGAGCAGGGGGACTTTGTTTTCCATATGGTCCTGTGTGTGTGGAGTCACATGGTCTGCTGCCCTGATCTGTCCTGGCCCCCTGCTGCCTGGGCCTCGTGAACTTTGTGTCTCCACAGCACGCAGCTAAAGCAGAAGGGCCGGGAAGAGAAGAGGACCTTGTTCTCTTTTACATGCAACTCGCTCTTTCACTTGTTCTCTGGCGTCTGATTTATGACCGTGGACGTTGTTCCTTATCAGCAAATATAAAGCGATACGATAGATGCATTGTAATGCACTTGATAAGCCTTATGAATGTTTGTTCATTCAGAACCAGTTTCATTATTGCCCGAACTGCAAAGATTATGGTGCCATTAATATGTGTTAAAAAAATAATTTAAAAAAGGCCTGCGTGCTTGAGTCCTCTTGGCATCGGCTTGGTTCCGTCTGCCTAGTGGGTACAGTTGTACCAGGGTCTGTCTCTAATGGGTCTCACTGGAGTTGGTGTGTGTCCGCTCGTCTAGACCTTCTGCCACTGAGCGTCATGTGACCTGCCAGTGGTCAGATGGAGGAACAGGTGCTGCATGTGGCGCCCATTAATATCAGGAAGGGCCTCATCATCATCATCATCAGTTCTCTCTTCCTTGTTTTTATTTATAATATTTATTTTCCAATCCACCCTTTTTACATCTGTATCTGCTGAATAAAAAAACCCCTCAGATTATTTCAGCATTTGCATTATCTGCACTATGAATTACAGCAGCGGTTCTTAACCTGGGGTGCGGGCACCCCCTGGGGGTGCACCAGAGATTTCAGGGGGTGCGCGGAATTTTGTTTGTGTTGAGGTTGCGACCAAAATTCTGCTTGGGAACATTATAATTAGGTCAATTTATGACAAAATTAAAACACATTTGGTCCCCAGTTAAATTCATTAAGGTATTGATTAATGTCCCAAGCAAGGATCATTTCAATTAATCACTTAAAATGATTTTTCAGTAAGTATACACATGTAGAAGTTTGGGTTGGGGGTGCGCGGCTTGTCTTCAGTACAGGTAAGGGGTTGCGTTAAGGAAAAAAGGTTAAGAACCACTGAATTACAGTATAACATCAAACAACTTTTGGTTTGGTAGTATGGTTTTTAACATTATCAGTATATATTTTTTTCTAAATCCGCTCCAGGAACTAAATGACAATTTGTTGGGTTGTACTGCCTGTGTGGTTACTGGACTTGTGAAGCAGACGTTCCACTGTGTCATAAGAATCAGAAAAAGACGGCGGTCATGTTTTTGGGTGAAACCCGAACATAGTCTTTAGGATAAGCTTGGTTAGCGCGAAGGCAGCTCTCCGCAAAATGTTCCCACCGTGTTAAATATTGCCATATGAAATGGTGTATATAATTTAGGAAATGCGTAGATTTATGGCCTCATTCTGTTCCGCCGTCTGACGTTTTTTTTGGAGCTGGAGCGTGTTTTGTTGGCCTCCGTCTTGCCAAAATGTTAATTTGATAAAGGAAATGCCTGCATTAACTCTGCAGACAGCGGACCAGTTAAGTTAAGGTCTTCAGAGTGGTCACTATGGTGTGGTCATAGTGTGTTTGTTTTTTCTAACTGTGATCCTATTGCGCAAATGCTTTACACAGCTGACCCATCATGCCTGTATTTTGATACGCAATTGAGGCAAGGGAGCCGTAAAGGCAGGACTGCATACGTGCAGAGACAGATGGACGAGACTTGAGCGATCTCAAGCACACTCAGACGTTCTGCATTTTCTCGGAATTATTAATCTAAACCGATTCTTAGAAGGCACAATGCAGTGTTTTATGTGGCATCAAGGGAACGATGGCTCATGGTGGTGTGTGTGCGTACTGTTTATACAAGTGTGTACGTACTGTGTTTGTACAATCGGGTCTAATGACTGTCTGTGTGGCTTTAGTGGTATGGGGACATGTGTGTGGCTGTCTGTGTGTGTGTGTGTGTGTGTGTCAGGTGGGTCAGGGTGGGGGTTGTGATAGGTGGGTGGGCTGACGTACTGCACACTCCAGTCCTGAGTCTCTTACCAGCTGCTGTGTGGTGGGTTGTCTGTGTCGGTGAGTGTGTGTCTGTGTATGTGTTTTCTGTTTGTGGGTGTCTGTCTGTTTGTCTTTACCATGCTCTTCAGCCTGCCCGATGGGTGAACATGTTAGATCAGTGGTTCTCAAACTTTTTTGTATTAACGCCTAGGACTGGACGATATGGAAAAAAATCACGATATGGATTACTTTATATCACGATAATGATAGACCACAATTACGTATGTTTTAAGTAACTCTCTTTTTTCTCTTTATTTTGTGGCGTCGCAAAACCACAGTTCTTTAAAATGAATCTTTATTCTTATTTTTACATTTACATGAATTTAGAGCATGTATAGTGACAACATGAACTGTAATTAAATGATATAAAATTGTATAAAATTGATAAAAAATTGTTTATCACGATATAAACAATAGAGGAGAAAGAGCACGATGTACATTTTTATATCACGATAACGATATATATCGTCATATTGCCCAGCTCTATAAACGCCCCTCCTGACCTCATCATAAGCCTGCCAACGCCCCCTTAGGCAACTAGTCACTGCCCCGTGCCCCATCTCAGCTGTATCCTTCTCAACTCCTCCCTAGGAGACCCCCACGCCCTCTGGAGGGCTGTACAGTAGAGCCCCCTTTTAGAAACGCTGTTGGACCGTACTGGTGATGATGCTGGTGTTCTCTAGTGTTGTTCCTTGGGGACCCGAACTGGCTGTCCCACCCTACCACTGGCCATCATCCCCCTGGCCCAGGAGCCCTGATGAGATCACCATCCCCTGGCCATATGGTGCCGGCGGGGTCAGACGCTTCACTCTGGCAGCCTGCCACTCTGGAGCTGACCTGGGTGTCGTTAAAAACAATAACCGCACAAAGTCCATGGATGTGTATTTTTTTGACCATCATGCATTCACTTGATTTGCAATGGACTTAATCTGGAACTCGAATGGGATCAAAACTGCTTCATCCTGGCCCAGGTGGAAATTTTGTAAACAAACAGCTGCTGATAGAGACGTGTGACTAAGTGTGTGTGTGAGAGGAATGTGTGTGTACGTATTGGTGTGTGCACTGTAAATACGATCTGGTAAAGAGGTATGTGTGGGAAGAAAGGCACTAGTCGCTATCCAGTGTACTGTCAAAAACAAATGCAAGACACAGATGTTGTCCGTCTGATGAGTATCCAATCTGAAAAGCGCTATAGACCCAGTAGCCTATCTTTCAGACGTTGGTCTCAGCCAAATTGCCTCCAGTTTCTTGCAATAGAAGAGTCCATTGTGGTTCATATCAGCCAATTTTGAAAAGAAACTCAAGGTTTGTGGTTATGGTCGTGTGCCTTGGCCATTACTGCCAACTTGTGATTTTAAATGTCTTGTGTGTTTGACTTGTAGATGCAATATTGATGCAAAAGCGTTTGACGTTTGTCATAACTAACGTTGATGCTTTAATACAGGGGTCCCCAAACTTTTTTCTCTGGGGACCACATTATCGTTCCTGACTGTGTTGGGGGGCCGGGATCAATCATATGGGCTGTATACTCGGCCACGGCCAGTTATAGCCATAATTTCAAGCACAAAATAGTTAATCATTACAAGTGATTTACAAAAGAAGTGAGTTCTTCACGTTTTTCCAATTTGAAATACCACAGGTATTCCTTTTATTTTCTAATAACAACCATGTAAAAATAGCAGGGAAAGGTTAGAAAAATATGGTGATTGAGTTTATGAGTGATACAAGAGAAAGGGAAGGCCTGTTTAACTTCCAGTGAGATGAGAAACTATCAAGACAAGAAACTTCTGGTGATTCACACTAGGTTAGTGAAAATTAAAAACTGTAGGAAGGCCTGTTGATAAGTTATAATTAAGTGCACCATACAGGTCAAATAAACTGAATGCATTAAAAACATTTAAATTACAGAAAGAGCAACAACAAACAGAACTTCATTGCTCTATAATAGCTCACATGTAGATCATGAAATCAAATTGACCAATAATAATATATAAAACAAAGTTTGCCATGACCATTATATCAACAAACCTAAAACAGTGATTTATAACCCTTTGAAATAGGAGATCGAGATGAGGGGCAGTGCATAGAAAGAGAGAGAGAGAGAGAGAGAGAGAGAGAGAGAGAGAGAGAGAGAGAGAGAGAGAGAGAGAGAGAGAGAGAGATGAGAGAGAGAGAGAGAGAGAGAGAGAGGGAGAGAGAGAGGAAAAGGGGAGGAAGGAGAGAGAGATGAGAGAGAGAGGAGAGAGGGGAAAGAGGGGGAGAGAGAGAGAGAGAGAGAGAGAGAGAGAGAGAGAGAGAGAGAGAGAGAGAGAGAGAGAGAGATGCTGAGAGAGAGAGAGATGCTGAGAGAGAGAGAGATGCTGAGAGAGAGAGAGAGAGATATGCTGAGAGAGAGAGAGATGCTGTGAAAGAGAGAGAGAGAGAGAGAGAGAGAGAGATACTGAGAGAGAGATGCTGAGAGAGAGAGAGAGAGAGAGAGATAGATGCTGAGAGAGAGAGAGATACTGAGAGAGAGAGATAGAGAGAGAGAGAGAGAGAGAGAGAGAGAGATGCTGAGAGAAGAGATTGGGAGGAGAGAGGAGAGGAGAGACCAAGCAGTACGCACTCGGAAAAGAGTAACAGAATAACAGAGTAACAGAAGTCAGCAATATGTGCAGTGAATTTGTACTTGCTGTAACCAAGGTGGGACGAAGGATGGATGGGCAGGTCAGTGATGGGCAGTGATCTTTGAAGTCAGCAGTTGCAGTCCCCTCTCTTGCTGCCTGGAAACCTGGCATAAAGGGATGAGATTGGACACATTCAGTTGAATCATAATTCTAAATATGCTGCCTGTTGTTCCTTGATGTGAAGGCCTACAGTGTACCATTATTCATTAGCATTCATTGAAAACAATTATATTTAATCAAAAAGCATAGTTTGTGTTTATATGCATGTTTACAGCCACATAAAATTGTAATAATTAAAGTCAGTAGGCCTATATTTACCTATCAGTGTGAACTGTGTGCCTGCTTCTGGCTGGCGAGAAGTCCGATGTCTGGGTGTAGCCTAGTAGTTGCCAGTCTCAAAGTTTGATGCAAATGCTCATCTGAGAGTCTGTTCCTCGTTGGATTTTTTATTTGCTTCATGCGGGAAAACGTCTGCTCACACGTGTAGGTGCTGCCAAATACGGTGCACATCCTCAGAGCATGTTGTTTGATGTTTGGGTATGTGCACTCTGGTAGAGCAGCATATAACTCAAGTAGTTCTAGGCTGTCAGGCTTGAATGCGTCTTTAAGGACATCACAATTCTGCAGCTCGGCTAGTTCAAACTGAAGAGAGGGACGTGCGTCGTCTATGCCAGCAGCAAACGGGTTCTGGAACAGACGTAGGCCTATGTCTTTGTTGTTGACATGAAGCTCGCGGAAGCGCACACAACTCTCGCTGCAGCATCTCCAGGGCATTCTTGCACTTCGCAACAGGGAAAGGGGCAGCTGGTTTCTCGGCGCAGTACATTTGGGTGGCAGGGAAATGTGTGAAGTCCAGCTTTTGGACCTGTCGCAGAAGGAGCTGCAGTTTGACCTCGAATGCTTTTATGTGGGAATACACTTCCTCAGAGTGACACAGCCAGCATCATAGCCTTCCCGAATTCACCGTCCGTGAACGGCTTGCCGTGAATAGCCAGTAGGTTAGCTGCTTTGTAGCTGTCTCGGACAGCAGCCAGGTTGGCCCGTGATTGACGGAGCAGGGCATCCTGCTGAGCTGCTAGCCCACCTTTCAGTCGCCGAACTTTGTCATCTCTCGCTGCCCCTTTCAAGCTAGCATACTCCTTGTGACGGGTTTCGTGATGGCGGCGAAGGTTGTATTCTTTTCTGTTTTCTTTACAAATGGCACGGTCCTTCCATGGAACAAAAAAATAATCCCTGGTCCATTGTTCATTAAAAACCCGACACTCTCGATCAATTTTCCTCACTTTACTGCACGCCATTGCACTGCTGTTCAACTGCTGCTATTCTCTGCGCATGACGTCCTCGATCAGTGAGGTGGCAGAAATTCGGTCATCATAACGATAAATCAAAAAAATAATAGGCCTACATGCAATTATATAAATATAAATGGTTAATACAAATATTTTAGTGTTATCTAAAACCAAATAAAAAAAATATATAAAATACATTTTTATAATTTTTTTTTTTATTTTTTTATTTTTTTTCTTTGCAACTAGTTGCTCAGAGGTGGAGGGCCAGTCAAAGAGGCCAGGCGGGCCGTGGGCCTTAGTTTGGGAACCCATGCTTTAATGCCTCGGTCTATGACTGTTGTGCTTGTATAATGGTGCCAGTGTTCATATCCATTGGTCGGTCATGAGACAAATGAAAAGGGATGTTGTTTGTCACCATTGCCCCCTGCGTAATCCTGTGGTCCCTCACCACAGTATGTCTTTTGTCCCCCACTCCCCTCCTTACTCCTTCTCCTCATCATCGTTTTCAGCGTAATTTGGCCTTACGCACGCCAGTCATGGCGTCAGGGACGTCACAAGAAGCCATTGTCCACCTTCGACATGTGGACGCCACCAGGGAAGCTGACGGGTGAGTTGTACACAAAGGGGTCGGTTGTCCTGGGCCCAGGGAGAGAGGGGGCACAGAATTGGGTTTTCATCATATATGTTTTGGGTGGGCGTGCCCTTTCAGATGACTTTATCCCGGGCCCAGTCAAACCTATCAGCGGCCCTGGACGTCACCATAATGACTACTGTGGTAGTAGTGGGGTATATTGGGGGTCTACTAAATACCACAAGGGACCCCCGGTAGCAGCAACAACAGGCGGCTTTGAGCATTTCCCCCTCAAATCAATGTTTCCTTTCTGGACATAAAATATTTATCCGCTCTGACGCTAGAGCTGGGTGAGGCTGGACGGTGCTGCTGATATGAATCCTGCTCTTGTCCTCTGCTGCATATGAGGATACTAAATCAGACAGGCTGGTTGGGGGCTTTTCATGTCATATTGGATGGCTTGGTCTACAGTAACTCTCAGTAAGAAGCCTCATTGGCTCGGGTGGGGGGAGATACATTTGTTGAATGTCAGAGTTGGGTTTAATATTGTAGAAGTTTCACAGTGTTAGACATTTCAATATTTCAAGTGGATTTTATGGTCAAGTGTAAAAACTGTTCCCCTTGCAAGTGGGTTTCATTGAAGCTATTGGTATTTCCAGTGGCCCGTGATCATGGCTTGGTCAAAGCATAGATGTGGCTTCAGCAGACGTTTTAAATTGGGCGATCCTTTATTTTCAAATGGACATAGACAGTCAGTCAGTCCCCTTTCAACAATTTCAAACCTCTTTAAAAAAACTCAATGTCTCTGTTCACTATTTCTTCACACTGCTTGCTGAAGCTCACCACTTGAAACCCTAACCAGGTATGGAAACCTGACTCTCGCACCGTACACACTCAGCCTTGACGCCTCTTCAGTGGTGTTGTCTTCGAGTCTTGACCTTGTCATATTCCACATTGTCAACTCAACAGCATTGTCAACAGATGTTTTGAGGACAAAAGCAGGTTATCATGAGGCTAGGACTGCGGTTTTCTGAATTGAGAACCAGTGACTGCTTCCCCTGCCAGAATCCACACTTCACTATCCTGCGTTCTTAGAGAGCAGACAGAACAGCAGTGGTCGTGCAGCTGAGGAAACACTTCATTTCCTGAAGGTTTTACGTTTTGGGTTTTATTGCTTAGAAGAAAAATACCATTACAATAGCCGCAAATCTGTGATCTGGTGTTACGGATTTGATTTTGCTTGCTGCTTTACACCCTAAATGATGTTTTTCATTCTAGTCTGTCTTGTAGCCTTTGGTCTACTTGTGTCTTACACTCTTAGTATATGCTACTAACAATAGTACATGGATATGAAGATTTGTGGTGCTCGGTCACAAGTCTTCCTGTGTCCCCTCTGGCTTTATCGTCACTTCCATCCTTGACCTCATAAGAAAGGAATCAATAAATGTCATGAAGGAAGAGGGCTTTTTGTTTTTGTCCCATAAAGGAGCATCCTTGGCCTCAGGCGTGTCTGACCCTATGTGATCATGTGATGGCCATCTGATGCTCACCACCCCCCCACGCCCTTCCTGAACGCGCCTTCCTGAACGCCCCTTCCTGAACGCCCCTTCCTGAACGCCCCTTCCTCTACCCCCAGCCTCTAGCCTCCTCCACCCTCCTCAACCCTCCTTTCTCCCCGCTACCCCACCCTGAGTGGCTGAGGGCTGCAGGCCTACACGGCCATGGCTGCCGCTGCAATGGCCTCCATTGTTTACAGTCCCGTCACCACTGCCGTGGCCCCAGGAAGCTCTTCCTGTCCCTGTCCCTGTCCCTGCTCCTGCCCCTTGGCCTCCCGTCTCTTCCCCCCCCTCCTCTCCCCTCCTTGGTCGGTCACACTGATTGGATTAATTTCACACATGGGACTCTGCTGATTTGATGAACAGCCCACCAAGACCAGATCGGTCACAGTCGCAAAGATGGGAGACCTCCACCATGCAATGCTGAACCTTTAGGAAGACCAGTGGCCATAAGTCATCGAAGTCTCTAGACTTTGGAATCATGTAACTCCTATGGCTTCCCAGACACACTAAAGTTGGATATGCTTGTGATGAAATCCCCAGGCTGATGCACTGATGACAGAGTCCTGAGTGACTGGACTCCTATGGTTATGGCCTGTCTGCTACGGAATATACTGTCCCAGAGGCTGACTTCCACTCCAGGTGGAAGGGGGAAGTAAGATGGGGCTGAATGACTGTGATGTAACTTACAAAAAGTGTTCGCCTTCCCTTACGTCTCCTTTCTTTCTTTCTTTCTTTCTTTCTTTCTTTCTTTCTTTCTTTCTTTCTTTCTTTCTTTCTTTCTCGCTCCCGCGCATGCTCTACTCTCTTCCTGTCTCTGTCTTTGTCCCCTTTCCTCTTTGTCTCAAGTGATCTTCCAGCCTGTGTGTTTGTGTGTGTGTGTGTGTGTGTGCGTGTGTGCGTGTGTGCGTGTGTGCGTGTGTGCGTGCGTGCGTGCGTGCGTGCGTGCGTGCGTGCGTGCGTGCGTGCGTGCGTGCGTGCGTGCGTGCGCGCGCGCACTATGCCAGAGCTGCTCAAATGAGTCTTGGATTACTGGAATAGTAGTGGTGTGTCTCCCTTCTTCCCAAAACACACACACACCTGGATCAGCTAACCACGGTCATGAATGTTGTAGTCTACGCAGGCAACCTAATCCAGCTATCGCCCACCAGCCAGCCTCCTCCCACGCCCCTCTCCCCTCTCTCTCTCTCTCTCTCTCTCTCTCTCTCTCTCTCTCTCTCTCTCTCTCTCTCTCTCTCTCTCTCTCTCTCTCTCTCTCTCTCTCTCTCTCTCTCTCTCTCTCTCTCTCTCTCTCTCTCTCTCTCCCTCTCCCTCCAGAGCAGCAGGCTGTCAGCCTCGGCAGAAGCCAGGGTTACAGTTGGCAGTGGAAGCTCATGGGTGTAGTGATACGTGAATGAGAGAGCACAATGTAGGCAGAATAAATGACAACGAGCGCAAGAAATAAAACATTTCTGAAAGTGTAAAGAAAGTAAGGGAAAAAATCACAGGAAAAAGAAAGAATGAAAAGAAAATTTGCTGTTGGGCGAGAGGGATGAAGAAACTGAGAACAAAGGATTGACAGAAAGGACGCCATTGAAGCAGTCACAGAATGACAATGCAGAGACAAAAACGGAAAGAAACAGAGAATGAAAGGAGGAATGTGAAGGAGGGAATGAAAGTCTGCAGAGCAGACGGAGAGGCAGAGAAACCGATTAAGAGGGGAAGAGGAAAGAAGGAAGAGAGAGAGCGAGAAGGCAGGAGCGAAAGTTGTAGATTCCCTTCCCTGCCTGGGGCAGATCATTAAGAGTAGCAGGTTGCAGAGAGGATGTGGTGAAACTTCAGAGGCGAGAGCAGACTCCCGTGACGGCGGCTCCTTTTCTTCTTTCATTCTTCCTTTTTTTCTTTTCTTTTTTTATATCCCCCTTTCACCCCCTCCTCTTTCATTGCATTTTCTGTGGGGAATTTCCAACAGTCTTTTCTCTCTGCCCGTCTCTCTCTCTCTCTCTCTCTCTCTCTCTCTCTCTCTCTCTCTCTCTCTCTCTCTCTCTCTCTCTCTCTCTCTCTCTCTCTCTCTCTCTCTCTCTCTCTTTCTCCCCAGAATGGCATGCCACCACAGTCCCTCAACTCTCCTCTCCTCTCCCCCTCTTTGCCATTTAAATGGTAATGTGAGGTGCAGACTTGCTGCCCCCTCTGAAATGTAACGTAAGGTGACAGAAGCCCAGTGCAGAGCGCTGCCCCCCCTCGCTAAACCTCACTGCACGGTACCCACGGCAACAGGGGCTTCAAAGCTACTGTAGACTCACACTTTAATATTCTAATCTGCCGGATCCCCACCTTCCACCCCCATTCTCTCTAATTATCTCTCTTTTTGGTCCTTTCGTTCCGTCTGTCTGTCTGTCTGTCTGTCTGTCTGTCTGTCTGTCTGTCTGTCTGTCTGTCTGTCTCTCTGTCTGTCTCTCTGTCTCTCTCTCTGTCTCTCTCTCTGTCTCTCTCTCTCGCTCTCTCGCTCTCTCATATGCTTTCTCCAAAATCTCTTTCATTTCCCCATCTATTATTCATCAAAATTAAAAAGCCAAAGAGTAGCAATGCCTCGCTCCCTCCCCCCACAGCCATCAAACCCCCCGCGTGAGTCCCCAGACGCCAGTGTCTGTTTTGGCTGGGGATGGAGGTGTTGTCAGCACCGTCGATGCTGTTGCAGACCGCCTGGGATGGGCTGTGATGGCCAAAGGCAGATCTGATGGTGGTGATGCTAGTTTATCGGACAGGGTGACATTTCGCCAGCGTGTCCTCTCCTCTCTTCCTCCTCCCTAATCTGAGTGTCTGCCTTTCATATTGACCCCCTCCCCCGAAGTCCTGTCTTCTCATCCGCTCTTCTTTTTCTTTTCCCTTCTCTCATGTCCTCTCTTCTGCTCCCCTCTGTTTCTCTCCTCTTCTCCTTTTTTCTCATCTCATCTCATCTCCTCTTGTCTTATGTTCTCACACATCTTTCTGCTCCTCACCTGAGCCCTCCTGCTCGACAGTGTTCAAAGCTGTGATCCGTGTGTTTTTGGACTGTCATCCCCCATATTCTGACGTGCGTGTGTGTGAACGCGTGTATTTGAAACAGCCAGGGTCATGGCTAGGGCTTGTGATGTAAGCTGGGCCATTGGGAGTGTTGTTGTTGTGGATGCGTGTGTTTTAGGGCGTGGGGCATGGCTGCTTTCAAGGGAAGCAGGGACAATGCGGAGTGCTAGAGAGTCACTGTGTGTTATTGTTTCAGCGAGAGCCATCACTTCCTAGCATTATTCCATAGTTTGGCGTGCGTGCGAGCGTGTGTGCGTGCGTGCGTCTGTGTGTGTGTTTCTCTCTGACCTAAACAGAGATCCCCTTCCAGATATAGCTGGGATGTCCTTCGAGACCTTCTTGCTCGCCCTCTCGCATGCCCGCCAAACTGTTCTGTGGTCTGAGTTCTCACAGAGACTGCCCTACATTGAAGTGTGTGTGTCTGTGTGTGTTCGTGTGTGTGTTCGTGTGTGTGTTCGTGTGTTCGTGTTCCTTAGGCGCACCATTGTCTCTGATCTTCGTCCTGGTTTCTCAGGATTCAGTGACAGTACAAAGTAACTTCTAATTTATTGAGTTTCTGGAAATCTAATTATTGAGTTTAATCCCCCCTTTTATATGGATTGTCTCCGATTCTCAGTTTGGGATGTAACAGTTCTGTCTAAGGCTAACTGTTTACTTGGCAGACACTTTGAATCATTTGAAGTTGATTGCATTCCAATGACGTCCATTGTAATGTCCTACTATAAACATGTTGTGCGTACACTGAAACTTTGTTCCCTGATTATTTTTCCAGTCCTTGCCTTATTTGCAATTCGCACACCCAACCTTGTGCCTGCATGTCCTGTACTAAGAAGACACGGACTCGCATGACGACACGCAAAACAAACACATGGGCTGTACTGTTCACTGACTCCAGCTCACTCACACAGCCTGTGCTGTTGGCTGGGTTCTATCGTCATCTTTCATGTCATAACTTTGAGATACTCCACTTGGGTCAGCAGTATTCCCCCAGAGCCTCTGGGGAGAGAGAGACATAGTGAGGAGGAGTTGCTTCTTGGAAGTCCAGACCGTAAGCAAAGCCACACCACACCACACCACACCACACGGCCACAGAAATGACAACGCACTGTAAACATACAGCACGAAACAGGAAAACAAATGTGCAGAGTGTGAAGGAAGGAGAGCCAGAGAGATGGCAGAGATGAGAGAGTGTGTGTGCGTGCGTGCGTGCGTGCGTGCGTGCGTGCAGACACTGCTTGGGAGATTTAAAACAGGACGACAGGAATGTGGGGAGCGACTCAATATGCTGAAGAGGCAACCTCTAGAGCTGGATCTCTACTGAAGATTATGCAGCCAGCCACGGGTAGAAAACGAACCCAGTCAGGAAAGGAGGATGAGAGGAGAGCAGGAGAGAAAGATGGAGAAATAAGAGAGGTAGAAAAGGAAGGAGGGAGAGATTGAATTTGTCTTTCAGACCTAATCAGCAAGGGAGGATGAGGGATAAAAGGAGGGATAGATAGATAGAGAGAGGAGAGAAGGGGGGAGGGATAGAGGTTGTCTCCTCCCTCCGTATTTCTGGCGAGAAGTAAGGGAAAGAGAGAAGAAGATTGTCTGTCTTTTGGCGTGAGCTGCAGCTGTTGAATATGAGATCATGCCACAGGCCTAGGTTGAGTGTGTGTGTGTGTGCCCGCGTGTGTGTGTGTGTGCGCGCGCGCGCGCGTGTGTGTGTGTGTGCGTGCGCGTGTGCGTGTCCCAGTGTATGTCCTAGCTGACGTGTGTGTCTGTACTTCTGTCAATGCGTGTATGTGTTTTGATATATACTGAGGGATTAATATCAGCACCCCCCATTGTTTTCTAATGTGTACTGCGTGTGTGTGTCTGTCTGTCTGTTGTGTGTGTGTGTGTGTGCGCCCGCGTGTCTGTCTGTCTTGCGCTGCCGTTGCCGAGGGGATGAAAGGGGCTGGGTCGGGGGATTGAATAGGTCCACAGCTCCCTGAATGCTCAGGTTTCCGAAAGATGATTCCAACTGGCTGAATACGCACGCACACAAACACACACACACACACATAAAGATGCATCTATAGGCGCATCATTCATACAGAGAATCGCTCAATTGACCAAGGAAACATTACTCTGACACACAATCAAAAGTGTATAGTATAAAGAAAAGCTTGTGTATGGCAGGCAGACACGCAGAGACAGACACACATTACACACACAGACACACACACACACACACACACACACACAGCCAGAGGAAGAGTAGGGCAGTGGAGTATGGTGCATGAGCTCACGCTGTGAATTATTTATAAGGGGGAGGCTAAGCGTCCGGGCAGAGATGCTGAGGGAGAGACGGGGAGAGAGAGAGAGACAGAGACGGAAAGCCGGTCAGAGGGAGACGCAGGGCGTACGGCAGGAAGAGAGGCCTGCCACATGATGCCACGCTGGGCTGTGGTCAGCCCCGAGCCAGGCTCCCTGCCATCTGCCTCGCTGGCACAGCACAGGATCTAGCTACTACTCGCCATCGCAGGAAGTGTGTGCTCACTTGCTTACAACTGAGGAGGTGGATGAAGCAATCGAACACCAAGGACACAGATACCGATCACTCCACTTACCTGCCTCACCTTACCCTCGTCCAAAGTTTTTTAGCTGCAAAACTTTACTTTGGTCACACTAGTAAATATTTGTTTATTATTATAAAAATGAATGAAAAGATGAAAAGATGAAATTTCGCAAATTCAGTAGGCAGCACACTTTCAATGAGCAGCATAGTTGCAATACCTACTCTGGCCACCATCCTACACAGTACACCTTTTAAGCTCCAAGATCTCCACTTGATTACAAGTACACTATTTTTTGGATATCGTGACCTGATTGAAAAATTGACTCATCTGTACCTTAGTCTATTTCCTCCTAAAGTAGCCTCATGCGGACTTGTCCCTGTTTCCTTGTTGGGCACACGTAGGTCTACATTGTGCACTGTGTGAGGGGTGTGCTCCTGATCAATAAGAATTGATTTTGCGGAGAATTTAAAAGCAGTAACAGACCAGCTGTGGACTCGTGTCTGATTTAGAAGTGGCATAATGATCAGAGCACTGGGTGTGGAGAAGTGGCTGGGCACCTGAAAAGATCTAATTATTGACTGCCCATCCCCCCAAAAAATCTATTTGAGATGGCTTTACAAAAACACAAAGAACATCATTTGACCAAAGTACTCTCCCTCCCTGCCACTCTATGCTGTTGATATGGTAACTGACCAAAGTACTCTCCCTCCCTGCCACTCTATGCTGTTGATATGGTAACTGGAGACTGTCCAGGTTGAGAGTCTGATCTGAAACCGTAATACCAATGCAGACTCCATGATGAAACTTCCTTTCGTCTTTGTAGTGAATGAAATAAACATAATCTGCTTTAGGGCTGACATCTGACGGTAAAAGAACATTTATGTATTTCTTCATATCCTGATCTGAGTTTTTCACTTGCGCTATTTACATCTTACAAAACATGTCCAATTTGATTTTGGGTCCTTTGGGAAATGGTCTAGTAACCTTTCTGCCTCTCCATCAGAGCCTCGTCCTTTAGAGTAGGTTGTGGAACCTCTTGACTCTTCAGTCTTTTCAATGGGGCCTGTTTGCTCATGGCTGATTATTAGCAAGTCGTGTGTGTTTTCTTGTGCGCATGTGTGTGCGCGCTGTGTGTGTGTGCGCGCTGTGTGTGTGTGTGCGCTGTGCGTGTGTGTGCGCTGTGCGTGTGTGCGCGCTGTGCGTGTGTGTGCGTGCGTGTGTGTGCGCGCGTGCGTGTGTGTGTGTTCGTGCGCGAGTGTGTGTGCGTGCGTGCCTGTGCACACGCGTGTATGTGTCTCTGTGTATGTCTGCATAATGAAATTCTGGGACTGGGACCCATATGTGTGTGCTATTTCTAGATCCGTGCCCCTGCTTGGCAGAGCAGCGTTGGCTGTCATAGCTGAAGCACCAGCAGGGAGGGTTTGGTGTACGCTGCACAATCAGGCGGCTGGATGCCTTGTCAGGAGCCTGTGTGATGCCATTATTCTATCACGGCCTCTCAGTGAGGGGGATGTCGAGACCCGAGAGGCCAGTGTGTCCAGTGGTCAGTGCTCAGCACTGCAGAGATGGACTACAGCCCAATGCTGTTACGCATGAAATCATTGGTATTCATAACACACGCATGCAGACCGTATGCGCGCACACACACTCATGTATGTACATTTAAGCTGTCTCTCTGTTGCTGTCTGACGCACGCACACACACAAACACGTACGCATGCAAACTCACACACACACACTCAGTCTCTTTCATTCTCAACTTTGAGTGGGTCTACTTTGGAGGGGCAGACATGTGTCCTGCTGTGATCCTGAAGTGGAATGTTGTAATTGAAAACATCCATTAGGGTTCCTGCCGTGCGTGCGTGCTTGCGTGCGTGCTTACGTGCGTACGCGTGCACCCATGCCTGTGTGTGTGCGTGCAAACATGCTTGTGTCTGTGTGAGCAGCACCACCAGCCACCAGAGTGGGGTAAATGCCTCACTTATCTCGCCCACCATCTCTCTGCTCAACGTCAACATCCACATCCCTCCCCAGTCCCTGCACCAAGAATCTGCAGAGCACCACTGCTCCGCTCTCCCCAGTCCCTGCACCAAGCAGAGTAGAGCAGAACTTCACCACGGCAAGGACCCCCATCGACCGCTATATTCCAGCCAAGGCCCCCCTCGTGCTACACCATTTTTCTATTTTGTTTTGCTATGGTTTTTCCTCCCAACCTGCCGCGGCCTCCCAGGGGTCCCCGACCCCCACTTTGAAAACCACTGGAGTAGAGCACCACAGCTCCGCTCTCCCCAAAGTCACAGTTTGCCCACTCCTACCCAATAATCAGATTTGCTCATTTGTGGCACGGCTGGAAAATGTAATTCACTCTGGTTTATGATGTATTATGTCACGGCCTGCGCCTGCCCTGACTGACTGACTGGTGGGCTGTGTCAGACTGTGAAGGAACACTGAACACGTGTTCCCGAAACTTCCATTTTATGGGCAATTGTCTCTCTTTTTTTTAAGCGATGAGGACGGTCTGTATAATTATACACACAGATCAGGGTTTCTCTCAGCACTTTATAGTTGAGGCGGCCACCTTAACAACAAACACCACCCATCTTGACTAGATCCCAAAAAACGGTTTTGTATTGCAAATGTAATGCCTAACCTTGCTTTTCAAATATGTGCAAGCTATTTATTACAAAGGTATTGAAACTGAAACTGCACTGCATAGCCTTTCCGCTCATGATTGTCAAATGTCTGTGATATTACCACTTTTCCCGCACACATTTACAAATCTGCCCTACAGAGGAAAGGTGCAGTAACTACATATTTTGTCAAAATTGAGTTTAGACTGAACCTGAACTCATCCTAATGCCAATACTTCGGAGGCCTTTTTCTTAGTTTCAATTTTGGCGTAGTTACTGCACTCTGACTTTGTAGGGCAGAAACCCTCTACGGGAAGCACTATAGATCTTATCCAAAGCCAAGCCTGCATGGCCTATATCAGCTCCCCACCCTCTTCTGCTTCGTCATCTGTGCGTTATCTCTCTCTGTCTGTGGGAGCAAGCTTTGTGATCTAGTTCACGGCTCGTTTGTACTCGGATTCCTGTGTATATTTCGGGAAGGTGTGCTGCTGCGCTGCGCCCTTACTTCTCTACGAGGGACACACCCCTTTCAGGAAGCTTTGACCCAATTTCCAAAGAATAGTAGGTTTCAGGCTTGGTGGTTGTGTTGCAAAGCAAAGGCTTTGTTTCTGCTGAGTGGTGACCAATAGAGTTCATTGGTGGTGAATGGTGATGTTATAATGGCCAATAGAGCTTGATTCTGGTGACTGTGTCATGACACTAACCAATAACTTATTGTTTGTTTCCAGTCTGTCACTTGTCTACAATGACTAAAAAGGGAGTATGCCTTGTGACTTGTTCCCCTTCGGTGACGAGTAGGCTTCATTACTGGTGACTTGTCCGTCCTTGTGCTGTGGTGGCTGATTATGGTAATAAACCAGCAGGGTTTCAGTCTGGTGGTTTATGGCTTTGCAGCAGCATCCAATGAAGTTTCAGCGTGGTGGTTTATGGCATGACAAATGACCAATGAGATGCGAGTCTGGTGGTTTATGGCAATGCGATGACCAATGAGGACTGAGTCATTTGTCTGACCTGTTTAATGTGTGGCAAGTGACTCAGTTACAGTGTGCTGGTCATGTGTGTTAGATAGAGGTGTGGTCAGGTGCTGTGTATTTTAAAGGTCTTCAGTGCTGTAATGATAGGTGTGTATTTGCACAGTAGCCGAAGTTGTTCAGGGTGTGGTAGGGCTGAGTGGTTAGGCTTTAAACCTTTAGATGTCCTTACTGTGCACGTACACACACACACACACACACACACACACACACACACACACACACACACACACACACACACACACACACACACACACACACACACACACACACACACGCGCACACGCACGCACGCACGCACACACACCCACACATACACACGTACACTCCCAACACACTTCCATTATGTCATTTCTTTATGACCTCATTTACAGAATTTAGAAATTCTCGAGGCTTGGAGTGTGTGTGCGCGCGTGCACGTGCATGGGCACTCTCGTGCACTGGTCTCTGTGCCAGACAGATCCTGTCACCTTTGGTTGCAACACTGATTTCACCTTGTCACACCACAGAGACAGATCATCTCTGCAGCAGTCATTCATGTGAAATATATATGTGTGTGTGTGTGTGTGTATGTGCATAATATACGTGTGTCTGTGTGTGTGTGTTAGCTCTCTCTCTCTCCTGTCTCTTGAGCTGACAGAGATACTGGCTGGCAGGCAGACAGGGGCGAGTCCTGTTTTTCCACTTGAGTGCAGCTTACCAGTCTAAAATGATTTCCCTTGCATGACGCAGAGGCTCTGGGTGCCTCTCAGCATGGTGGAAGTAATACACATACGCACACAAATGCACTTACACAAATGCACACACACACACACATACACACACACACACAAATGCACACACACACATTTAAATGCACATTAACCAGAACATTACGCTCACACATGAATAAGCTGAATCTGGAAATCATTGTCGTTCACATTTGAATGCTGCCTGACATGCTGGAACATGCTGCACACATGCATGCTTGCACAGCACACCCATACACCCACTGTCACACATTGTCCGTGTGCATCTTGTGTTAGGAGTTGCACCCTACCCCGGCCATCAGAGGCACACACACACACACACACACACACACACACACACACACACACACACACACACACACACACACACACACACACACACCACATTCTCTCTCTCTCACCCCAGGCATTTTCGCTTCTAAGGCCATGCATGCCACAAGGCACATTCCACATCATCATGTGTAGCTCTTCTCAGAAAATGTAAGCGCACACTTGAAATGGCTTTTGCTGACTCTCTGTTCTTCAAGTGGGCGTTGTGCAAAAATAAAACCATCACACATCTGTGTGTGCCTTGTGTCTGTCCCAAGTCAAGTTATCGGAGGAGGCTGCTGTCGTAACGTAACCGCCACCGCTGTGACTGAAGCGAAAAGGGATGCCACCGTCTGATTTGTGGCCGCGGCAGTTTACTTCTCGTTTAACCAATGATTCACTTTAAACGGTGGAGACGGGACGGGAGGGGAGGGGACGCAACTCACATTTGCAATGCGGGTAGAGGAAAAAAGGAGGCCTTAACAGGAACGAAGGAGGATTTATCTTTATGGGAGACACCCGTCACTCCCCTGTTTCTGCCCCTCCTCCCCCTCTTTCTTGGACACACACACACACACACACACACACACACACACACACACACACACACACACACACACACACACACACCAACGCTAACCAGGCTGACATGTGGTGCACACTTGTGTGGTGGGATGAGACCCACATTAAGGACACATTATAAGGACATTGTGAGAGACGCTGTGTCATGAGGAAGTCACTAAAGAGGAGAAAGGGGAACGACGGCCATGTTTATCAGACGGCCTGGAGGCCTGTGCTGCTGATATTGGATGACCTCAAATGCACCTCTCTAACCTTTGTCCCTCAGAGTACTCTCAACACTTGGCATGCTATGGACAATATAAACCAGCGTCTTGCTTAAAAAATGTATGTCCAAAATATGGCTGATTTTAAATGAATTCAAATTATTTTACAATCCGTGGAGTGGACATCACCAAATTGCATCATGATGTCATAAATGTCTACCATTGGCGTAAAAATGGGAAACGTGCCAAATTCATTGATTTATTATTAGTAGGCCACTCAAAGGGCTCTGAGGCGAAGGGTTAATACTGCAAACGCTCAGTCGCTGATGTTGTTGAGTGCAAAGGGCAGTATTTAACTATGTGAACACAGAGACAAGGGAAAATGCCTTTCATGTTGGCACACTAGCCCAGCTCTTCACCCAATAATACAGTATAATACAATAGTGTGTGTTTGTGTTGGAGAGATATTTGTAAAGGTGAATACTTGGTTGGACGTGAAGTGGTAATCAAATGCTGTGTGTGCCCATGGCTTCTCTCTCATGGGTTTGCAGCTCTTGCTGAAATCACTTTCAGTGATTGTGGCATATCTGAATCGAAGCTAAACCATAAGCTAACCGATAATATGTATGTGGTATCCAGATACATATCCCTGGCCAATATGTATTTTAAAAGTATGCCTGCTGGCTGCAGAGAAGCTCCGGAAGACCCGGCCGATTCTTGGCTTTGCTCTGTCAAGGTTTAAATGGCTGATGTCACGACATGCATACAGTGTGTGTGCGTGTGTGTGTGTGTGTGTGTGTGTGTCTTAGGGCTGCACGATTATGGAAAAAATCGTAATCACGATTATTAATCACGATTATTGATTTTTTTGCAGATTTTTTTGAAAATTATAAAAAGATGAAATACGGTATAACCAAGAATGAATTACATACGGGTTGAGCAAAATGAAATGTATTGTAATAATTATGTAAAGGCAATATCATGAAACTTAAGTGGACAGATTTCTGGCCAGAAACACCAGCCTGTCCATATGTTCTGGCTTCAAAGACTCCCTATTGCCAAGATTAAATCACGATTGAAATCACTACTTCGATTTTACGATTTTATCACTATTTTTGAGTGTATGTCTGTGTCTGTGTCTGTGTCTGTGAGAGACTGAGAGTGAAAGTGTGCGTGTGTGTGCGTGCACGTATGTTGTTCTTTGTCTGGGAGGAAGTGTACTGGCAGGGCTCCAGAGAGTCTAGGAGTTAGTTAGTCTGTCTGCTCGGCTCTTCTCTCAGGCTGTGCCAAGACCGCTCATCACAGTCACAGGGCATCTCTGTCTGTCCGTCTGTCTGTCTTGCTGCCTTTCTGTCTGTCTTGTTGTCTGTCTGTGTGTCTGTCTGCCTGTCTGGCTGTCTATCTGTCTGGGGCAACCACTAGGGAAGTTCCTGCCTCACCAGTCACACCAGTACAACACACAGCTGGTCAGTGATGGAGGGGGAGAATGAGAGGAGGAATAGGAGGAGGAGGAGAAAAAGGAGGAGTGGGAGGGAGCAGAGGAGGGAGAGGTGGAGAACATTGGGGCCACACCACACCAGTACATCACACAGCTAGTCAGTGATGGAGGAGGAGAATGTGAGGAGGAGGAGGAGGAGTAGGAGGAGGGAGCAGAGGAGGGAGAGGTGGGGAACATTGGGGCCACAAGGATGCTTTGCACAGTTAAGGTTGGTGTGGGTGGGTGGGTGGTTGGGGAGGTTGTGAGATCTTGTGCCCTCTGTGTCCCCTCTGTGTCCCGAGTCCCCCTCTCATCCTGACATGAAACACTGACATCACAGTGCCCAGAGTTTGATCTGTCATAGTTCAGTCTTCAGTGGGGATGTAGAATGGTGCAACAGTCAGATCAAACGTCAGTTTCTAGGGGACTAGTAGAACTGTGGCAATACAATATTCAACAGTGCTTGCAGTATCAGCAGTTTTCTATGGGACAAGAGATTGGCACTGATTCAAATAAGATGTAATGCATGTGTGTGGCACAAATGTATTTGGGACTCTGACAAAACGTTGAGTGTGAAATATTGATCTCTTATTATTAGACATTCTGGCCAACACATCAGGCTGACTACCATTCATTTTGTTCTCCCCAGTTCTATACTCTAACACAGCTACAGCATCTCAAGTACTTACTTTAAAGGTGCACTGTGTAATATTTGTTGTTGTTAATTTCCAGAATTCATGCTGCCCATTCACAAATGTTACCTTTTTCAAGAATACTTACCACCAGAAGAAACCAACATCAAATTTGAAGTATTCTTTATGAAACATGAAAAGGTGGATCTTCTCCATGGCTTCCATTTTGAGTTTCCAGAAGTAGACATTTTCGGCTGAAAAACTTACTGTACTTTGGTCATACTAGTAAATTATTACTTTCATTTATGAAAAATCCAATTTGGCAATAGGCAGCACAATTTAACCAGCAAAGTTGCAATACCCGCAATGGCCACCATTCTACACAGTGCACCTTTTAAAAGACCAACTGACAGCAGGCAAGGCAAGAGTAACCACGCTATGGGGCTGGCTCTGCGATTCCCTCTCGCCTAGCACTCCAACAGCAATGCCAAATGTTGGGGAAGGTCTTAGAGACTTGGGAGGGTAGTACCATGGTGACCCTGCCAGACGGTGGACCAGAGCCACTCTATGCCACTCCGGTGGGGGCATACTGGCACCAGTCTGGGTCTCAGTGTGGGGCGGAGTAATCTCATCTCTGCAGGCCTGCTCTTCTTGTATGTCTCCATCTGTCAGAAGAAGCTCAGGGATACCCAATCAAGGCTGACTACCCTATAAGTGGATGGCACAGTGAAGGCCTCATGTTTGATGTATCAAGTATGACAAAATCAATCTTCACATGAAAATAACAGTAGTTGCTCAGTCAAATTTCATACAGAACAAAAACAAAGTTCGTGTCACGTTACAAATGACCAAGAATTTGAGCATGTTAGAAGGGAAGTTTACATAGATGTACGGCAACATGTTTCTGAGGAAAATCGTTTTGAATAACCGCTTCAATTTGAAGCCCAATAGGCATCAGCTGCGTGTCCTGCATCGTAACTGATAACAGTTCACG
>NC_085862.1:43395399-43455399 GCF_034702125.1 Engraulis encrasicolus | reverse complement strand
CTTATGTAGCATGCTTTTCCAGATAGAGGTCAATTGTTCCTCTTCATGCTTTTCACCTTGTCCCTCTGACAAAGAGTCAGTAAACGTAGTACACGAGTTGCGTTTAGGCGTACTGAAAACCTGCGCTACCTGTTTTAAGCATGTGGATCCCTCATGTGGATACCTGCTACCTACAGTACAGTCAGAGATTCTTTAAGTATATAGAGATATGCCAACATAATAGGTTTCTATGGGCACCTAACGCGACCAGGTTCCGGTCTGCCTAAAGGGCGTGTCATAATGCTCCTACAATGAATAGAACAGTCCTTAGGTCTGCCTAGGTCTGCCTAAGGGGCGCCATAATAGAACCAGGAAACAATGGGCCAATGGAACCTCTCTCTCTCTACTCTCTCTGGTACAGTACTGCGAGGCTGGTCTAGTCGGGGCTGGTCGGGGCTGGTCTGTTAGGCAGCAGCAGGCGCTGGCTGTTCCCTGCCCCCCTACCCAGAGAGCCGTGTTAGCGCTGCGAGCTACCAGCTACATGCACAGGCAGACTAGCAGCAGGCCCCAGCTGTGGACCATCAGCCCCATGAGGATAGTCTCTCTCTCTCTCTCTCTCTCTCTCTCTCTCTCTCTCTCTCTCTCTCTCTCTCTCTCTCTCTCTCTCTCTCTCTTTCCCCCACCTGTTTTCGCTCTATCTCCTTCTCCATCTCTTCTCTACCTCCCCCTGTTTCTCCGTTTCTTATCCCCCCTCTCTTATCTGGCTTTCTCTCTCTTTCTCTCTGCCTCTCTCCCCCTCTCCCTCAGGCTCCACTGCTGCTCGGTTGCGTTGCCTAGATACGGCGTTCATCAGCTCCCTTTCCCTTCCCCCCTCCCCTCCTCCTCTTGCCCTCTCAGAGCCCTGGCAGGGCTAGAGGAGCTACCCTAAATTTACTTGACACACATATGCACACACACACACACACACACACACACACACACACACACACACACACACACACACACACACACACACACACACACACACACACACGCTTCCAAAAATGCTGGCATTTACCCATGAAGAGTGTGTTTGCTTTGCTTTACTGTCTGGGAATTTTTATTCTTTTTTTTGTTTTTAGGGCTCAGCTGTTTGCACTCATGTAAACAGGCAGGAATGTATCAGATCAGAATCTGCAGATCAAGGGGTTCAAAAAATCCTTCTCTTGGTCTATACAACACACTTACCCAACTGCAGCAACCATCCAAGCAGCGATTTTGCTGAGGATGCTGAAAGCCTCTCATTAATTTGTTCATTCAGGAGAAAATTCTCTATCATTTATCTTTTAATCAGCCAGTGAAAAGGATATTGTTTAATTAAAGCCTTTTGATACAATTAACCCAGTGCAAAGTGCACTAAATTGGATTTTTGTTATCAGTCGAAAGGGTTTTACATATGCTAATGGATGGTAATTGTCAGTGTACTGTATTATTAAAACAGTTCGATTTTCATTGCAAATGAATAATTTATTGCTCTATTCAAGAATAAAATTCCGCACATAACCTACATATCATATCAACCACGATCAGTGTGTTGTATTTATTACAAGTCGTGCTGTGATATTTTATCACACCAGTGACGGAAGACTCGTCATTTATCATCCTTGATCTGATGGTAAAAAAATGAGCGCAGCCTCCCGGCGTCCCAACCTCCCCCCGACCCTCCCCCTGGGTGTTTATGGTGATGGGTAGGTAGGTGGCTCTGGATGGAAGCCAGCCATCCTGCTTTAATAAGCAACCAGGCTGCTTCATATAACCCAATAACTAGTGGCATTCCTGGAGAGTGATGGTACCCCAGACTTGGAAACGGGGGAAGTGTTTTTCCTTGACCTCGTTTTACTGTAGAGAGGGGGAACACACAGGGGTGTTTGGGAATTGCATGTGGGGAACAGCATGTGGGGAATAGCATTACTGAGCCACTCATGGGGCTGTTGGAATGGTGGGGGAAGGTGCAAGGGGGCGATGTTTCCCCTTTGCGTGAGAGAGTGTGTGTCTAAAACCAGCTCCAGTCATCTCAAGAGGCACGTTTTCTCAAAGAACTGCACAAACAAACAATAATCAGCTTGCTTTTTTATTATTTCTATTTTTCCCTTACATTTTTTATTTAACATGGGTTGGTTGGGTTGGTGTGATCTGATGATTGTTATTCGTTCCCTTCTGTTTTTGACCCACTTCTCAGATTCAGCGTTGTGTTTAGCGGTCGCTCTGTGGTTATGTTGTCCTCTGTGGTTTGGCAGTTGGCAAAGACCGGCCTGGGCTGTGACATGTCTTTTTTTTTCTTGGGTGTTGTATTCTGGGGGTCATATTGTGTTGTATTGTGTCCTTAAAGGGACACTGAGTGAGATTTTTAGTTGTTCATTTCCAGAATTCATGCTGCCCATTCATTAATGTTACCTTTTTCATGAGTACTTACCACCACCATCAAATTCTAAGTATTCATTATGACTGGAAAAATTTTACTTTTCATACATGAAAAGGGGGATCTTCTCCATGGTCCGCCATTTTGAATTTCCTAAAATAGCTATTTTAAGCTGCAAAAATGACTGTAATTGGACCATACTAGTTAATATGTGTTTATTACTTAGTAAATCTTCATGTAAAGATCAAATTTGGCAATAGGGAGCCTAGTTTCAATGAGCAGCATAGTTGCAGTACCTTTTTTGACCATTTCCTGCACAGAGTCCCTTTAAAATATGTCCTTGTTGTCCTCCGTAGGAACCTGGTGAAGAAATACTGTCCGAAGCGCTCCAAAGACGATGAACCCAGGTAAGCTGTCATGGATGGCGCTCTGGTTTGTTTCACTTCCCTCTGCCTGATTATCAGTGATTATTACTGGGCCTGGAGCTGGCAAACTCTGTCTGTCCTTTTGTTATCTCTTCCCCCCCCTTCTTTCTGTCGGTCTGTATTCTGTCTGTCTGTTTCTCTCTCTCTCTCTCTCTCTCTCTCTCTCTCTCTCTCTCTCTCTCTCTCTCTCTCTCTCTCTCTCTCTCTCTCTCTCTCTCTCTCTCTCTCTCTCTCTCTCTCTCTCTCTCTCTCTCTCTCTCTCTCTATGGCACCTATCAGCATTTGTTTCCTTGATGTTCTGTTTGAAGTAAAAGATGTCTGTTCTTGCTGTTCTGTCTGTCTATTCTTGTGGTGTCGACATCAATAAGCTCCTGTACAGTTCTAATGGAGCGTGATTATCCCTAGAGCAGCTACCAAAACTGTCTGTGGAGAAATGGAGGGAGGGAGAGAGAGATGGAGGAAAAGAGTGTCAGAGAGAGAGATGGAGTGAGGAGAAGCGATGAAGAGCAACAGAGAGAGACGACCTTGTCTGGGAGAGAGAGGGAGAGAGAGAGACAATGTCGAGAGGGCGCCTGAGATGTGTGTGAGGGCCGGAGGTGAAAAGAGAAGAGAAAAAAAAAGATGGGAGAAAAGAGGGAGGTAGAAAGAGGGAAACAGAAGTCTTTACAGGCTCAGGGGCGCCTGAGATCTGACATATCCAGAGCTGGGGGGACCCGAAAAGGGGACGGAGGAGGAGTGACCCACCGGCGACCGCGCCACCCTCCTGTCCTGTCCTGTCCTGTCCCAGGCAGCTAATGAATTGCATTAGGCACGCACCATTTCAGCCTGTGTCTGCGCTGCGGCTCCACCATGCTGCATTCCTGGGCGCCCCAGTCCTCTGATGTTTGCTCAGGGCCGTGGGAGGCAGAGAGCAGAGACACAGGCCATGGGGACGAGGAGGAGGAGTAGGGGGCCCACAGCAAGGAGTTAGGGGGGAGCTGCCTGCTTGGTCGTCTGTGTGGTGGTTGCTTAGTGTACCTGTGTGGGTGTGGGTGTGCTCGTTTGTGTGTGTGTGATCATTATGTGTTGTATGTGCTGGTTTGTGCTTATTCAGGTTAATGACTTTTGTTTCGTGTGCGTGCGAGCGTGCCTACGTGCGTGCGTGCGTGCTTGCTTCTATGAGTGTGTATTTTGTACTGTAGACAGTGATGGCCTCCCGTGACCCAATGGGGGGGAGGCATTTTTTAATAATGTGAGATGAGCCATCCTGGAACGATGGGATGGTCTGTGTGGGCCACAGTCATAATTGACGCTGAGTTCAAGCCCACATCACATCACAACACACACACACACACACACACACACACACACACACACACACACACACACACACACACACACACACACACACACACACACACACACACACACACACACACACACACACACACACACACACACACACACGAAACAAAAGTAATTAACCGGTATAAACACAAACCAGTACTTAAATCACATAATGATCACACCTCACACAACACTGCCGCACATTGCTCTCCACTTCACCGGCATCATAAATACAGCCATCACACTAGTCTACATGCACATTGCATTACATTACATTACATTCGGCAAGGGGCTTTTATCAAAAGTGGCAAGGACATAATCAGTAGCAAATGATGCAACATGTGGGGAGTATAGAGGTCAATGGGGTTAATGCAAATGCACATCTCTATGAACCCACTATTACACACATCAGCTTTCCCCACTAGGCTACAGTTATGCTTTACATAAACCCTGCTCTTTGCCAGCATCTTGTTGTATTTAATTCATGGCTACAGCACTGTACTGTAAGAGACCAAAGTACAACAACCCTTGATAAGAAAGAGTTTAAAATGTGCTTCTTTCCTTTTGTGATTCCAAAATATGAAATCTGATGTTGCAGATTTGCTACAATGTACTGTCTAGTTTTAGGGGAGGGAAAGTTGAAAAGCTCTTTTGCTTGTCTTTATTTTGCAATCACAACATAGTAATGGTAGTTAAGAAGGAGCATATTGTATTGTGGTTTAACTGAAGTTGTTTCCAGTTTTTATTTTTACATTCTATTGCCTCAGAACCTTGGAATCCAGTCAACCTGATTTAACATTTGAGGAAAATGGCGGTGGCCTCTACATACAGTCATCTAAAATCACCATCTTAAAGTTTAACACATGAACGTCCTCTAGGGATGCACCTATACCACTTTTTTGAAAACCGATACAAGTACGAGTACATTAATGTGTGTACTTGCCGATACCAAGTACCGATACCGATACCTTTTACCACCAAAATACAATGAAAATAAATGCATGGCCTTGTTTTTTTATATTGATATTTTTATTGTCCATTTCCATTTAGATTCAAATGTTAGTAAATGTATGAAGTGGCACTTTTTTCCATGCTGATTTCAAGTCCACAGAACATGACAAGATTTTGCATTGTTTTGAGTAATAGTAGTACTCATAGCTGGCGGCAAGTGCTTGACGAGTACGAGTACGAGTATAATGAGCAGTATCAGGAGCCGATACCGATACCAGTAACGTCCTCGTGATTACATGGAAATACCATGCTGCTTGTGTAATGGATCACATGCATTAGCAGACAATACCTTTAGGGATTGACATTTACCACTGAGTGATTTCTCGGTTGTAATTCTACACCGTGTTGAATAATGTAACATTGATGCTGATGACTGTATGGATGTAGTAGTCTCGGTGATCACACAAATGTCCCAATATTTGGTGTGTACTGTATACCAGTCTAGCATGACAAGCTGTCTCACGTGAGCTGTTGGGTGTTGAGATGAACTTGTGGTCTGGTCTTTCTCATGGAAGATAGGCTTCAGATGGAGTGCAGTTAGACGCGAGGCATGAGACAGCCACCCACTTTATCATTAGTGGGGAGGCTCATCCAATGGACAGAACTTTTCCATGTTTCATCATCATGAAAACAGTTTTCAAGTGACTCGAACAAGAAGGGTTTGGCAGTCTTGCAGGAGTATTTGCAGGGCTAGACTTCTTAACCAAATCTTGTAGCCTATTTACACCTACATGTCTGTAATGTACAGTGACTTAAACAGGCACAGACACTCATACTTCACACAGTAGATACAGGAAGACATTTTTTTTCTTTTCTGTTCTCTGGCTCAAAGGTGAGAGCTGGCTCGCACATTGAAAATGACACAAGGGTCAAGCATAAGCCGTTCCCCCCCCATTTTTCTGAGAACAGAGTAGCCAGAGGGTTCTCTGGCAACAAATGCATCAAACGGATCCTGGTTCGTACAGTAAGAGTTTGTAACCCAACCTTGGTGTGTACCCTGTGTGTTAAGGTCTTATTATTGATTGTCTTGTGTGCACAGGCATACTGCCTCATTATGTCCTCTTTAGGTCATAGTGATGTATGGAGAGGGTTGTACGTCAAGGGGCATTGCTTTCATTTTGCATGTACGGGGTTATGACATGGGTCATATTTTCATAATTTTATGTAATGCCAAGGATCATATTATGATGCCCAGGGCTCTAAATTAACTCCCGCAACACCCCGGCCAAATGCTGTTGAAATGTCAGTTTTGCTGGTACAAAAAAGAAAACTCACTAGCCACGTTGCCCCATTAGGGAGTGTGTTTGGCTAATATTAACATCTACTACCCATTTTGGCTGCTGATGAAAAAAAGAATAATTTAGAGCTCTAATGACACCTGATATGTGACTAGTGTATGAAATGATGCATAAGGTTATACAAGCGTAATTGTCTCTGGTTTTCTTATTGTGTCAACTGTATTTTCATTTTTACAGTATGTTGTCAAAGAGAGCTTGCAGCAACTAAATTTGGTATGTGTATGTCAACAGGTTCACGTCCTGCACATCTTTCTACACCATCCTGAACGAGCTGAATGACTACGCAGGTCAGAGAGAGGTCGTTGCCGAGGAGATGGGACACAAGGTGTACGGCGAGTTGATGAGGTACTCATCAGACCTCAAGTCAGAGCGGAAACATGTGAGTGGACATGACACACACACACACACACACACACACCTAATTTCGCGCTGTCTTACACACATGTCCTGTACCTACCCCCTCTCTCTCGCTCTCTCTCGCTCTCTCTCGCTCTCTCTCGCTCTCTCTCGCTCTCTCTCGCTCTCTCTCGCCCTCTCTCGCTCTCTCTTGCTCTCTCTCACTCTCTCTCTCACTCTCTCTCTCACTCTCTCTCTCACACACACACATATACACCCTGTCTCTCTCACAAACAGTCTCCTGCTGCAGCCGCACACAACCAGAAGTTGTCAAGCTGTCAATAGAGATTAGGGATGAGCGTCTTCTTTCCCCTGGAACGGAGTGATCCTTCTGAGTGGCCAAAACACATGTGTGAAAGCACTTGGCCACAATGCCTTCAATGACACCACTATTAAGGCATTCGCTGGATTGTTATGATATCCAGTTAACAAAGTCAACATATTTTGCTGGTTTTTTTTATTGTTCGCACACATTTCTGTTTTTTGTACTCATTTTGTTTGTTTACAAATGAAAATATTTAATATGTTTTATTGTATTTTAGTTAATGGTGTTTGTACTTGAATCTCTATATTTTGGTACTCATTTTGTTTGTTTGTTGTTTGTGTCTGGCAGCACCTCCAGGAAGGCAGGAAGGCACAGCAGTATTTGGACCACTGTTGGAAACAGATGGACAATGTGAGTAACACACACACACACACACACACACGCACGCGCACGCACGCACGCACGCACACACACACACAGAGTCACACACACACACACACAGTCACACACGCGCACGCGCGCACTCTTTCTCTTTCTCTCAATCTCGCTCTCAAACGTACATATTCATGGCGAGCACTAAAAAAACATATTCACTGGAAGACACGTACAAGTGTTTAAAATCTCTCCCTTGCACACTCTGTTGAGCTCTCTCACACACAGAGACAGACACACGCCCACAGTCACACAGACATTAGTGGTTTTGCAGCTGACTGTGTGATTCCATGCCTCGCTCTGGCCAGCGCAAAAAGCCTATAAGCCACTCTGGGCCCAAACACAAACACGTGTGCACATGTGCGCTTACATGCACACACTGGGAGAGAGGCAAGTTTGTCTTGCCAGCTCTGGAGATACTGACTGTTTTGGGCTGCACGCACGCACGCACGCACGCACGCACGCACGCACACACACACACACACACACACACAGACAGACCCCAACTTGCACAGATGTACATTCTATGTATTTATCACCCACACAAACAATACACATTCAGTGTTTGTGTGTTGTTGCCGTTGTGTCCTGCTCTGGAGGGCCCATGGGAATTCTGGCCGGGGCGGCCGCGAGCGGGAAGTCCTGAAAGCCTGGAGCAACCCGGGCAGGCAGGCAGCAACAGCTGAATCTCCCATCAGAGCAGAGCTAGAGAGGGAGAGAGAGGCAACACCGGGCCATGGTGGTGGTGTCATAACTTAGGTATTCCTCTGTGTTGCTCCCAGGGTTGCCAGATGGGGTACTTTCCTCGTCCAACTTGGCTGTTTTCGATGATTATCGGTGGGTGTTAAAAAAAGTATTGTATTGGGCGTGTTTTTCGTTAGATTTATGGCCACAAAAATCTATAGAATTTATTTTAATTTAGACTGGATTAGGTTGTTTTTGAACATTTTTATTGTGCTTATTGGGCTAGAAATCATCAGTGACATCTGGCAACCGCTGTTGCACTGCGCTGTGCTGTCACATAATACGCCACAGATGCTCTGGCAGTGTGAAGCAGCAGTGAAGGATTCAGCAGTGCTTCTACAAGGATCCCCACTCTTCTTCTCCTCCTCTTTCTCTTCTCTTATCTTCTTTTGTCCTCCTCGTCTCTTGCTTGTTTACTAACATCCAATGTAGCTACCGCTCTGAAGGTGTCTGATCTGGGCTGCTGTACAGTGTGCAGTTCCAGTGTTGGCTCCAGTTTCAGCTCCTCTGGCCGAAGGGCCGCAGTTCTGGGAAGGAGTGTAGGAAATGTGCATCTGCTTTCTACATGTAAAGGCACACCTGGGATAATGCGTACATACTCAGACACACACACACACACACACACACACACACACACACACACACACACACACACACACACACACACACACACACACACACACACACACACACACACACACACACACACACACACACACACACACACACACACACACACACACACACACACACTCGCACACACTCGCACACAGGCACGCACAATACACACACACACACACACACACACACACACACACACACACACACACACACACACACACACACACACACACACACCTTATTAGACACCTATACGGTATGTACATCTGTGTATAACACACACACACACACACACATACACACACACACACACACACACGCACACACACGCACACACACACACACACACACACACACACACACACCTTATTAGACACCTATACGGTATGTACATCTGTGTATAACACACACACACATACATACACACACACACACACACACACACACACACACACACACACACAAAAATCAATGTTATTAACTTCTCGGCTCATGCCTCTTGTCTCGCAGAGCAAAAAAAAGTTTGAACGGGAGTGCAAAGAAGCAGAGAAATGCCAACAGCTGTTCGAGAGGTTGGACAATGACATCAACGCCACTAAGTCAGAAGTGGAAAAGGTGAGTAGTGTAGCCCATTTTTATTTTCCTAGCCTCCTGCGCTTGACAACAGCAGAAGGTTATATAACAGACGTAATACTGTTTTTTTGTTTTTTTTTAAAAGTGTGTTGTGTTTCTCATTCAAGTTAGTATGGTCTTTTTTTAGCTGGCCTTGACGACCACAGAAAACATATTCAGTTTGAATTAATTTGAAACACGTATATATGAAGTATGTTTTGACAGCACGTGCTATCCAGCTGAAGCAGTCTCTGAACTGCATCCAGGCGTGAAATGGCTCTTGATTGGATCCATGATGGGATCCATTTCCATAGCAGGATGCAGTCATGGGAAATGTGTTCTGGAAGTTCTGACCCGCATGGACATGTCTCTTCTTCTGTGGTTCTCCCAGGCCAAGGCCCAGCTGTACCTCCGAACACACTCGGCAGACGAGAGCAAGAACGAGTACGCGGCTCAGCTACAGAACTTCAACAGCGAGCAGTGGAAGCACTTCAACGTGGCCATACCGCAGATATTCAAGGTGAGATTTTCTAGGCCTGCTGGTTCTTCTCTGTGACTGACACCCTCAAATCTATGTTTAAGGATGAGGATGAGCCTTTATTGTCTCTTCAAGAGAGAAATTTGTTTTGGGCACAGAGTCTTGAGACTACAACACAAAACATGTAAACATGTAGCCTCTCTTATCCAATCACATGCACACACTCACGATTTATAATGATATAACACATAAATTAATACTTAGGTAGCATAAAGTGCCCTAAAAATATGCCCATGCATTGTATACAAACAGGATTTTCAAAGTGCTTCAAACCTGAATACCTCACATTTGCCTATGCACACACACTTAAATACCAATGCCAAAAGGCTGACCTGCCAGACCCGAACCAGAAATGGTTAACAGATCAGCTTGAAGAATTTGAATTTGACTTGTTCATCAACTTGGTGCTTTACGGTGGTGCTTATTAGAATGTGGCACTGTGTGACAGTACTTTCTGAAGCCAGAATGTCAGCCTGCACCATCCGAATGATGATCCAGTATGGGACTGCAGACAGTGTCTTGATTAAGCACACGTTTGCCTTGGGGGAGCTGGAATCAGATCAGGGGTGCATTTCTTGAAACCATAGTTGCTAATTACGTTAGGTGCTCTGTTGTTTGCTATGCAATTTCCCATTGACAACTACCCAAGTTGCTAACTGCTAACAACTACGCTTTCGAGAAAAGCAACCCAGTTGAACTTGTGACTGCTGGATGACCTCCTCCATCTTGTGTCTGTTAGTGCTCTCCCTTTTACTCACTCTGTCTTTTAATCGTCCATCACTATCTCCAGGGACGCCGTTGCCACACAGCTCGCAAAGATTAAGATGATCCGCAGCGATAAAACATGGTTTCTCCTACAGTGTCAGATTTCCAGTGGAACCCTCGTTCTGTAATGCATCTGCAACATCAGTGTGCAGTGTTGGGCCAAAACCAGTGCGAGCAGCCAGTCAGTGTGTTTTCATTGTAGGCAAGTGGCAAGTCGTGTACAGTACATATTTTCCTTGGTTAAAAAGGTAATCATTATCCATGAAAACAACTCTACCGTGTCCAGTTGGGCAGATCAGCTACCGCTTTTTTTCATTCCAGAAGGAATGACTTGTCATTAGGAGCCCATTTTTTCCGTAGTTACCAGAGAAACATGTAACAACATTGTGAGGACTTTGTAAAAGAAAGAAATAAAGAAAAAAAGTGGTGACACTGCAATTTTTAGATTTCAAAACAGATGATGCGTACAAAACACAGGGGGATTTTCCAAATAAAGAATATCTTCCGTGCTGTCCTGCACAAGATTAGCTCTCAAAATGAAAAACTAAACCATGTGCTCTGATGTGGTGTACTTTAAAATGGATCACATGTCCACATGACTGTAGAAACTGATGTGCACACTAAGGTCTCTTGCTATTCAGTTGTCACAGCACAAACAGTGTATGCCCCTGTAGCTTGCTGGCTGTCTTTAATCATTTGGTGCTGTTTGTTGCCCCTTTTCCTCTCCCCCTTACAGAACCTGCAGGTTTGGAATCACACATCCATATGGCTTTATAAACTCGAGTGCACTGTTACTATTCAGTTGCCACAACACAATGTATCCGTCTTAAGCGATTTGACCTCTTGAAAAAATATTTTAGGGGCTTTAATGCCTTAATTTGATTGGACAGTGCGAGACGGTGACAGGAAGTGAGTAGAAGAGAGAGACGGGGGAGGAACAGGAAACGATCTTGGGCCGAAATCGAGCCCAGGGTCCTGGTGCAACAGTCAATGCCTCAACCGTTTGAGCCTCGGCAGGGGCCCTCTCTGTCTTCATTTAATAAGTGGAGTGTCCTCTCTTCCAACAGAACCTGCAGGACATGGACGAGCGGAGGACAGTGAAGCTGGGAGAGACGTACCGGAGCTTTGCGGAGGTGGAGCGTCGCGTGGTGCCCATCATCTCCAAGTGCCTAGAGGGCATGGTGTCCGCTGGCAAAGCAGTGGACGAGAGGAGGGTAAGCATGGCTGGAGGAGATGTTGACTTGGGTTTGGGGCTAAATGGGGAAAAGAGAGCATTAAAAAGGGCCTCATTTGAGATTGACTAAAACTGGGGTGCATTTCTCGAAACCAAAGTTGCTAACTATGTTAGCTACTTTGTTGTTTTCAATGCAATTTCCCATTGACCACTACCCAAGTTGCTAACTGGATAACAAATATGCTTTCGAGAAACGCACCCCTGAGCAGCACACACCGAAGTGTATTGTTTACACATCAATTCTGCTACAGCTGCAGCTCTGCTCTGATCTGTCTTGAACGTGGTTAACATCTTGGTGCACTAATGATCAGCCCTTTGCAATGAGTTACAGCTGTAAAGGTTTGGGGAGAGTGTAAGTCCAAGCCCAAGTGTGAAATAGGAAGCAAAAGAAGGAGCCCTGTCCAATTTTTTAGTGTCATGGGCCAGACATTACATGACCATCCAGGCTCTCTGGCATTTTCCAAGTGACCAGACTCCTCCAATTCCTCCTGGGGACTTTTTTATTTTGTAAAGGCAACACTTTCCATCCATTGGGTTTTTTTGTTGGGGTTTTTGGTTTAAACAACCAATAGGGGAAGAGCACAGTTACATAAGATCCGGAGATTGCTTGAATTTGCGTAGGAACAAGAGCATTTACTCCGCTCTCCTGTGCTTCACTCTTGGGTGCATCAATTGGATATGACTTGGTTCAAACATAAATGGTGGCCTTTACATTACGACGTTGCCACATCTTCATCAGAATCAAAAGATGTGGAAATATCAAAACGTCAGTCGTTTGGCGCTTCACTAAATAAAATCAAGTTTTCCACATCTGAACTGTGAACTCACTGCTTACTGGAGTTTCTTAAGCACACCCCAGTGCAGCTGCTCTGTCTTGGACTCCAATGAGAAGTCACAGCAGTTAGGGCCTCCTCTCCTCTCCTCTCCTCTCCTCTCGATCTCCTCTCCTCTCCTCTCGATCTCCTCTCCTCTCCTCTCGATCTCCTCTCCTATCCTCTCGATCTCCTCTCCTCTCCTATCCTCTCCTATCCTCTCCTCTCCTCTCCTCTCCTCTCCTCTCCTCTCCTCTCCTCTCTCCTCTCCTCTCCTCTCCTCTCCTCTCCTCTCCCCTCCTCTCCTCTCTCCTCTCCTTTCCCCTGTCCTCTCCTATCCTATCCTCTCCCCTCTCCTTTCCCCTCTCCTCTCCTCTCCTCTCCTCTCCTCTCCTCTCCTCTCCTCTCCTCTCCTCAGGTGCTCCTAAACAGACTCTGGAGCTCTGGACTCCCTCAGGCTCCTCTTAGCTCCAGGCCAGCCTCCACAGGCTTTCCTCCATCTGCCTGACCTCATCGATGCTCCCTTAGCTAACGCTTCTATTCCCCCTAAGCAAAATTTTGACATGGCTGTTTTCTGACTGCTGCTGCGCAGCCTGAAAATACGTTAAATTATGTTGTTCCTTGTGTCTGGAGGTAAAATGCAAGACACTATGATTCCGACTGATGCAATGTTGGCGCAGAGCAATCTGAAAGTGAATATGCCTCTATTGTTGTGTCATTTAACGAAAACGAAGCCCATTTAGTAGGCCCCTAACATAGTGGTTAAACGGTTAAATTTATAAGGTTAATTCAGTCTTCAGGTGGAGTAGAAGTCTAGTTTTTCCTTTCATCTCCTGTATTAAATCACTCTGCTTTACAGGGTCCTAAACATAATAACTCTCCTTAATCTTTGTTATAGACAGCTGCTCCTCAGTCATATCCTGTGTCACAGGCATAGGCACCGAGCAAAATTAATGTCTCAATCCCCTGTGATGGCTTTGTTGTTTTTGATTCAGGCCGGTTGTGTTGTGCTCTTGTTGTTTCAGGACTCCACCATTGTCATAGAGGCCTTCAAGTCTGGGTTCGAGCCCCCCGGCGATTTCCCCTTTGAGGATTTCAGTCAGAACATCACCCGCACAGGCTCGGACGGCACCATTGGCACGCCCAAGAATGAGGGGGGCAAACCGGACCCCAGACACCACGTCAACAAAGCCAAGAACAAGCTCTGGCTCTTTGGTAAAAAGCCAAAGGTGAGTTTGTTTTTTTCTCTCCCTTTTTTGTTTTGTGTTTGACAGGCCTCCCTGCCCCCATCCGGCAGCGGGATTCTTAACTATGTTACTGAACTCCCAAAAGTACTCACTCACTCAGTCAGTCAGTCAGTCAGTCAGTCAGTCAGTCAGTCAGTCAGTCAGTCAGTCAGTCAGTCAGTCAGTCAGTCACTCACTCACTCACTCACTCACTCACTCACTCACTCTCACACACACACACACACACACACACACACACACACACACACACACACACACACACACACACACACACACACACACACACACACACACACACACACACACACACACACACACACTCTTTCACTCCAACACTGACTGACCATAAAGCACTTTGACCGATTATAGCTGCCACTGCTTGTGACTCTTGTTAATGAATAACATGAAAGTTCCTGCTGACGAGCTGCTGGCAGTTCTGGCTCTCCTCTGCATGTTGTTATGCAGCATTATATGCCTGATTACACACTTCCCCTTAATTCGACTGGGAAATGGATCTCACGCACATTCATTCAGTGTTGCCGGTTCCAGACATCCTTGCGCAACATAGTACAGAGAGAGAATTTCGTTAAAACAACAACTGGTGCAGAGAGAGAGAGAGAGAGAGAGTGCACACACAATTCAGTTTGACCTTTTTTCATTTGTCCAACACAACAGCAAGCGGTGATTGCTCATTGACCCCCCCGCCCTTATTTTTTTTATGTTGTTGTTGTCGTCCCAGTTTCCCCCTTCCTTGCCCCCGCCTCCGCTCCCCCCATTCCAGGCTCCGCGGGTCAACACGGAGCGCCTGGCACAGTGCCTCAGTGACATGATGCTGTTGCACAGGCCCAAAGTGCCCTCCTTCAGGGGCATTAAGAGAGGGGTAAGAAGTCAGAGCTAATGCTAGGCTAATGCTACCATTAGCACCGGTGCAAGCTAGCCTGAGAGGCCGCTAGGCCTAGGTAGCATCGACACTTACACTGGGACTTGATCGGACATCTTGCAGTCATTCACTACATAGTGTACTGGTACTATGTCGGGAACAAAATTATACAGGTTTATAGTGAACAGTGAACAACAGATCATTTCATACATGGCCGTATAGGACTAGCACTACAATGCGATTTGAAAGCATGTAGTGTTTTAGGCCAGTCTTAGGCCATGTCCATGTTCTATATCTTTCACTATGTAATTCCATGGTTTTGCTCCCAACATTGTTCTCTATGAAGTGAGCATTTCAGATGAAGCCCTAGCGTTGGTGTTAATGCTACCGTAAAAGCTAGTACTTGCGTTACTGCTAGTACTTGGTGCTGGTGCTAGCATTGTGTCCAGTGAAAAGCTGGTGATAGCCGTAGTGCTAATTTGGATCCGGGCCATATCTGGGGACAGATTTAAACCGGATTTCCTGTAGAATCAGACGTGTGGTGTGGATTTGTCGTGATGCAGTGATGTTGCTTTTCTCTTTTTTGCTTTTTTATCTTTTAGAAATATATATTTCTGTCTCAGCAACCCGGAGCTTTGGGCAGCCATTGTTTAGCTGGTGTGAAAGCTTTAAAACCATATAACAATATCCGCTTCGGTGTGTTTGTTTTCTAACGGGTTTGGGGGTTTTGAAATGATGTTGAATGTCCAGGAAGTGATGTCCAGGACTTGGTGTACTGCTGTTCAGTCACTCTTAATGTCACTGTATGCCTCATAGACATGTACTGTCCCGTCGTCGTGTGACAGTCTTATCTTCGTTCTATGTGTCTTGTGGCCACCAGGTGACTGTTGGTCATGGTCGTCATAAATATAAAGTGACACCATCTCCCATCCCCGACCCCACCCTTCTCAGTAACAAGTGCACACAGTGGTTTCATGTTATGTGATGTGGAATGGAATGTTTTGTGTTGTTATTATGCCTGTTTTTTATTTGTATTTCTTTTTTTAACCATTTGCTCACACTTGACCACACACACTAACACCTTTGGCAGTTGTCTCTAAAGCTGGTGAGTAGTAGTAATAGTAGTGTGGTGTAGTTTTTCTCTGCTACAGCTGTGTGTTCGTTTGTGCGTGTGCGTGAGTGTGTGTGTGAGTGTGCGTGTGTGTGTGCGTTTGAGAGCGCTTGCGTGTTACAGCAGAATAGACTGTGTTTCTCAGTCTTAGAGTAGCTGCCCCCTCACCTCCTTCTCCCTACTTGCGTGCTGTATATGAACCCTTCTCTGCCCCGCTGTCTGAGAACACATGTACTGTACCGTACTGTATGTGTATATGGATATATATACCCCCTCCCCATGTCAGTAAGTCAGTCCTACCCAGAGTCTGGTTTGATGCTCACAGCTCGTCGCCTGTTTATTGTCTCAGTAAATCATGTGTGACCTACCGCATATAGGTCTGTTTATCTACTGGGCCCTTCTGATCATTATGTCACTTTCCAGACTTTGGGAAAGACATCTGTAGAGACAGTGTGTGTGCGCATGTGTGTGCGAGCGCGCGTGTGTGCGAGCGAGTGTGTGTGTGCGAGCGAGTGTGTGCGAGCGAGCGTTTGCGAGCGAGCGTGTGTGTGCGAGCGAGCGTGCGTGCGAGCGAGCGAGTGTGAGTGCGTGTGCGAGCGAGTGTTTGTGCCCTTCCTTGTTTGTATGAGTGTGTGTGAGTTTGCATGTGTGTGTGCGTGTGCTGGTTCAGTCCCTCACTTGCCACGTTTATGGGGAATGAGCTCATTGTTGGTAGCTGGCTTCTATTGCTAACTGCTCTTGTTTGTGTGTGTGTGTGTGTGTGTGTGTGTGTGTGTCTGCGTGTGCGTGCGTGTATTATGTTTACCCAGGCTCCAACGTTGGAGGATCTGAGCCACCTGCCCCCTGAACAGAGACGCAAGAAGCTGCAGCAGCGAATTGAGGAGCTCCAGAAAGAACTGCAGAAAGAAGTCGACCAAAGGTGGAATATCCGCAAAGATGCATACACAACTATTAGTTTGATTGTGTAGTTGTATATGTATTTGCGTGTTGGTTTAGTGTCATTTTTCTCTTTTTGATAGAGTCTGTGCGTTTGGGCTTTTGTACTGTATGCGTGTGTGGGTGTGTAGTATGCGTGATGTACATGACTGTATATTTTAGCTTGATGTGTGTAGGCTTGTGTGTATGGGGGTGTCCTGTAAGCTTGTGTGTATGGGGGTGTCATGTAAGCTTGTGTGTATTGGGGTGTCATGTTTATAGTACGTCTTGTTCTTGAGCATCTTGCACATTGTTTGTGTTGGGTTATGCTCACATATACTCACGTTATTGGTCTGTGCGTACAAGGCCAGAATAAGTTGCCCCGGGGCCCCTAGGCTACAGGTTGCTGTGGAAGGCACATTTCATGACAAAATTACATTGACTGTGTACAAGCTAGGAATTAAGGATAACATCTCTGCCAGCTGTGGAGCGGAGTATTAGCAAGATTTAAAACTGTACAACATTTAAAACTCGACATTACAGATTCATTTTCAATATTGCATCTTGTCACAATTCTGAAATGTTTGGCTGTTGGCCAATCAGGGCCCCCCTGGCAGATGAGGGCCCCTAGGCTGCAGCCATATCTAGCCTGCACTCTAATCCGGCCCTGTGTGCGTGTGTTTGTTTGTTTGTGATTGTCCATCACAGAGACGCGCTGAACAAGATGAAGGATGTGTACGAGAAGAACCCCCAGATGGGCGACCCCAGCAGCCTGCAGCCCAAGATCTCAGAGACCATGTGCAACATGGAGCGCCTGCGCTCAGAGATCCACAAGAATGAGGTAATGCACCCCAGTGACGGACGTAGGGAGGCACGCACAAAAACAGGTCCTCTACAACCTTTTCCAACTTCGGGCCCACTTGAAATGTTCACGAATGTCTGGTGCCTCTATGACCCAATAAATTATAAAACTCAAATATACTATAGACAACAGCGACACCACACACACACACACACACACACACACACACACACACACACACACACACACACACACACACACACACACACACACACACACACACACAATATTTAGATTTTTAGATAAAGATTTCAAGGCCCCAACTCACCCCGAATCATTGCTCTACAAAAATTCACACACTGGCCCAGACAAATGCAGGCATGCACACACACACAGACACACTCGTGCACTCACACACTCATGTGCGCACGCACACACAACTGCACACAGAAACACACACATACTGTTTTACAGGTACATAGACACGGGCTCAGATACAGACATGTACACATGCAAACAAACAGAGCCGCTCACTGGCACCACCTGGTGGTGTGTGGGTGCGATGGTATTTTTACTTGATGGGGTGGAATTCTTCTGAGTGTGCTTCACAGGATGTGAGTCAAGCTGGTTGTGTGCATGAATGGATCCAGACTCCAGAGTGTTGCTCATAGCAATAATTTGGGACTTGCTCATACTATAGGAATAATGTGGGACTTTTTTTGTTGTGTGTGTTCTTGTGTGTTTGCTCCCCTAACACACACACACACACACACACACACACACACACACACACACACACACACACACACACCCCTTCACAGAGCTGGTTGTCGGAGGTGGAGGGGAAACAGAGCTCCCGTGGTGACCGGCGGCCCAGTGCAGATGTCAACCATCATGCACCTCCCGGGAGAGAGAGGTACGGGAGAACACTTAATGCACACAAGCAATAACCACGCACACGCAAATACAAAGTGTTTTTTCAAGCATTTCACTGGTACACACACAGTAAGTATTAAAACGTTGCCACGTTCTTACCACAGGAAGTTATTTGACTTCTAAACGAGTACACCATCGCGACAGCCTGTATAGCTCTTAATCACACCGGTAGTTATATATACCATTCATCTGTCTAAAAATGTAAATGTTTTGAAAACTCCAACCAAAAGTTTGTACGTGACGTGTGAAGTGAAATTGGGAAGGGATCTTTCACCGTTTGTCTAAGCAGAAACACCATGCCTCAATGGCTAAAGCAGCGAGTAGCTTATCCAGTCTGCTTTACTCATTACCAAAGAATGGTCACCATCAATCATCAAGACATACAGAACAGATATATTACTGAAGTATAGTAGAGCATATTATGTGCTCATGACTTGTGCAAGCCCACTGCTGTATATTTAGTATGTCATTTGGGACATATGGGCCTATAGTACATGGGACATGGTGTACACTCTACATAGTACTGACATGCTTTACCATTAGCAAGACATACACTTATTACATGTAGCGCCTCAGCTCAGGTAAATGATGCTGCATCCGGCGCCCTGGGTCCTCTGAACCACTAACCTTTATATATGTATCAATGCAACACAATACTGAACTGCGAAGCAATGTGTGAGTGAATTAAATGCAAACTGTCTAACATGTATGTGTGCCGCCCATATGTCATTAGTTCACTACCTGTTATATACTGCCTTCATATACCTTAGAAATATGCTATAATTATAGGCCAACCTGGAAAGGATACACTGAAACCCACTGGACTAATAATAACCAAGGACACTCCAGGTAGATTTGAGACTTGTATTAAAATGAATGAAAAGATAAAAGTAAAAGTTGCAAAATAGAATTTAGAAATGACAAAAAAAAAGTAAGCTGTAGTATAAAATGGAAGTCCCTCCCAAATACAAAAAAACTACAGCGGTGATCTTGTATCACAACCAAAATATTATACAGAAGCTCTTTAAAAGGTCAACATAAAACTTCACCTCTTACACATGAGGGTATAATAGTCAAGTATAACCTCTTTAAATATCCCTTCAAAATTGACACCAATAGCAATTGGGATTAGCAAAACAAACAAAAAAAACCACGTACAGTAGCAGTTACCCTTTCAAAAACTGCACATGCATAACTGCACACATGACAATAAATGGTTAACTTTAAACCTAGTTCTATGGGCCCAATTAAAAATCTAAGCCGGCAATAATACACTTGAATGAGAAAATACCAATGTTCCGGTGCAGGCCTGATGGTTGCTTGAGAACGTTGTGGCCTTTGAAACTTTAAAGTGGCCTCTTCACGCAGCGCGCGCAGCAGACAAAAGAAAACGGTAACCTACTCACGTAGATGGGGGAAACTCCGGTCCACTGAAAGTCATTGCGCCCCGACGGTCAAACTCACGAGCAGTACTGTCGGTCTGTGTCTTCGCTCCACTCCTTACAGCATCTCGGACAGTTCACCAAAAGCACAATCTCCTCTCGCTGGCTCCCGGTTTCCACAGGTTCAATCAGCACAGCGCAGTCCCAGCTAGCGAGCTGCTAACTGCTGGCTATGAGCGTGACTAAACTTGTAAATGATAGCATTTAGAAAAGTCCTCACCAGTAACTCACAGGTGAGTAGCACACTTTATACACTTCAGAGTTCGTTCTGACAAATTAAAACAACATATAAAGTCCAGAGACACATTTACTATTTTGCTCTTTGAAACACACGTCTTTCCTCCGTTGAGTCCCAGTCTGAAGAGAACGCAAACTCCTGTGTTCTTCCCATTACAACGTGCGTGACCTCTCCCCTCTTCACTGATTGGCCAACACAATAATATTCTTTTGTAATAATAATCGTTTCTCAAAACATTTTACCTTTTAATAAAATGTTCAAAACATCTTCTGAACCTTACCCAAGGTAAATAAAATTCTGTCATTATGAAAGAAAACTTAGAAAATAAACACCATATCTGGCCAAATTAAACTTACTCCTACAGGAAAAGAAAACCTAACCAAGTAGATTCTACAGGGTTACATCCTCCCCTCTGTAAACCTCTGATGTCCTCATCAGATATACTAAAGACTACCCCCAGTGGAGTGTGTGATCTTACCCATTCCCTTTAATTACACTCTATGGTAATGACTATTCCCCTGTGGACAATAGTTATGGGTTGATCGCTAGCTCCCCCTAGTTTATCATAGGTGAGTCTAATTACTGGTTTAATCCTTCTTTTTTCAACAGGATCTGTTCTACTGGGAACCTCATTCTCCTCAGCAGTCTCCATAGACTCCTCTTCTGAGTCTGGTCTAGATTCAGAACTAGCTGTGGAGTCTGCTCTCGTGGGATTGTCATCCACTTCACTTTCTTCAAGAACTGATTCATTGTTGACCTCTGGCTCCAAGCCAGGTTCTGGGGGGTTGATAGTCTGAAGGGGACATTGGGGCCTTTGAATTAGCCTATCCAACTCTGGGTGACTGGGCTGACTCGCCCTACTCACTTCAAACTCCAGGGATGAATCACTGTCACTATGTGGGTCTGATTCGGGAACCCGTGCGGTTTCTTGCCTAGTTCGTGGTTGTCTTTTTGGCAACTGCGGCTGTTCATCCTCATCAGATCCTGGCACTCTCACGAGCTGCCCTATTGGGAGAAGGTGTTCTCTGTGAATAGTCTTCACGGGTCCCCTAGCTCCTTCTGGCTTCACTCGATACACTGGCAGGTTGGGTAGCTTCTCAATGACAGTAAAGGGTGAGAGCTTCCACCGACTCTGAAGCTTGTGCTTTCCCTTGAGTCCCAGGTTTTTAAGAAACACTCTGTCTCCCACATTCAACACCTGAGAACTCACACGTTTGTCATGAGATTTTTTGTTCCTTTGATGTGTTTTGTTGGCAGCTTCTGTGGCCAACTGATAAGCATTCTGTAACTCCTCAGTCAACTTTGCAACATATTGAGAGTGGGTTGCCCCATCCTGACAGGTGGCTTCCCCAAAGCAGAGATCAACCGGGAGTCGAGCCTCCCTCCCGAACATGAGATAATAGGGAGAATAGCCAGTAGAGTCACACTTGGTGCTGTTATAAGCATGGACCAGATAACCTACATGTTGACTCCACTGGCGCCTCTTCCCTTGGCTCAGTGTGCCCAGCATGGACAGAAGAGTCCTGTTAAATCTCTCTGGCTGGGGGTCACCCTGTGGGTGATAAGGGGTTGTTCGTGTTTTCCGTATGCCCAGAATGTTAAGCATTTCCCGAATTAACTGACTTTCAAAATCACGTCCCTGGTCTGAATGGATCCTTGCTGGTAACCCATAATGCATGAAAAACTTCTCTACTAGAACTTTAGCGACAGTTAGGGCCTTTTGATTCTTTGTCGGGAATGCTTGCGCATACCTAGTGAAATGGTCGGTCACTACTAGTACGCTGTTCATCCCTCTGGTGTCTGGTTCTAGAGACAAGAAATCAATACAGACTAGGTCCATGGGCCCACTGCTTGTGATCTGATGCAGTGGTGCCCGTTGCATCGGACTCTTTCTTGCAAGGCATGCCCCACAGTTCTGTATGTACTTCTCTATGTCTTTGAGCATTTTTGGCCAGAAAAACCTATTTCTCACTAATTCAAATGCTCTCTCTATCCCTAAATGCCCCATTTCGTCGTGAACGGATTTCAGAACAACTGGCATGTATTTGGATGGTAGAACCAGCTGAGCGACTTCTGCTCCAGCAACTCTTTTGCTTACTCGATGCAGCAATCCATCCTTAAACACCAATCGGGTCTGTTCTCGCCTCATCAGCTCCACTTCTGGTGGCAGGTTGTGGTCCTTGGGCCAGTTGCCTGTCTTCATGGCATCCACCACAGGTCTGATCCACAAATCTTCGTCCTGAGCCCTCAGTAGATCATTGCGGGTCAATGGCTCCACCTCCTGCTCCGTCATCTGCACAGGATGAGCGTAGATGCTGGGGACACATTCAGGAGGAGCACCCAGCTGGACAGCATACCTCGGAGAAGGGTCCCCAGGCTCCTCTAGGTCTATTCTGTGACAAATAGCTTTGACCCCTGGTGGAGGGATGTCTGTCCATCCAGAAGGGTCACAGTCCGGGAAATTGAGCGACAGCAGGTCAACTTCAATGTTTTGTGTGCCAGGGCGGTACTGGATATTGAATTCATACGTCGCTAAAGAGGCCAGCCACCTATGCCCGGTTGCATTCAACTTTGCAGTGGTTAATACGTAGGTTAGCGGATTATTATCCGTCCTGACTGTAAACTGGGCTCCATACAAGTAATCGTGGAACTTGTCCACAACAGCCCATTTTAGGGCCAAAAACTCCAATTGGTGGACTGGATAGTTGTGCTCGGATGGGGACAGTTTGCGACTAGCAAATGCGACTGGCCGCAGACGCCCAGCCTCATCCTGGTACAACACTGCTCCAAGCCCTTTGAAACTTGCATCAACATGGAGGACATAAGGCTTAGAGGGATCAGCGAAGGCCAGGACAGGGGCATGGGTAAGGCAATGGATGATCTTATTGAATGCCTCTGTGCAAGACTTGTCCCACCGCTCCCCAAATGGCTCGGCTTCTTTAAAGTACCCCTGATTGTTTTTGTTCTTAAGCTTGTGTTTTATCTGTGCAGGGGCGTACCCTTTTGTCAGCTCTGTTAGCGGTCTCACAATGGCAGAGTAATTGGCTATGAATCTTCTGTAGTAACCACAGAATCCAAGAAAGGATCTGAGGCTCTTCAAGTCAGTCGGTAGGGGCCAATTCTTCACAGCCTCCACTTTTGATGGGTCTGTGGCTACACCATCGGAGGACACAATGTGTCCAAGGTAGGTGACCTGTGGTTGACAAAACTGGCATTTGTCTAAAGACAACTTAAGTCCCGCTTCGGCCAACCTGTCCAGTACACGTAGGAGGCGTTCTTCGTGTTCCTCCAATGTCTTTCCAAACACGATCACGTCGTCCAAATAGACTAGAACTTGGAGCAGATTCATATCGCCGACAGTCTTTTCCATTAATCGTTGAAAAGTGGCGGGTGCCCCTGTTATGCCCTGCGGCATTCTTTCAAATTCGTAAAAGCCCAATGGACATATAAAAGCAGTCTTCTCCTTGTCTGAGTCTTTCATGGCAATTTGATAGTAGCCGCTTCTCAAGTCGAGTACTGAGAACCATTTGCTTCCGGACAGGCTGTCCAGGGCATCATCAATACGCGGGGTGGTGTACTGATCTGGCACTGTCCTTCGGTTGAGGGTGCGGTAATCAATACACATCCTAACGCTCCCATTCTTTTTTCGAGCTATGACAATAGGGGATGCATACGGACTTCTCGATTCCTTTATGATCCCGGCCGCTAGCAGCTCTTGTATGTGTCGCCGGACATCCTCAATGTCCGCTGGTGCCAGGCGCCGTGACCGCTCCCGAAACGGCCTAGTGTCAGTCAGTCGAATGTGGTGCTCTACACCCTGTGCCAGTCCCACATCCCAATCATGCATTGAAAAAACGTCAGCTCGCTGAGCTAGCTTGGCGCGCAACCTGCTTTTCCACTCTTCTGGCACAGGGGAGTTGCCAAAGTTCAACCGACTGACATCAAAGTCCGCAGTGGTCCCTATGCCCTCTGGTGGAAGCACTACAGGTTCTACCGGGTGGACTCGGCCCATCACTGTCCCCACCGGTATTTTGACTTCTCTTTTAGACTCGTTCTGGACTCGGATAGGAAATCTTTCCACTTGCACAGCAGATCTAAGCACCATGACAGGCTGCAGAAGCACGCCAGTTGGCAATGGTTCATCCTCCGATGCCTCGACCAGGAACGTTGTCTCATTCGAGAGAGGTTGATTCAGCTTCATGTGACAATCAATGTAGCAGTTGCTGCCTGGAGCCAATGTCAGTGGATGGGTGCCTAACCACTGGACACAGCCAGCATCCTCTTCCAGGGACTCAGCTTTTGCAGTTGGCGGGGGAAAACAGCTGGCCTTGAGACCTAAAGTCTGTGACAGGTTGACCCCGGTGGTGTCCTTGCACAAGGATGCCAGGCGCTTGAACAGGCTTGCGTTGGTTCCCAGAATCACTTGAATCCGGTCTGGGCTGCTGGGGCCTGGGCAGATCAAAGCCAACACTGAGAGGTCTTCAGGAACCCCAGTCACATTAGCGGAGAATTCCATATTTACCACTACATAGCCCAGATATGGATAACTAGCATCGCTTAAACCCCATATAGCCAACCCAGACACCGGTTGAATTGGCACATCGCTAAGATACTTCTGGTACCAATCCTCAAAGATGATAGTGACCTGTGACCCACTGTCTAATAGAGCGTCACATAAACGTCCATTTATTTTCACTGACACGAGGGAAGAAGGGCCCACCAACCCCTTAGGTAGTGCAGTCACAGTCTGGGTTCGCACAGCACTTCTCTTGGAAGAGCAAACCTCACTGCTGTTGCCTTTATCCCGCCCAGGTTTTGGTGCTTGGTCCTTCTTTCTCAGGGTGCGAATGAGTTTCTGGATGACCTTGCTTTGATTCTCTTCATTAGTACAGCCAGTGGAAAAATGCCCATCATCCCCACATCTATAGCAGAAGTTTGTGTCTTTGTCACCCCGGCCCCTCATGACACTCCTTGAAGAGTCTACCGTCAGAGCAACTGCTGTATCATCTCTTGAATTGGCATCCCGAGTTGCTAACATCTGCTCAAGTCTTCTCACTTGGTTTTTTAACACTACTACCTCGGAGTCAGGTTCCGGTTGGGAGTTCCACACTCGACCCTTGGCTGCTGAGGCTGTGCTGTCAGTAGGCATTTTGGATGGTGTCACTGTCAATGCAGATACCATAGATTTCAGCTCTTTAATCTCACTCTTCAATGCCTGAATCTCCTTTGTTTTACAGTCAGTTTCTTTATCTGCGTTGACACTATGGACTGTTGCACTCAGTTTTGTCCGAGAAGCCTCATACTCTTCCTCAACCCTGATATCAGACAGCAGTTCCAAAAAATTAGGGGGGTTCACTTTTTTCTCTCTAAGCCGGAGCTGGATCACCATCAAATCAGAGGCTACTGCTCCCCGTATCAGCTGTTCTAGCCTGGCTCGGTTGGCTTCAGAAGGGGTAATGCCACCTCTTTTCACCACCTTAGTAAGGGCCTGCTCCAACCGCCTGAGAAAATCAGACAGCTTCTCCCCCTGTTTCTGCTGCATGAGGCGGAAGGAGAAATATAGATCCTCACCAGTTTCGGCTGTGCCGAACGCATTTTCTAAGGCATCCAAGCATTGTTGTGGACTCACGTCTGTATTGGCTGTGCGTGCTGCTTTCACCACCTCCAACGCAGGTCCCTTAAGGCTCTCCATAATTCTGCGTCTTTTCTCTTTACTAGATGAGTCACTTTCATCCACCATCAGCCTTGCTTGCTCTATCCAGTGGTCGAACTGCTCTTCGCCCACTGGAGTTGGCAAAACCCCAGAAAAAATCCTCAAACGCCTATATGCATTATTCTCTCCAGGGGGCTTCACAGTCTTTTCAAAAAGATCACTCATGGCCCGAATGATGGATATTGGCGAAGTACCTGTGTCACCTACTAGATCTTGCAGGTCATCCACTGTTTTATTTTCAGCAGTCAAAAATTCTTTCAGTCGATCAGTAAAATCTCTGGGCTTAGGCACCGTTTTAGAGAGTGTAATAAGCATCCAAGGTTGCGTCTGTCCTGGGGCCATGATCTCAGAGGGGACATTAGGTGAATCCACTGATTCCTTACACTCACATAACACCATCCATTTGTTTTGCTGAGCATGGTGTTTCCTACCCCTGAGCCGTACCCGGCCAAGACATTTGACAGTGTGAGCAGCATTCTCAATCTCAGAAACCTCTAGATTAACATGAAGGAGTGAGAAGTATCCAATGCATCACTTTCACACCACTTTTTGAGTTCAGTTTCAAATACGTCCATGATGACTCTTTTAGTTTGCAGTATTAAATTATTTATTAGATCCCAGCAGTGCCTCCATTTATGTAGCGCCTCAGCTCAGGTAAATGATGCTGCATCCGGCGCCCTGGGTCCTCTGAACCACTAACCTTTATATATGTATCAATGCAACACAATACTGAACTGCGAAGCAATGTGTGAGTGAATTAAATGCAAACTGTCTAACATGTATGTGTGCCGCCCATATGTCATTAGTTCACTACCTGTTATATACTGCCTTCATATACCTTAGAAATATGCTATAATTATAGGCCAACCTGGAAAGGATACACTGAAACCCACTGGACTAATAATAACCAAGGACACTCCAGGTAGATTTGAGACTTGTATTAAAATGAATGAAAAGATAAAAGTAAAAGTTGCAAAATAGAATTTAGAAATGACAAAAAAAAAGTAAGCTGTAGTATAAAATGGAAGTCCCTCCCAAATACAAAAAAACTACAGCGGTGATCTTGTATCACAACCAAAATATTATACAGAAGCTCTTTAAAAGGTCAACATAAAACTTCACCTCTTACACATGAGGGTATAATAGTCAAGTATAACCTCTTTAAATATCCCTTCAAAATTGACACCAATAGCAATTGGGATTAGCAAAACAAACAAAAAAAACCACGTACAGTAGCAGTTACCCTTTCAAAAACTGCACATGCATAACTGCACACATGACAATAAATGGTTAACTTTAAACCTAGTTCTATGGGCCCAATTAAAAATCTAAGCCGGCAATAATACACTTGAATGAGAAAATACCAATGTTCCGGTGCAGGCCTGATGGTTGCTTGAGAACGTTGTGGCCTTTGAAACTTTAAAGTGGCCTCTTCACGCAGCGCGCGCAGCAGACAAAAGAAAACGGTAACCTACTCACGTAGATGGGGGAAACTCCGGTCCACTGAAAGTCATTGCGCCCTGACGGTCAAACTCACGAGCAGTACTGTCGGTTTGTGTCTTCGCTCCACTCATAGAGGTAGAAAATAACACTAGAGGTGACCCCGCCCCCCTTCTGACGGCAATCTGTGGCGGCCATTATCTGTAGGTAGGTCTGATGAATGGAATGAATGGACAAGGAGGCTCACCTCTGTCAAAAATGGCTTAATAATGTGAAAATGTCCATCAACACACTCTACAAGGACAATAGTTGAAGTGTGTTGTTAAATATGTGCAGAATTAATATAATTCGATTTTTAGATGTATTTTATCGACTCATATGATTTAAGTAGATATTTATCCTGACATTTCAAATCTGGTCTTTGATTAATGGGTTACTTCATATTCACACAGTTTTAGTCCAATTTTTAACAGAGGTGGGCGTGTTCTCCATCGACTTGAATTGACTGAAGGTGCCTACACTACCTACAGACAATGGGAGGCGCCACTTCCCAGTGCTGTCGTGAATTGCCATGTCCACTCTAGTGTTATTTTCTACCTCTATGGCTCCACTCCTTACAGCATCTCGGACAGTTCACCAAAAGCACAATCTCCTCTCGCTGGCTCCCGGTTTCCACAGGTTCAATCAGCACAGCGCAGTCCCAGCTAGCGAGCTGCTAACTGCTGGCTATGAGCGTGACTAAACTTGTAAATGATAGCATTTAGAAAAGTCCTCACCAGTAACTCACAGGTGAGTAGCACACTTTATACACTTCAGAGTTCGTTCTGACAAATTAAAACAACATATAAAGTCCAGAGACACATTTACTATTTTGCTCTTTGAAACACACGTCTTTCCTCCGTTGAGTCCCAGTCTGAAGAGAACGCAAACTCCTGTGTTCTTCCCATTACAACGTGCGTGACCTCTCCCCTCTTCACTGATTGGCCAACACAATAATATTCTTTTGTAATAATAATCGTTTCTCAAAACATTTTACCTTTTAATAAAATGTTCAAAACATCTTCTGAACCTTACCCAAGGTAAATAAAATTCTGTCATTATGAAAGAAAACTTAGAAAATAAACACCATATCTGGCCAAATTAAACTTACTCCTACAGGAAAAGAAAACCTAACCAAGTAGATTCTACAGGGTTACACACATATAAGAAAGGTTGAATGTTTTGACTCTGAGCAAAAACGCATAGAATCGAAATTATACACACGTGAGGTGTTCTGTGCATGATGAAATATTCTGTGTGTGTCCGTGTGTGTGTCCGTGTGTGTGTGTGTCCCTGTGTACCCGCGTGTGTGTGTTCGTGTCTGTGTGCGCGCGCGCCCGCCGTTGTGCGCGCATGTGCGTCGGCCTGTGTGTGTGTTGTAGTCCTGAGGGTAGCTACACAGACGACCCCAGTCAGGAGCACCGCAGTCCTCCTCAGCCGGACCCTCACGAGTTTGATGACGAGTTTGACGATGACGACCCCTTACCTGCCATCGGACACTGCAAAGCACTCTACTCATTTGATGGTACCATCATGTCATGCGTTGTTTATTTTTAGAATGCTATGTTAACTTTCTAATCCTGTGTGATCTCATTTTTATGTCCACAAAATATCAAGCTCCGGAGCCCCCTGATGGAGCAAGCACTGCTGTTAACATGCTTTTCTCCAGTCAGAAAATGAACAGAGCATTTATTTCTTCAATATCAGCCTCACAACCAACAAATTCCTTCAAAAACGTTTTCTGTTAATCTCTAAAGAGTCAATATAGTCCATAATCTGCCCTATGACTCCTCAATGCGAGCTGTTTGATATCTGCAGCAAATAAACTGAATTGTATTTTATGGCTATCTGCCTGTCTCTGTCTGTGTGTCCGTGTGTGCGTGTGTGTGCAGGTGCAAACGAGGGCACGTTGGTGATGAAGGAGGACGAGGTGCTGTACGTGATCGAGGAGGACAAGGGCGACGGCTGGACGCGGGCTCGCAAGCAGACGGGCGAGGAGGGCTACGTGCCCAGCTCCTACGTGGACATCACGCTGGAGAAGAACAGCAAAGGTGCCGTCACCTACATATGACCTCACCACCACCGCCCTCGTCCCTTACATATGACATCACCACCATCGCCCCCGCCCCCTACATATGACATCCCCTACCACCGCCCTTGTCCCCTACATATGACATCATCACCAACATATGACCTGATCGCCATCGCCGCGCCCTACAGATGACATCACTGTCATATAGATATGAGCGCACCGTCGTTGTCCCCTACATATGGCATCATTGTCGTCTAAATATGACATCACTGTCAAATATGACGTCATTACCGTCGCTTCACTCCAGTCATCCAACCATATCCCCCCACCACACCCATCCACCATACTCTTTCCCCTCTCTTCTCTTCTTCCAGCCTCAGAGGCGTACTGTCGTCTCGCTATGGCCTAACTCACTTTGCTGTTCACCGTGTGAGCAAATGGACCTGAGCATTATTTTTAATAGCAATGACTGTTATTACTGGACCTCATGCATGCGTCCAGTACTGTATAGGAAATTGAAGACCCCTAGCGCTTCCCTCTTTAAGGGAGAATGTGTGTTTGTCTCTTTGTGTGTGCTTTTTAACTGTAAAATTGTATGTGATTTTTATCATTGTGTACCTTTTTAAAACTCTTGTTGTTGATAACTTAACTGTACAGACTTCATGGTTTGATTTTTGGATTTTAAGCGTTGGAGCTCCTGATCAAAATTGCATGTATGGAAGCCCATTTGATTTTTGCTTTTGCTCTATCTTTGTTTTTAATTTATGTGATTTCCAGGTACCTGTCTTTTTTATGTCTTTGAATTATATCCTTTTGACTATTTTACCTCTATTCTGATTTGTGCAGCAGGTTAGACAATCGTGACAAGGCACTGTAGTTAGCATACCTTCCCTGAATAACAGTTATTCTATCTAGCTTTGGTGCTGGCCAACCATAACGTTACCCTGAGTTTCCCATGTGGCCACTAGACACAGAACTGATGGTTGGCATGTGTCAGGGCTCACAAGACACACACACACACACACACACACACACACACACACACACACACACACACACACACACACACACACACACACACACACACACACACACACACACACAGACACACACACAGACACAGAGCTAGCCGTTGTGTTGACAGGTGGCACATGGGGAACTCCCTGTGTGGTGGCTTCTGTTCAGGCTTTTTATCTCTTTTGGGGGCGGGATGGGGGCAGAACAAGCCCTTTCTTCTCAGTGTGTTTTCTTCTCTCTTTACTTTATCATCTTGTTCTCTCCCTTTTTGCTTTCTCTGTCTGTCTCCCTTTGGTCTCTCTGTCTCTCTCTCTGTGTCTCTCTCTCCCCCTTTCTCTCTCTCTCCCTCTCCCTCTCTCTCTCTCTCTCTCTCTCTCTCTCTCTCTCTCTCTCTCTCTCTCTCTCTCTCTCTCTCTCTCTCTCTGGGTGTGTGTCTGTCTATGTATATGTTTCTGTTTCTTCTGGTGTGTATTGGTAACTCACCCTCCTCTCTCTCCTGTCTCCCCTGTGTGTGCATCTTGCAGGTTCCTGAGTGGCGTTGGTTGGGGTGTGTGTTGGGTGAGGCATTTATTTTTTGAGGGGGTGGAGGTTGCAACATATGCAGCCCTCCATCTATCTAAGGGGAGTGGGGGGGATGGGGAGTGGAGCGTGCTGGAGGTTTCACAGGACGAGCGGGCGTTAATGAGAGCAGGAAGAGAAGAGAAGGACAGAGGGAGAGAGAGATAGATATAGAGAGATCTAGAAGGAGGGGGTGTGCAAGCCCCTTAGAGATGCAGGAAGCATGTTTGCATGCCGCTCCATCTGTCCCTATGACTATCCATCCGCCTATCCATCCATCCAGTTTTTTTCTCTTTTTCACAACCGCAGTTACCGCCATACCTTTGAACGTAGAGAAAGCTAGAGGATGGCTGGGGTGTTTAATCTCAGTGCGTCTGGTAGGGAAGAACTAGAATCACCATCATAATCATCATCATTCGCAGCAGCATAGACCAGCATGCATTGCTCTCCTCATCTCTGCCCTTTGACCTGACTGCATTTGGGCCTCTGCCTGGTCGCTTTCCCTCTCCTCCACTAACCAACTGCCTGCTCTCTTCTGCAGTGGTTTACACGTGCTGCTTCATCCCCAGGTCTCGTGCAAAGTGGGGATGACATGTAAACTGCACATCACGCTTGTATGGCATCATCGTCCTTCATGCTTGCCACCATGCCATTCTCCTCTCATGCCTGTAACACTGTGTCTTTTCTAGCCCGCAAACAAACCCAATGACTTTAGCTCTGTGTTCTCCCAGGGCCAGTCTTTATAAAATATAACTACTTTTATTCTGTTGTATAAACTCCATCATGTTCCTTTTCCTCTGTGATGTTTTATGTTGGTCATATCATTTTGGTTTGACTGTATGGTTGACTCATTTTTTGCCTTGCTGACAACCAACCATCTTGAATGTCTGTGTTAACATCATGCCATGTCATGCCGATGCACCATCGCATTCACACATCTTGTGCTGTTTTATCAGAAGCATATCTGACACTTGGGTGAATATATAAATCAGTCCAGTAGTCTACAGCAGACTTCAGCCTCCCGCCACGCTCCTACTCCTCCCCCGTACCCCCATTCCCCACCCTTCCTCCTCCTCCTCCTCCGCCTCACTGCACCGATACTGCTGCCGGTGCCGGAAGAGAGCTTCTGTATTACTACTACGTCACACCACCAGATGGCGCTCGCGCACCACGGAGAGCAGCAGCTGAAGCAGCTACACACCAGATGGCCTGGAGTTCTTCAAGTGTGGATGATGGATGTGTCCCAATCCCCCTCATCCCCTCAAACACAGGGGGAGGTAGAGATATCTAGAGAATGGACCTCAGTGCTGGCCAAAACAACACCTTTGTCCTCAGCCAAGCCAAGCCAAACCAAACCAAGCCACGTTAAACCCTCCTCAGCCCAGTGCCTTGATGTTGCCTGAACATGTGTTCAGATGCCAGGCATGGGGGCGCTGTTTGGTGCCCCCTGCTGGGCAAGGCGAGACGAGCCTTACCCATCATCCTTAACCTTCTGCAATATCACAGGTGCTCGGCAGAAAAACAAACATACAAATGTACACACAGACACCCATGCACACACAAACTTTCACGTACATCCATACACGCATACTCAAACACATGAAGCGGTGCTCACAACTGCTTCCCCCAACCCAGTGAACCACAATCATTGGATTAGAAACATGTACATCCTTTCTCAAGTGTCTGTTGAATGTGAATGTGATTTGTCTTTGTTTTTAAAATATTCATACACATTGATCATGCACAGAGGAAGGCAGCTGTGCGTATGCCCTGTGGGGTATGTTTGATTCGCCTGCTCTCTCTCCTTTTATACTACAGAATTTGTATGTTTTTAACATTTTTCTCATTCCATATTGAATGTGTTTTTTATTTTATTTCATCTTTAATTACTTTTTAAATTCTGGGGTCGGGGAGGGAAGAGGGGAAGGGAGTTGGAGGGGTGCAATAAGCGGTTATCACCCCTCGCGATCGATTCGTGCTGTTAGCCCATCTGAACCGTGCTCTTCTTTGTTTAGGGGTCGAAACACCTTTTCTGAAGAGAGACCTGGTCTTGACTAATGCACTTTTTTTACCCTATAGCATTTGAAATAATAATGAATAAATTAATGAATGATGTTGTTACTTTTATGCTACCTTTGTATTGCCTCCTCTTTTTCTTCTTTTGTAAAAATGTACAGTCCGAAATGAAACAGCAGTGACCACTATGTTACTATGGGATGTCTTGAAAAACTGAACGGAGAGGAATAAATATTTTAGCTTTTTTTGTTTGTTTTTGTTTGTTTGTTGGGGCTGGTTTCTGATTCTCATGGCTGTGGTTGTTCCTGGATGGAAGTGGATGTAAAGAGACTTGTGTATTGTATGATATCATTTTTTAACTAAAGACCAAGACCCCCTCCCCTTCCCTCCCCTTCCCTTTGTCACCTATCAGTTGTCAGAGGCAGATTGGTATTGTCCCCAAACTTGTTAACAGAACCCAGAACTTTGTCATTCATCTGGCCCAGAAGTCCAGTCTACTTTTGGCTGCCCGTGTAAAGCCATGTTAATGCAGGTCAGGTCACAATCCAACCTCAAATCAGGTCCAGCAGCATTGCATCCAGTTATGGACATATTTTGTATATACATGTAGAGAGAGAGAGTGAACACTAATCTGGACAGATGCAGAACCTTTTGAAAAGTTAGGCATTAACAACATCTTGAAGTGTGTTGAGATGTTTTCAACCAGTAAGTCAGCAGATCTGTTGGAGTTAAACCTGATGTGTGCTCAACCTGAATCTACCCAAAAAGGCCTTACTGACTGCTTGAGATCATCTGGCCCCTCCTTGGCTTTGTACAGTAGCAGCAAGATGTTAAGTGATGATGTAGCGCCACTATAAGGCTGCTGCTTACCCAAATGGTTGTGTTGTGCCCCATGCGCGTGGCAGAGTCTCCCTATTCGCAGTGCTGTGTGGTTTGACCTTTGTGGATGAGTATTGAAAACTGTGAAAAGTTCTGCCTCCTGCTTCCTTAACTGGCTTCAGATGTGTGTTGTGTATGTTGAATGTGAAGCTGCTGAGAGGTTTGTAATAGGTGACTATCGTGTGTTGTCTTGGGATTCCCTATTCGAAAGAGATTCTTCTCTGGGACCTTTTCTTTTATTCTTACGTAAACAAAGGAAAAAAATATGGTGTGATACAGGGGACCTTTATGTCTGGCGTACCAATCAGTACATTGACTGTGTTGGTTCCTCTGTTGGCTTCAGGGACTTGTGCCTGTTATTTTGGCGTAGGTCTGCTGAATATTTTTTCTCTTAATCGTTTCTAAAGAAAGTATTTAGCATTTCCAATGTCAAACTGGACAACCTGGGTTATACTTAGGTGTTGATACATTTCACACAGCCCAGTTGTATAAACGTGGTAATCCCATTGCTGTCTCATTGTAAAGAACGAAAGAACTTCATAATCACTCCACGTATTGTTTTTTTTTTTGGTTACTGAATTTCCTGTTAATAACACTTTGCTGCAGGGGTTGAGATCCCAGTGGGTTGTGAAAATACCTTAATGTTGCACCTTACTCCAGAATCTGTCTTCTTGCTTGTGTTTTTATAACAGTGATGCCCCTCTGTGCTCAGAGGTAGTTGTTCAATTTCCTGGATCGTGTTTCATGTCATACACTAACTAATCCTGCAGGGGGCAGTCTTGCAACATGAGCCAAGCTGGGAGACCACACATACATTTAACATCAGCATTGTCCTAAACGGAATAACTCATCCATTGCTTTTAACAATTCAATTGTTTTTGAGCATTGTCACTTGGGCAATCTGCATAATGTAAGCCTAACCCATTGATGCGTTGTCATACTGACTTAATGTACCATCTCTATTGTTGGCCCGTGAATGGATCGCTTCTTGAGAGACAGTTGGTGGTAAGTCACCCTCGTAGCCTCTCCTGAACAGAACAGGAGCCTCACTGACGCAGCAGACTGTGTAACCATGGAAACCCCATCTTGGAGCGCTGACCAGCGATGTTTTGTGTTTGTTTGTAATGTTCTGAACTCCAGTTCAACGGCAGTACTTCCATTTCCTGTGCTCCCATGTGCACATTCCCCTTCTACTTTTTTTCATGTTGTGAGGCATGTCTGACATCCTGTTCTCTTATCATACATTCTTCTAATAAAAAAAATGGATGTAAAAGTTGAAGCCTTGGGTTTGTTTTTAGTTGTGCTTGTCTATTCTCATATAGGCCCATGTGGTGTCTTCAGTTACAACTATGTGTATATATTCAGAGGGGGAAAAATCAATTATCAAGCCAAGTATGTGCATATATTCAGAGTTTGTTGCCTTTAGGTGAAACAACTGTTCTATGGTGTGAACACTGTACAGACAAGTCAGCAGCCAAACTTATCAGTTTTCCAAAGATTTTTTAATTGGTTGTTTTTGAGAACATACCGTTCTGTCAAAGCATTTGAAGACGTCCCCCTCCAGAATACAAGAAGGGAAACGAGAGTTAAAAAGTAGTTTTATTTAAACTTCTCTTGACCTATTCATGTCACAATACTTCCATATAAAGATATTAAAATTATGAGGCTCTATTTACAAGTCAATAATATTAAGAAAAAAAATATATATTACAGTCTTGCATTAACATGCTTACGTTATTAAACCAATATATTTACACCTTCGCATGTCAGATCGACACAACCTACTTAAAGCAGATCACGCACCAGACCCATGTATGGTAAACCAAACACACTGCTTGTCAATATGCATGGAAAACTTCCATAGAATAGAAAATGCACCAGATATCCAGTGGGTTAAGACCAGGGGCCTCATGTACAAATCTTACACACACACAAAAAAAAGCTACGTACATAACTTCTCACGCATACACAGTACAAAGATACTGACGTAACATGAAAAAGTGCACAATCATGTGCTGAATTTCACGTGAAATCAGATATACCACGAGAACATGTGTGATAACCTCTTTATGTATGGATTGATACATCTGGATTTTTCTGATGAACGTGTCTTTTCAGGTTTTCACATACACAAAGATTCAGCAGGACATCCACACCAAGTACATGAGGCCCCAGATCACCATCTAGATTTTGATCCAGTTGAGCAGTGGTTTCTGCATATCGTCATGTGGCACTGCCAGTTTGGTTTTCTACACACAGTCCCGCTGATCCTCAAACTATTTTCCTGTACAACCTTCCCCTTCATAAAGGGACCAATACTTACTACATACAGTACATGTCCTTGTCATTGCTGTGTTTCACACATCAACACTGGGATTCACCAAAGTTTTCACTTGTACATGAATATACTTCTTCGACGTGACTTCACAATCATGCTAGAGCACTGTCAAGTCCAAGTCCTTCTAAGCTCAGGAGGTGTGCTTGAGTGTCAAGTGTCACTGCATGGTTCTTCAGAACTCAACCATGGCACCAATCATTTCTCTTCTCTCTGCTCTGAAGTAGACCCGAGAGGTCATGATGAACACTGTCCACAAACACTATACAAAACACGTGAGCAAAAATGTCCCAACTTCACAGAGACCTGCTGGAAACACCCACCAACCCTGAGGCTCTTCCCTCATGCTGGCTGGCTGTTTCCAGCTCTTCGAGTCCGTGTCCAGGGCACAATCTCCAGTCCCATGAGTCCAGCCCTTCATTAGCGAATTTCCACTCATTTACAGGCCCTGCAGTAACTGTTGGTTAACAAGACATAATAAAGCCCCAGCCCCAGCCCCAGCCCCAGCTCCAGCCTACTGGCTGTCCTGCGTAGGAGGAGGGAGACACAGAGTTGTAGCTGTAGGCCCCGAGTGTGAATTAGAGCTCGGTGTGTTTGACCGGGGGCTCCAGTTTTCTGGACAGCGCTGTGAGAATGAGGTTGAACTTGTCGTAGCGCTCGGCCTGGTTCACAGAAGCCCCCCGGCTGCCCCACAGCAGACGCAGCTGGAAGTCCGTCCTGAAGAGCTCCAGAAGGTCCTCGTCAGGATGGAAGTCTGCAGGGGAGGGAGGAAGGAAGGACAGAAGGGGACATGGTCAGGTTTCAATTAGCTAACCAAGCCTAATCTGGGTTTTAATTTCCTCTTCTGTTTGTACATATGCACAAGTGTTATCTTGAATGTCATCCACCATGACACTATGACTGGGTGGGAGAAATTGTTTGTGTATTCTGTTAGTGTATTCTGTGAGTGTCTATCCACTGCCAAATGTTGGGAGTGTTCATTACATTAGCGCATTAAAATTAGTATTAGCCAGATGCACATGTACATTAACTGTGTGAATATCTCTATTAGAGATGCCGCATGCATATAAAAACAGGCAGCCTAGAAACACATTACTGTGCCTGTGTGTATATACCTGTACAGTGTGTGAGTGTGAGGGACAGAAAAACACTCAGCAAAGTGCAGCACAGAAAACCGCTGAGATACCCACACCTGTATTGCCTTTACAGTACTGTGAGAGAAGTGAGAGCATTATTGATGGAGAGAGACACTTGCTGCATACAAAATCGACTCCCAAACTCACCCTGCATCATGTCTGTTTTTATGTGTGGGTGAAAGAGAGAGGGAGATAGAGAGGGAGGGGAGGTTGATGTATGAGCTGCACAGCATCTTGAAGTGCACACTCTACTCACTCAACATAGTGCAGAATAGAAAACCATCCTCCCTGCAGCATTACATCACAAAACTATCCTCCCTGCACCATCACATTACATTACAGTTATCTGACACCTTTTTCTAATGCATCCTACACTTATTTAGTTACAGTGTATTGGATACAGCCCCTCAAGTAATGTGGTGTTAGGTGCCTTGCTCAAGGGCAGTCCATGGATGACAGAGGCCATGGATGACATGGGATTTGAACTTGCATTCTTCAGATTCCAAGACAGACTGCCTGGGTATTGGATGAAGTCCCTGGAGCAATGTGAAGTTAGATGCCTAGCTCAAGGGCACTTTAGCCATGGGTGATATGGTATTTGAACCTGCAACCTTCCAATTTCCAAGACCACACAGGCCACAGCTGATCCATCATGTGTTAAATGTATTCGTATATGTATGGGTGAGAGAGGCCACCCTACCTTGGAGCACTGTCTCTGCGTTGGCGGTGTAGATGTCGGCGTGGTGTGCCATGGCGCGGGCGCCCTCCAGGTGGCGCAGCATGATGTCGCAGCCCTGGTCGTTGCTCTCCCACAGCTCCATGCCCTCGAAGGCCACGGCCGGCCGCTCCATCAGCGTCAACAGGGGCAGCAGCAGCGGCAGGGTTGTGCTCTTAGCTGGAGTCTCCACTACACAAGGAGAGAGAGAAATGTTCAAAAAGTTGTTGAAAATGTTTTTTAAAAGTTTTTAAAAAATGGCACTGTTCTTTCTAGAAGAGGCAGGGTGGCGCTCCTGGCCAGAGTATCCACTTGAGAAGGGAGGAGAATGCCGCATAGAGAGATGGAGAGAATTATGGAACTGTTAAGAGTAAACTACCATCATGTGAAGTGTATGGTGAGTTGATGGGCTGTTGAATGCAGGCTGGCACTGACCAATCATCAGTAAGTTGATGGTTTATAAGGGTGCAGATGTATAAGTTTTGCGAAACTTGTAAAAGGCCGGACGGCTGATACATGGTTTCTGTAAAAAAAATATCTGCATTGGAAACAGGAGTTTGGGGACTTGATTCTTTGCACAAGTGCAGGTCAGGACCATTCAGAGGGATCAGAGGGTTCAAAAGAGACTGTGATATGGTTGGAATAGTGACTCAAAATGATTTCCTGGCAACAGTCTCATAATTTCCTGTAACTCCTGGGAGGAGATTAGAGTAAACAGACCAAACATATACAGTAGAGATGCCATGAGAATAGCAAAACTTGGAGAAATAGAGGGAATGAAAAAAAGATAGGAAGCAAGGAAGATGAGAGTATAAAGAGATGTGAGTAGGCAAGGAATGGAGATGGAGAATGAAGTTGTATGGGAGACAAGAAAGACAAAAGAAAAGGTACAAGGAGAGTACAGGTGGAGGGAGATGAAACAATGCAGTGCAAACGGGGAGGGTGCAAAAAGAATGACGGACAGACACAGAGAATGGAACGGAGTGAGAGTAGGAGAGGGAGAGAGAGAGTTCCCAAGGTCAGATGACAGGCTTATTTCGAGACGCTCTCAGCTGCTGCTCGTTACATGATGTCATCACATCAGACAGCAATAGCAACACCACTCCGCGCTCTAAACTCAGAAACTATGCCCACCTCTTCCAGATTGCCCTCGAACACTCCTCGTACGTACACCGAGAATAGCCAGTGATGCCATACTTGGCCCTGGCAGAATGAAACCGCCTTGGTTTGATCTGTGCAGCACACCCGATTTAATTTAGGACCCGGGCACAGTCGTTACCAATCGCGATATACAATGTCCAACGCTTATTGTTTGTGCAAACCAAACGACCTCATCTCTCGTCTGCTGCGTCTAGAATTTCAAAAGCCTCTGCAGTAACCGTTCCCATACATAGTAGTAGCAGGCAACTCGGATATCATGCTGGGCTATTTTCCAGCTTGTATAAAATAGGTTGTGAGTTTGGCTATTTTTTTCCTGTTGTGTAACGCTGCCATGGCTCACCTGCCCCCTCGTACAGGCCTTTGTAGAAGGGCTTGAGGGACTTCTCGTAGATGATGGCCGTCTGGGTGTACTTCCTCCTCAGGATGGTCCATGTGTGGTCCAGCCGTGTGATCTGTGAGCAGGAAAGGAGAGGGAGGACGAAGGAGGGGAGCGACGCAGAAAGAGAAAAGGAGAAGTGAATAACGGCCCCAAAATAGAGTGAGCACAGTTTGAAAACTCACAGAATTCCTTTTGGGACAAAAGACAGAGCAACGGTCTGTGAAATGGTGTGCAGGGCCGATGGCGGCCTTTCCCGGACCCAAGACAAAATCATCTGAAAGGATTCCCCCCCACCCAATACAATACATACTATATAATGAGGACCTAATTCTGGGGCCCCTCTCACCCTGGGCCTGGGACAACTGACAACTGACAACCGTTTGTCCCCCCCCGCCCCTGTCAGCTTCCCTTTCTGTCTCTCTGTGTGTGTGCTCAGTCAGTGGGTGGGTGTGTGCTACCTGGGGCATGTCCAGGGCCTTCATGATGGCGGAGAAGGCGTACAGGTCCCCCATAGAGTCCTTCAGCTCCAGGGCCACCAGGATGATGCGGTTCAGGGTGGAGGCCCTCTCCTCCAGGCTCCCCGTGCAGCCCAGGATGTCCACCGCCACCGCTATGGCCATGGTGTGGTGCCTGCAGAGGCAGAGGGGATGAGGAAAGGAAGAAATAAAGAAAGAAAGCAAGACAGAGAACGAAAGAAAGAAAGTGAGAGAACATTTAAAAGAAGGAAGGAAAGAAAGAAAGCAGGCGGGAAAGAGAAAAAAAAGAAAGAATAACAGAAAGACATAATGGGAGAAAAAGAGTAAGAGAGGGATGATAAGAAAGAGAGATGTTACTCCACACGTTAACCCCTTAAGACACGGCATTATAAATTAGCTGTTACCAGAATGGCAATGACCAAGTCGTAATGTATAACTAAAGGCCCCGTGCACTGTCATAGTAGTGTAGTACTATAGTAGTTCAATTTCAATGTCTATTACAGCGTGCCACAGGAGGTACGGCGTGCATTAAGGGGCTACGAATGATTCTGAATCCCTTCATGGTACTTGTATGAGGAGCTCAGCTCAACAGCTGCAGCAATAACAGTCTGTAGGCATTGGCATGCCATTGTTGCTCTATAATCTGGCCTGAATAAGGCTGGCTCAGTTCTTTCGCCTGGTTGACTCCTTAGCTCTCCTCTGCTTCCCTCTGCTTTCCACATTAGGTACTTGCTGTAGTAAAAGTCAAAACCAAGGAAGTATATTGTTGTGCTGTATTGTTCTGAGGAAAAGTAGGTCAGGTCAGTTTGTTGTATGTAGTCATATGCAAGAGTGGTTAGGTTGGGCAGTCAGTCAGTCAGTCAGTCTTATGGATCAGAGAGAGCAAGAGAATGTGTGTGTGTGCATGCGTGCTTGCATATGTATACAGTACATGCGTGCATGCATGTGTTTAAGTGCCGTGTGTCTGGAGTTCCAAGAAACTGGTTCAAAAATAAACCAGATTAGATTAATCTTGAGGTAGGGGTAAATCATATAATAGAAGACCTTGAGCCAGTATTTTCTTGACTGAAGGATTTACTTCTCTCTGTATGTTGATTTAGCAAGGTTGGTCAGTTAGCCATGTTCTTGGAATGGCCTACTAGCCGGGTCTTTGTTTCCGTGTGTGTGTGTGTGTGTGGTTTTGTTGTTTACCGTTCCATGAGGTCCTGGCGCAGTTGTCTTCCATGAGGGAGGGTCACCAGCTCCAGGCCAGAGGCCACACCCATTTGGCACTTCATGTCCTCGGAAACACCAAACGTCCTGGCGACCTGTCATTGACACCATTACGTAAACGTTTAGTACCATTACAACACTGAATTGTTCTGGACCCCGTTTCTCGAAAGCATCGTTGCTAACCAGTTAGCAACTTACTAGGTTTCCAATGGGAAATTGCATTGCAACTATGTAAGTTGCTAACTTAGTTAGCAACGACGTTGTCGAGAAACGCACCCCTGGTTAGCTAGCTACAACTGAAAATATACACAAAAACGGTTCAGAGTGAAATATCAGATTCAAAGTGGATGGAAATCTAATAAATGACTAATATTGCCGAAAAAATAACCCCTAAAAAATGTTAAAAATATCCTTCCTCCCAGATGAACCTGAAAGGTAACACCTCTCTAGTGTTATGCCACAGCATGTAGCTTTATACAAAGCTTTGACCTCTAATGTACACTGCCAGGTATTGATTTCAGAAAAGAAAACAACATTAGGCTGAACGTATTTCTTTTGAGGGGTATGAGTGTGCATTGAGGGATATGGGTGTGATTGATTTTTTTTTCTGTATATCAGTGCCATGTTGTCCGTTTTTCAGTGCTGACAGCGATGTGGGACAAGCAATCAATGCCCCTACTCTGCTTTTTTTTTAAACAACATCACATGGCCAAATGCTGCTTTCTGAAGAAACCATCACACTGAATTGTACTTCTTACTCAGCACAATTCTCTGTATTTACAGATATTTGTTCTGTTCTAGTGTACTTTGTATTGCTTTACATTCTGGAAATGCAGTATATTCAACTCTACTATGCTACATTCTATTTATATTCTTATCAACTATTTTTTGAGATAGGGCAGTGAAGATACCGACAGGAAGCAATTGGGGAGAGAGAGACAGGGAATGGTCGGCAAAGGACCCGGGCCGGAATCGAACCCGGTCGCCAGTGTAGCAGTTGAGTGCCCTACCGTTAGAGCCACAGTAGGACCTCTTATCAACTATTTGTCACCGTTGGCTGCTCTAAATATCATCTCCGAATGACAAGACACTTCATATCGTAAGACAGTTGGTGATCAGCATGTGTCCCTGACTTATTCTCTTTGTCCTTAACGCTTGCTGCAAACCTTGTTGCATATCTTTTAACACAAGACAGATGCCTGAGAGTTGATGAGTGTAGTGTGTGTCCCTGACCTAGCAGTCAGGTGACTGAGCGCTGATGGTATTAGAGATGAACTAATAGTGATGGAGTTGATGAGTGTACTGGAGTACTGTATGTGTCTCTGGCCTGCAGCAGGTGAAGTGGTGATGGAATTAGATAGGGACTAATAGTGATGGAGTTGATGAATGTACTGTAATGTATGTGTCCCTGACCCGGCAGTCAGCCTGCAGCAGGTGACTATGAGACAGGTCAGGTGACTGAGTGGTGATGGTATTAGCAGAGATTCTTTAAGTATATAGAGATATGCCAATGTAATAGGTTGCTATGGGCACCTAACATGACCAGGTTCCGGTCTGCCTAAAGGGGCGTGTCATAATACTCCTAGCATTGAATAGAACAGTAGGTCTGCCTAAAGGGGGATTTCCCACCCTCCACCTTGCAATTGTAGAACCCAGAAAATATGGGCCAATGGAACCTCTCTCTCTCTACTCTCTCTGGTATTAGAGCGGTATTGAGTGTACTGTATGTGTCCTTGACTGACCTGGCAGTCGGCCAGCAGCAGGTGTCTGGCGATGACGCGGGGCTCCTTGCTGACCACCAGCTCCTTGCTCCTCTTCAGCACCGTCATCTCCAGCGGCTTGTTCTCCACCGTCGGCAGCAGACGGAACTTGGTCTCGCCCGGCCGGAACGCCGACTCCGTCTCGAACACGGGCCGCCGGAACGTCCAGGACTTCTCCTCCACCTCCGCATCCTCCTCTTCGTACTCTCCTCCGTTCTTCTCTACCTCGTATTCCAGATCTTCCTCTTCCACGTCATACTCCTCCTCGTCCTCGCTCCCGTTCTCCAGGGCCTCGATGGCGTGATGGTACGAGCTGCGGTCCAGCTTGGTGGGAGGCTCTGTGAGGGTGTTGTTGTTGGTGGGGATACTGATGTTGGAGGTGCTCCTCTTGTCCTCGTCCCTCCTCAGCCGGTCCACGTAGCTGCTGTTGCTGCACAGTGTGGCCGTGCTGCCTCCACTGCTCTCCAGACCCTGGTGGTGGTGATGCTGCTGCTGCTGCTGCTGCTGGTGCTGATGCTGTCCATTGATCCTCTCCCAGTCAGCCTGGCCACATGGGGTTAGCTCACAGTAGTTGACCTCAGGCCCATAGGAGGAGGAGCCCAGGTGCTGTTGCTGCTGCTGGATCTTCTGTAGCATATGTTCCTTCTGGGGCTTCTGTGGAGGTAAGGGCGGAGGAGGGGTGAGGTGCTGCAGGCGTGGGGAGCGTGGGATGCCCGTGGCGGGCACCTTGCTGGGCTTGGGGGGCGGCTTGGGGCACAGCTGGCTGTCGGATCCGCGGATGGCGGCGGCGTCTCCGGCGCAGCGGGGGTCTAGCGCCATCTTGCGGGGTACGGTGGGGCTCAGGGCTGGCTCGCTACCTGTGCGGAAGACGGGCGACTTGGGGCTGGGAGGGAGGTCCATGTGCGGGATCTGGACCTGGGGCCTAGAACCTGGGAGCGGGAAGATTTTTAAAAATCGTATTGTTTAGCATTCGTGTGGAGAACTGCCTGTAGGCACAATGATAACATTCAGAGAAATTCTTAGACACAATTGTGGTAGATACATGTTAATAACACCTACTGATTGACGGACCACAGCCAATGAGCTTGGGTCCCTCCTACTCTGTCTCCAACAAAGACTCTATATGACTGCACCATTGACTAGCCAAATCTGATTAACTGTGCAATGTAAACATTAGTTATGCACTGTAACTATGCCATTTAACCATTCACCTCCATAGCAATATAATGTTTTAATCAGGATTATCTATCCAGGCCCAGAATGTAAGGATTATTAATTTTGTAAAGTACATTAACACATATTTAGCATTAGGTAAAAGCTTAAAACACCCCACATATCCAAAGCTCACTAAATAGCACTCTAGGTATGCGAGTAAAGCCTATCTAAGATTAAGTTATTCATGCGCCACATGTGTTCCCTCCATGACCAATGCGTGGCAATAATCCTGAAAGCCTTAGTCGAGTGCTGCTACAGTCTGATTATTCCTGCAGTTTTCTCTCACTGCATAAACAAACCTGATAAACGGTAAACACATGCACCCGTATCCGGGCCAGTTCTGAACCTAAACTGGGCCAGAACCTGCTGCATACTTGTTTGCTCTGCGGGTCGTCTGTGAGGCCATTAGACTCCTGCATGCTGCGTTTAAGACGTCTCCTCTGAAGCTGGCCCCCATTTGCATTTAAAGCGGACTTAACTCACTTCTCATAAAAAAGCACCAAAGTCTCACAAAGGGAAAAGAAGAAAGGCAGAAAGCGTAAAGGGGAAAAAAATGAAGAAAAAAAGAGAAAAAATGTCATGCATGCCGATCCCATGCAGACTGCCCCTTTGAAATGTCCCAGACAAAGCAAAAAGCCGTTGAGAAAGGGCCCCGCAGTGGGGGGGACTCCTGTGAAGGGAGGGGAGAGGAGGGGAGAGGACAAGAGGAGGACTAGAGGAGAGGAGAGGAGAGGAGAAGAGAGGAGAGGACTAGAGGAGAGGAGAGGAGAGGAGAGGAGGAGAGGAGAGGGGAGGAAGAGAGGAGAGAAGAGAGGAGAGGAGGAGGAGGAGAGGAAGGGAGAGGAAGGGAGAGGAGGGGAGAGGAAGGGAGAGGAGGGGAGAGGACAAGGGAGGAGGAGAGGAGAGGAGAGGAGAGGAGAGGAGAGGAGAGGAGAGGAGGAAGACTAGAGGAGAGGAGAGGAGAGGAGAGGAGAGGAGAGGAGAGGAGAGTGCATGCTTGTGAACTAACCAAGGGGCAGAAAGCTCTCAGACTGGTGTGTCTTGAGGGGCCGGCGTCTGTCCTGAACGTGGTTGAGACAGGCAGGCTGGCTTCCGCACTTGTCCTTGTTGCTGTTTTAGGTGAGGGTGTGAGAACAGAACACAGAAAACACAGAACACACATTTCAGTTTATGGCACAAGGAACCGTACTTGAAATATGTATCCCACATATGACACACACACACACACACACATACACACACACACACACACACACACACACACACACACACACACACACACACACACACACACACACACACACACACACACACACACACACACACACACACACACACACACACACAAACACACACTTGTCCACTGTGACTAAAGAGCAATTGCCATTGCCTCAACCCAGAAAAGTGGGGGTGGAGAAGGAGAAATCTGATCCCGGCACGGCAGCGTTCTGAAGTGCCTTCTCCGTGCATAAGCAACCTTGTAATTTGTCAGGGGTATTTTTTGTCACGGTTTGCTTTGGCATTGTAGTGCCACACTGGGGTATATTTCTCCAAGTTCTCTCGTACGGTTACGGTACCAGCCTCTGTAAAGCCGCAGCTTGAGGCTCGATGCAAAACGTGTACTTATCTCCGCCTCCGTTTCCACTGCAGAGGCTCATTTGAGAAGGCCAACATATGGTGCTGATGATGATACTGGTGGTGCTGCTGCTGGCTTCTCGGTGAGAGAATATGAGCGGCGCCATAGGGGTTAAAGGGGCTCTTGGGCTAAATAAGAGGAACTCAGTTTTAAAAGGGTTCCCTGGAAACTGATCGTTAAGGGGATAGGTAATATGGGCATTAAGGCCTGTAAAACACAAGTCAGGAAATGGGAATATGATAGTGTTTTGGGTTACTGTGGTTGACATATATGTAAATATACGTATTTGCGTTATGTATAGAGGCAGACAGTATATTTTTGTTTTGTATAGGGGCAGAGTGCAGAGTGGATTTTGGGAACTTTTATGAATGTTTTATGCGGGGGTGGGGAATTTTATGAGAGCTGAGAAATGAGAGTTTTTATAGTAAAAGTGCCTTAAGTAGTTCCTGAATGACTGATCTTTTTTCTGTGTCATCGTTACTGGGAAGTGTTCCCTGCATGTCTCAGCAGGTTGAGCAGTAGAACTATGGCAACCACGGCTGGGCACTACCCGCCAGCTCAGTAATAGACTGGTTCTTCTTTGTAAGATCCAACATAGGAGTGTCTTGCTACTCGCCCTGAACAAAAAATAATAGTTGCCCTTGTCCTACTGAATAGCATGGGTAGAAGGTTTGTAAAGACTGCCCTTTTCATCACTGGATTATTTCCCTCAAAAGTGACTAGGGGGGCACTGGTTCTCTCTCTCCCTTTTGAGGAATCTGATGAGGTGAAGGAGAGGACTGTTCCCCCCTATATCTTTACTGAGGGCCCTAACAGGAATCATGTGATGACAATGGTTCTCTAAATTCTTGAGGGGTCTGATGATCTACAGTCACTACTGACGGCCATGACAGGAAGCGCATGCAGCACTCCTCCCTTCTCCAACTCACCTGAGTAGATTCCCCCGGCTCAGCACCTGGTCCTGCCCGTGGCCGTTGAGGATATTCAGACTGAGCCGTTTGGAGGTCTGGCTCTTCCTGTCTCCCGAGTGGACCTCCTGCTGCCTCAGGGCCCCGATGCCGTACTTCTCCTCCAGGCAGCGTAGCGGCAGGCCACGGTTGATGGGCTGGAAGATGATGGCGTTTGGAAAATAGTTAAAGGGACAGAAATGGTCAAAAAAGGTACTGCAACTATGCTGCTCATTGAAACTGGGCTGTCTATTGCCAAATTTGATCTTTACATGAAAGTTTACTAAGTAATAAACAAATATTTCTAGTATGGTCCAAGTACAGTCATTTTTGCAGCTAAAAATGGCTATTTTTGGAAATTCAAAATGGCGGACCATGGAGAAGATCCCCCTTTTCATGCATGAAAAGTGCAATTTTTCCTGTCATAATGAATGCTTAGAATTTTATGCTGGCGGTAGGTATTCATGAAAAAAGTAACATTAGTGAATGGGCAGCATGAATTCTGGAAATAAACAACTAAAAATCTCACACAGTGTCCCTTTAAGGTGCACACATCCTCAAAAACAGTAATCCAGGTGCCAGACAACGGTAGGAGCAGATAGTGTGAGAGAGTGGTGTGTACACTGGGTGCAAGCTCCAAAAAATATACTTCATATAACAAACAGCAATGGGATCTTTCTCAGGCAATGAGATCAATGATCTTGGACAATATGGAGTTTGACTGGAGGCCTTTGCTGTGATGAGTGACATCATAGCTTATTGTGCATCTGATGTGTTTTTCATGCCAATATTTTTTGATTGATTATTTTATGACTGATGTTGTTCTTTTGATTCCCTAATGTGGTCATCGTGGTCACATTGCATGAAGCCACGCGTGGGTGCACGTTATGCCACTTGTCATCTTACAGGTGCACTCAGCCTTTCAGACAGGTAGCTATACCATACCTGGAAGATGATGGCGCCCACCACCTCGGAGACGGGCCGGCGGTTGCCCACGTAGGAGCGCACCAGGGCGGGCACGCTGTCGAAGCCCTCCTTCTCCAGCAGGTACTCCACGCGCGAGTAGGCCTCGTTCAGCGCCACCACGCGCTTGCTGATCTTGAAGTGCTGCGGGCTGTTCTTCCACTGGCACGTCAGCACGTAGTTGCCGGGGCTGGACAGCGAGTCGCGGATCAGGAAGTCACCGTCCCTCTGCACCAGGTTCTCTGCCACCTGTCACAATAAAAGTCAAAGACAGAGCGTGCTTTACATGAAATCCTCTTTGCACCAAGCATTACACAGAGGATTGAAATTGTGTTTCACCAGACATCAAATATAGTATATCCATTGTTAATGCATCATTTTTTTATGTGACACAGGCCTTGTTATAAATTGCTACGAGAATAGCAATGACCAAGTTGTAATGTATGTCTGTGTAGTTTTGTAGTGGTGTAGTACTCTGGTAGAAAAGCCTTTCACAGGTGGAACGGTGCACATCATGAGGACGGATACACAAAAATGTGCTAACAAACTCACACACACACACACACACACACACACACACACTCATCAGCAAAATACAGCAAATAAACCAACACACACACACACACACACACACACACACACACACACACACACACACACACACACACACACACACACACACACACACACACACACACACACACACACACACACACACACACACCTCTAACATGCATTAGCCAGGCGTGCCACACCATCATCATGCTTGTCACCACCCTGTGTTCCCCCAGCAGCTGGTCACATATGGGAATCTCCACTTCATATCAAATAACACGCCTCTGATAGCAGCTGGAAGATGAGGAGATCTGGCCTGGATGCGGCCCAGATCTGGCCCTGATGTGACCTGGGAGCACCTACACCCTGGGTGGCCGTCACACTGCCAGCACTGCACTACCCGCAGCAAATACTGGATGTCCTCAGGAGTAAGTACGGCACAGTGACAAACCACGTCAATGTGACGCGATGACAATCAACATCAACCCACACCGTGGCCTTATCACCATGACATTTAGCACTGTTACGTAAAACCAGCAGCCTCGTTTTTTGGATAAAGCTTCAGCTTGATCATCAGACTCTATTTGTTACCAACTCCCACCTCAAACCCAAAAAAACAATAAAGAGAAAAGGAAAAAAAAAACAGCACAGTTCCTAAATTAAAGTATTGCTGTTTATATAATGTTTTTGGGTTAGCTGCTGGAGTTTGGAAATTTAATTAAATTGGAGTGAGTTTGAAAACACTCCACAATCAGGCCTCAGAATGCGGCACAGGAAGAAGGTTATTAAACTGATTAAGATCAGCTGGTGCTGAAGGAGAGAGGGGGGGGGGGGGGTTGGTGCTGGGGTGTGTGTGTGTGGGGGGGGGGTTACCTCTCAGGGGTCCGTATCTTATGTGTGTGTGTGTGCGTGTGGGGAGGTATTTTGGGGAAGGATTTTATAATGCTGTTTACCTCTCAGGGGTCTGGACCGTGTGCGTGTGTGTGCGTGTGTGTGTGTGCGCGCAAGTTTGTGTGTCCCAATATCACATGTGACGGGAGGAAAACACACTGAAAACACGTCAACTAACAATTATGTGTACAGTGTACACACCCCTACACACACAGACGCACGCCAAACACCCACATAATCCTCCAATATAAACAAATGCTACATAATCTCAACAGTATTATGGCATATGCACACTGAACTCAGATAACTGTGCATCAACATGCTCAACATCAACTAAACACTGCAATGCAGTGTTTATAATAATGCAGCTTTAGTTTTGTGTCAGCACAGAGATGTCCACACAGAGCTGGGTATTGATGTTGGCTACATCTTTACGGGGGATGTACAGAACCTCCTGTATTGGGGTTCTACACCTGTTCTTCACCTGTTTTACAGTGGGAACGACTGTACCGCCCTCCATTTTGCACCGGTTTAGCTGGATTTGAGGTGCCAGGTGTAACCTGCTTGTGCAATGCCACACCTGTGTCACCTCTGATAGCACTTCTGGGAAAGGCTTGATCTTTGGCACAAATAAAGGAAGATTCAGCTTATTAGCCCTTGAGGACAATTTGTAGGTACAATATACTTTTTCTAATGGCATGTGTTCAACACAAACACATTACTTAACGTCTAACCGTCTAGCTGTCAGATATACGATTAGATGTAATCTGTCTATTCTCCTTGTCATCACTCGTTTATGTCTCTTCGGATTTCCTCTCCTTTCCTTTTCTTCCCTTTCCCTCCTTATGCCGAACTTAATAATGCTAGACCATGAAATATATCTGGGATCATCAGCACTAATACAGGAATGCTTGTTAGACATCTCTAAGATAAAATAATTTCTATCCTCTTCACCACTTGTTTTTCTCTCGTTTTTGCCACTTCGACTCTGTCCCTATGATCTCTGCTATCTTCCTCTCCTTCACTCTCCTTTTCTTTCCTTTCCTTTCCCTTCCCTTCTTCTCCTCTCCTCTCCTCTCCTGTCCTCCTCTCTCCTGCCCTGCCATGCTGGTCTAACTCGTTCCTTGTGAAAGATGGCAGGCTGCGACTGTAAATAACCTGTGTGAACCACACCACGTGCTGACACACCCTTTGTTCAAGGTACAATACCGTATGAGAAGGGAAGGGTGTGTGTGTGTGTGTGTGTGTGTGTGTGTGTGTGTGTGTGTGTGTGTGTGTGTGTGTGTGTGTGTGTGTGTGTGTGTGTGTGTGTGTGTGTGTGTGTGTGCGCGTGCGCGTGTGCGTGTCACTCCGATGTGTTCTCTTAATTTCCTTTCCACGGGAAGATTACACCCCTGGCTCTAGTGACATCATAACGAGCAACCCTCCATATGCATGCCTGTGTGTGTGTGTGTGTGTGTGTGTGTGTGTGTGTGTGTGTGTGTGTGTGTGTGTGTGCTCGTGTGCACGCACGTTATGTATGTAATGAAAATATGAGTAAACTTTTCACTATGTAAATGACACCTAAATCTTTTTTCAGTATGTGACGTGAGTGATTGGATTGATAAGAGAATGACACCTGGCACAATATGCGTTAAGAGTTTCAAAATAGTGACACACTCATAGACTAGTGACACAGAGCAGTGTGTCAGTGAAAGAGGAAGTCTGTGAGGTGCTGAAGATGTCACAATTCTGGGCACAGACTTGGTGTCGTAGTAGTATGGCAGTGTGATAAAATAAGCAATTGTAAAATGGTCTCATAAATAATAGTAAATCTGTCACTGTGAGGAGAGTTAGTGTTTGACACTGAGTGACACTATCCATGTCTCTTGTGTGTGTTTGTGTGTGTGTGTGGGGGGGTGTAGGGGCAATAGTTGTCAGAGGTGGGGGAGCTGTCAGGAATGGGGCGGTTGCGAGTGTGTGTGTGTGTGTGCGTGCGTGCATGCCTGATATGTGTGTATAGAGGGGGGTCACTGGGGCAAAGACAGTCAGGCTTTTAGTGGGAGAGAGTGAGTGATGAAAGCACAAGGCCAAATTCATGTGACTGGACAGACAAGCAGAGCCTCAGCTGTGGACAGACAGACAGACAGACAGACAGACAGACAGACAGACAGACAGACAGACAGACAGACAGACAGACAGACAGACATGCCACTAAAGAACAAGGCTGATCAATTATGCGGCCATTCACACAATGTGCATTACCCCCATTAGGAGTTCAACAGCTGTGATAAATCCATATAAAAAACACAATATTTCATGCGAGTGAGCCCTTTAAAGATAAGCGCCTTTCTCAGTAAAAGTTGCTTCCTGTTAAGAGATATGAAGCAAATTGACGCAGACAAGCAGAAACTCCCCTGGGAACCGTATATGGATTGGCTCTCTTTGGGGAGACTGGCCAGAAGGGGAGGGTTACTCTTAATTCATGACCATTTCTGAGAGGTGTTTTATTCTTACTCATTACAATGGGCAGGGCTAACAGGAGGAGGATGAATGAACGTACAGTAATTCATGACTACATGTATTTCTGAATGTATGTTTCTAATCCATTAAAAACAATGGGTGCTCATCCATCTCCTGTTGTATTAATTCAACACTTAGAGAGTAATCTAGAAGCAAATGCACTGAAGGTTTTAAATCGACTCACTTATGCCTCTTTTCCACTGCCGTTTTTTTGGTAGGCCTACAGCTTGACACAGCGTGACTCGGCCTCCACTTTTTGCTCTTCGATTGAGCTGTGTCGTGCCCAATTGAAAAGCAAAAAATGGCGGCCAAGTCGCGTTTTGTTGAGCTGTAGGCCTACCAGAAAACTCGCAGTGGAAAAGAGGCATTAATGTTGTGTTAGCACTGTATTTTTGGCTGAGTAGTGTGTACAAACGAGCTGTGAGGTCAGCAAACATCCTAAATCCATTACATATAATTAATAAATATGACATATAATCACAGATATAATGACCTCACAAAGTATCTGGCACATAAGTCCATTGACAAAAAAGGGTTGTGTTTTTATTTTTCATGAGGCAAGCACCAAGTGCACCCCAGTTTGGACCCCCTGCTGCTGCTCCTGTGGCTCGGTCTCCCCTTAGGCACCTGCTATCTCCACAGGATCCCCACATACTCAGCTGTGCCCCCAACCACACCACAGATATCACCCCAAGAGTCCCCACGCACACCACAACACACACACGCACATACACACCCATACTAATGTATGTATAATATGTTCAGTATACAACCCCACACACACTCTAGCAAGTTCACATGTCATCAGACCTGCAAACTCATCAAAGAAAAAAAGGTGACAGTGTACAGCGGGGGTTCTATTTCTATTCACGTGAATGACCTAATTGGCCGGAAAAAAGGTGACTGTCACCAAAAGGTGACGAGTTTGCAGGTATGTGTCATGCATGTGTGCACACACACACACATGCAGACATCCATACTGTGGGCCTACATGCATGCATACTGGATGTACACAGCTTTTAGTGGATTTTGCTAACACGCCCGTTTGAGTAAGTCTGCTTCTCGAATTTTCTCAATTCCTCCAATGCCTCTTTGCAGAGAGAGTGAAATTTGAGGAGATCCAGTGAAGTGGTCCAGTCCAGCTGCCCTAATGCCTGCACCACATTCTCTCTTACACACACCATGCGCTCTATACGCAGCCATAGGGCTAGCAAGTGTTTGTCTCTCTGTTCCCGTTCTTAGAGATGGCATGGGGGGAATGTAGGCCTTCGCCATACTCTGGGTGAACAGAGGGAGGCGTTCCCAGGCTGAATGGAATGACAGGCATGGAGGCAGGGCTTCTCATTGGCTGCAGGTGTCACACTCGCAACCCCAGAAAGCAACTGGTGCAGCCGAAGCAACTATCACCATGGACGGAATGTTAGGATCTAACAGAATGGTGATGTAATAATGAGCAAGGTTCTAGAACTGAGCTGACCCTGATTTGAGGGGGGATACCTTGGAATGCCTGATATGACCAAAGGCATAGTTATGGTGTATTCCAGTCTCAATCCAAACTAATTGGAGGTCGCACTCGCACTTATCCAACCTCCTATTACGAAAAACGCTCTGGAACGCCAGTCGAAGTGAAAGCTCCAACTTGCCAAGTCGGGGGAACTCGCACTACTCCCACATAAACAAATCTAAGTCAGATGATAATGGCGGCGCCCATGGAGCCGTTATATAAAATGTCAATAAATAGTGAAACTCCATTTCTCTTTTGTGCAGCTGTTCCAAACACAGCCATTTTAACTCAACATAATCTTTGTGTGATTACATGATATTATGTCAACATAAATGTAACATATGACAGAGTAATAGCTACATGCCTCTTTTGGCTCGTATCAAAACACCGGCTAAAGTCAGCTAAACAGCTGCGGTTGCCATGTAGAAGAAGGTTGTAGGGAAGACCCAATCTGCCATGCATCCACTCAAATGATAGTCCATGATCAGTTTGGGCCCAGCCTTGATTCAGCCAAGAGTTATATTGAGATTAACAGATCAGTCTACTGTTGAATGTCTTGGGCCCCTGGTCTGGTCCAGGTCAGTCATAAACATTAACCTTTAAAGGTACACTGTGCAGGAAATGGTCAAAAAAGGTACTGCAACTATGCTGCTCATTGAAACTGGGCTGCCTATTGCCAAATTTGATCTTTACATGAAAGTTTACTAAGTAATAAACACATATTTTCTAGTATGGTCCAAGTAGAGTCATTTTTGCAGCTAAAAATGGCTATTTTTAGAAATTCAAAATGGCGGACCATGGAGAAGATCCCCCTTTTCATGTATGAAAAGTGCAATTTTTCCATTCATAATGAATACTTAGAATTTGATGGTGGTGGTAAGTATTCATTAAAAAGGTAACATTAGTGAATGGGCAGCATTAATTATGGAAACAAACAACTAAAAATCTCACACAGTGTCCCTTTAAGAGTGTGAGTTTTTGTGAAACGATGCAGCATTCTACAACCACAGTAAGATTCTAGAATTCCACAACCTGTTCTATGACATGGGACACCAACACCAACATTCTTTTGAGGATTGTCCTCCGCATATTCACAACATGTACTCATTTGCTATCCAGCAAAGCTCTGAAGCCCGTCATGGCTGTCCTGACCTGGCATAGTCCAGCCGGAACAGTCACATGATCTCATAACAACAGAAAACAACCCAGCAGTGAACACACTGCCCTGATCCAGCATGCGCTACACTGTAATTGTGCCGGTATTACAACCTTACAACCAGCAATAAGAAAGCAGAGGAAACAAAGTCTGTATTAAGTTTCAGTCATCGTATATGGAGACGTTTTCGTGTTGTTGTTGACAGCCGTTTGAGCCTGCTGCTTGTGCCTATGAGAAGAGTGCCCTCTCCATACTTCCTAAAGGCTTGGCCTTGTTAGTCTAGGTTGGCCCACATAACACACTTGATTATATTATCATTTTCTTTTTTACAAAGACATGAATGTTCCCGTGCCAGCGGAGAAGCATGACTCCCACTAACTGATTTCAAACAAGCACAAACACACACAGACAGCACAGCTGAGTACTTAAAAAACAAGTCTGTCCAACGAAGTACAAAAAAACTGTGCTGCAGCATATATCTCTTTCATCAACATAGCATGTTACAGTGACATTAAGGCGTTTAAAAAAATGACACGACAAAAACATTGCAGCAAGTCCATCTTGTTCCTTGAAATATCTCAGCTAGTTCCATTCCTCCCTGATATACACTGTATGCAATGTCCCTGATGTTTCTCATGCAGTACATCTGGGTCTGTAATAAGTGTGTTTACATTATCACAGCGTTGTAAACACTCTCATCATACATGACAGTCATATCAGCATTGGAAATAGCTCTTCAATCTCAACTCAGTTCATATTTTTTAAACAAATACAGCAAGTGTGTTAAGCAGAGTCTACAACCCAATCCTCTCACACAAACAGATGATAAACTTTTGATCCTTTGTCTGTATGGAAGTACTTGGCTAGAGAGGTTTATACATGTGTGTTCTTCGCTTTCTTAAGTGTGTGTTAGTAAGCTAATGATGAGGTAACATCACTTGTGGCAGATTAAAATCTGCGTTCTGCACGTGTATCATCATCGCTCATCATTGACTGTCTGTGTCTTTCAAAATGTACAAGCCATGCTGTGGTTAAAACTGCTGTGTCTCTTCAGATGTGTGTTCCTGTTCCTGCTTCCTGACCATTTTGTATGTCATGCCGTCATCACATAAGATTAATATATTTGGCCTTGGGAATTAGCCAAGGATATAAATGTTATGATGCTATTCTGTTGGGCTTGCATAGTCTACATCAGGGGTGTCAAACTCATTTTGGTACAACCCATAAGGACCTCAAGCGGGCCGCATTAGTAACATCAAAAAACGTAAAGCAGAGGATTAGTGTTCACTTCTATCACGTTTTAAATGTGTTGAATATGTAGAAAGCAATGCAATACTGAAAATCCTATGCAACATTTCCTTGACTTCATTCATTCATTGCCAACCATCAATTAATTAAATATGGGACCATTCATTTTTGCAGGGGGTCTGGGGGTTTCCCCCAGCAAATTTTGTATTTCTTAGATGTCATTTCCTGCATTTTCACGCATTCTAACGTCCCGTTTCCAGTTTCAGCTTAATAGGAACCAATACAAATCCAATTATATTTATTATTTAATTACAACCAATACCAATACAATACGAATAAGAAATATTAACATTTTATCTCTATATATAAGGTCTATAATATATGAGCTTTATCAAATGCCTATTACAGTACAAATTCACCATTTTTAATAGAAGTGTGATGTGCACTTTGCTACATATACAGTATAACAGAGGGACCATTGGGTTAATGTCATGCAGGTCTCGATTTTGTCCCGATTGTCGTAATTGCGCATTTCGGTTATTTTATTGAGAAAAAAAAAAAAAAGTAAAAAAAAATATATATTATTTTTTTATTTTTTTTTTTTTTTTACACCCGGGCCGGATGGAACCCTCTGGCGGGCCGGATGCGGCCCGCGGGCCGTACGTTTGACACCCCTGGTCTACATGATGTGTATCTGTCCCTATCAAATAAACCGATACTTACCACCTCTCTGCACTTGTCACGTGTATGTATTGTGTGTGAGTGTGCGTGCGTGCGTGTGTCCGTGCGTGCGTGCGTGTGTGTAGAGAGAGAGTTGGGTTTCCTACCTGTCTGGGGATGGCTCCGTGGTACCAGGCGTGACTGCGGGGCTCCTCGCTGGCCAGCTTCAGCTCTTCCTCCAGCTCCTTGCGTAGCTTCTCCGGGGGGCCGTCCATGATGTACTTGTCCCGGGAGAACTGCACATAGACGGGAACAACAGGCTCATTCAGCGACCTCAGAGTCATGGCTGTATGTCTGTGTCAGGCACAGCCAGATCCAGCGGTGCAAGCTCCGCACCCGCACCAGCACCCTCACCCTCACCCGCGCCTGTCTGTGTGTGAGTGTGTATGTGTGTATGTGTGTGTGTGTCCCCGCGACCAGCTCTCTATCCCTCGTGCTCACGCACTCACACTCCTTTATTCTCTCTCTAATGCTCTTTCTCACACTATCACTCTCTTTTTTTCGTCTTGACAGTGTCTCTCTGAGGATCTCTTTCAGTGTCTCTCTCCCTCCATTATAACGCCACAGACAAATTGTCCAATGTCTGTCTCTATTTGTCTCTCTTAATCTCAGCTGTCTCTCTCTCTGCCTCCCTCCCTGCCTGTCTGACAACCTTTCACTGTCTGAACTCCTCTCTGAATAATCTGGCTTTTCTGGTCCACTCAGAAACAAATCTCTCTCTCTCTCTCTCTCTCTCTCTCTCTCTCTCTCTCTCTCTCTCTCTCTCTCTCTCTCTCTCTCTCTCTCAGTACGTTTCCTCTAGTCCTCAAATACAGGGAGGCTGGGCTCTCTATACCTGTTGATTGAAGACACAGCCGTGTCATAGAATGACTCGTCACTTTAGTACCTCCCACTTCTCAGGTCCTCCCTCTGACCTCACACACACACACACACACACACACACACACACACACACACACACACACACACACACACACACACACACACACACACACACACACACACACACACACACACACACACACACACACTTTTACACCTCACACACTATGGACGACTTCAGGGAAGGCCCTACCTTCACCTGGGTGCGTGCGCACACACAAACACACACACACACACACACACACACACACACACACACACACACACACACACACACACACACACACACACACACACACACACACACACACACACACACACACACACACACACACACACACACACACGAATAACACCGGAGTGCTAGTTTGCATATGACTCATTCTCAGCCTGGCCTTCAGAGGTGTCAGACTGGACTGGGGAAAAACACACATTGTGTCATCCGGCCCTGAGGGGCAATAGAATACAGAGAGAGAGAGAGAGAGAGAGAGAGAGAGAGAGAGAGAGAGAGAGAGAGAGAGAGAGAGAGAGAGAGAGAGAGAGAGAGAGAGAGAGAGAGAGAGAGAGAGAGAGAGAGAGACATCTCCATTTTTACACCATTGAATAATGACCAGGAAATCTCACTCCAGTCCAGTCCAACACAACAACTGGCTAGTTTCCTTCTCCTGCATAGGTGAAAAAGCAGGAAACAGACCTGCCCCAGGATATTAATTTTTACCAGACATTTGCCATCTAATTTAGCTCAGTAAGACATGGCCCCTGCTATACATGAGCTATTACCAGAATGGTAATGCCCAAGTCGCAATGTATTACTAAAGGCCCTGTGTATTGCCTTGGTGGTGTAGTACTATGAAGTATACTGCGAAGTTGTTCTATCGCAGCTTTGCACTGGTGGAACGACGTGCATTAAGGGGCTACCCCATATTTTAGTGATTAGGCTCTTTTCTACACAGTGGCCATATGGACATATAAGGATCTCTGTTGGTGTGTTTAGTTTCTATGAGTCCATGTCACAGGGTTCATCCACGGTTCCAGTTACATGTGGAACAACAGGAACCTGACAGTACAGCGTGACTGTTTAATGTCACACAGTTCCCCACAGCAAAGCTTGACAGGTGACAAGAACCATGACAGATGTATTCTCACAGTGGTGCCTGGACATCTTTTACATTGTGACATACTAGATATCAGTACTCAGGAATGAAATGTGATTGCCAGGGGATGCACCAGATAGTTCATGTTGGAGGACCCTGACAGCTCAGAATAGAACCAAATAGTTCCTAAACATAGGCCCTATAATCTGTATCAAATAGAAGTGTGGGTATCCCCTACACTCATGTGGCTCCATTGATATACATATAGGCAGGTCTATCATTGTGTCTTACATATACTCGTTATGTTTATCACCAGACAAGATACCACTGCTAATCTTATACAGTATATATCCTCATAACCATGAGTTCAAGGATCAGTGGTGTCTTTACAACTGTAATTAGTTTTAGTGTTATTATCCATTTCCATATAATAAAAACAAATGAAGCCATCGACTGATCTCTGACTATCACCATTCAGCTGCAATGGCAAACTGTAACTCCCCTCCCACCAAATTGACACTCGTTCTCTTTCTGTTTCTCTGTTGCTATAATCTGCCATCAATTTCCCATAAAACAAACACACACAAACACACACACACACACACGCACGCACGCACTCATGCACACACTCACGCACGCACACACACACACTTTCTGTCTCCCTCTATGCCACCATCCTCTCTCTCCATCTCTCCATCTCCATCTCTCTCTCTCTCTCTCTCTCTCTCTCTCTCTCTCTCTCTCTCTCTCTCTCTCTCTCTCTCTCTCTCCATCCGTGCAGCCACAGGGTGCTACTGTAATTAGAGTCTTGGTGGGGGGAGTCCACAGAGTTCCTGGCTGCTGCTTGGCACTGGCTGCCTGCCTGCCTTCCTCTTGTTTTATTTGCGCTGTTTTTGTTTTATTTTGTCACACCAAGTGAAAGTCACTCCGCAAATAACACTCCCCACAAAGACATATGGAGGGTGAAGGACACAGCAGTGGGCGGGCGAGGTGGGTTGGCACTAGACGGGGCACAGATTAATGCCCTGCTATCACTTTTACTGTTAAACCACCTTGAAACATTTGTGTCGTGGTTGGCAGATATATATTTCTTATTTCTTACAGTGGAAATGCATTGTTTGTACAGAGCACCATGGCTAATTGAAAATAAATTTGAAAGAAAGAGAGAGAGAGAGAGAGAGAGAGAGAGAGAGAGAGAGAGAGAGAGAGAGAGAGAGAGAGAGAGATAGAGAGAGAGAGAGAGAGAGAGAGAGAGAGATAGAGGGAGAGAGAGAGAGAGAGAGAGAGAGAGAGAGAGAGAGAGAGACAGAGAGACAGGAAAAACTACTTTTTTATGGCTTCAGTTTATATGCTAGTAGGACTTTGGTTCCATGTGCATTAAAAACACAAACT